>NW_028249799.1:0-337456 GCF_964263255.1 Lissotriton vulgaris
GTTTTATGTGCATTATTGTGTTTTCTTGTATAACTAGTTATATTCAGAATTAAGTATCAAGGATCGCGCATTCAGTATCGAGTAGGCAAAATGCCGTTTTTCAACAAGTTAAAGCAGATAGGAACTAGGAAAGGGATACTAGAGGAAGAAATTCCTATCCCCCCTAGGGACACTCCAGGTAACTTTATGTATAATAAGCATGGCATAGATGCCATATTGTATCTAGAATTATGGACCGATTATACAAAACACCTAGACGAGAGACACAGATGGCCAGTTAATGGAACATGGGATGCCGAGTGCATCATGAAGGTAGAAGAGGCATTATGGAAAAAGAAAGCCAGACAATCTCAGAAAGACGCCATAGAATTCTGGCGTAAGGAATCACATAAACGTACTGAAAAAGCACTCCGTAGAGAAGACAGACTTAGAGAATCAGATAGAGCTCAAGAAAACGAATTAGTTACTGAAGGAATCCGAGTAAAAACAGAACAAATAGATCGCATCCGAAATAGCCAAGTAAACGGCATGTATCTTATGGCCGAGGGTACACCTGACGCCATTTCAGAAATACCGAAAAATCTGCCGCCACCACTGGTTCCAACTAAAGTAACTCATAGGACCACTAAAGATATATTCCTGAATTCCTATCTAGAAGATGTAGCTCCCGCTTACACCAATCTGCCTGTCCGCGCCCTGCCTACTGACAGGGACGAGGGTGGCACCCCGCCCCCAAATCATGCTCCGCCAGTATCACGACAGACCTCCCCCGTTCCGCCAGCCCCGCCACTTCCTGCACTCAAAACAGATCTACCGAAACCACGTTTACCTGATCTAACAAAAAGACAAATTCAAGTACAAAAACAGACTCCACAAGGAGATAATACACAAGCTTCCGCTTCAGGAGGTGCGACCGCGGGTCCTCGGACTCCGCCAGTAACTCACAAATTAAATCTCAGGGATATACAGAGTCCTCTCACGTTCAGATCACCCCGCTATGATGCATTTAAAGAAAACATTTCGGTTTGCAGATACGATCCAGTACCCGGAAAAGACGACCTAATGATATTGGCATCACTACGGTTAAGATCTGCTACTGATATCTTGCTATGTTATGTAGGTATGAAGGAACGTCTAGATAGAATATACGAGTTTGTTCAGACAGGGAAAGACCCTGACAGCATCAAGGATGCCATGGAGAAACAGAAAGTTGACATTCAAGCACAGATATTACGATTTTTCATAAACTGTCTAATAAGAGAACGGGACAGGCCTGAGACAGATCAGGAGGAAATAGAGGCACTCCACAAGTGGGGTCAAAATATATCGGAAGGAAAACATGATAGACAGAATTGCATAGCTAGCATGTACAAGAAAATAAGAAAGACAGTAATAGAGATACACGAAAAAGAGAAAGACAAAGCTCCCTCCGAGGAGGAAGAAGAATCTGAAGAACCAGAAAAAGCTGCAGATACTATAGCATATGTAGGTAAGGGAAATTACCTTAGGAAGGGAATCCGTCCAGAAGGCAAGAGAGTTTTCTTCTCTGCCTTGACAAATCCGAATTCTGCTGAGCATCAGTTCCAGGAAACTGATAAAAGGCTTCGAGATCGAGTTGGGTACCACGTACTCAATTCTATGGATGAACAAGAACTAGCCCGATCAGCTGTATCATGGGCCGAAAATGCAGACATATATAATGATGACACGGTAGCGCAGACATTTCTGAACCTCTCCCCCGACGAACAGAAATTAGCAGGTGTATACATGATTCAGCACCTCCTCATCAAATACAGAAAACATTATTCTGATCCAGGTCCCTTACACGAAACACTAGAAGCACTACTCATGGATAGATGGAGAGGTTTAAGCACCAAATTAATTCAAATAATTCTAGAACAACGACACAGATATAATACCTTTGTAAGCTCTGAATATGTTCCCGCCCCGCCCCCAGAAAGGAAAATGTATCACATACAACGCCTTAGTGGCGTTGAAAGTCAGAACCCCTTACGAGAAGTGCACCCTGTTATGGGTGAGGATCGTGTCTTGAAGCGCGTGTATGTACACACGCCATTGACCAAGCTAGAACTGTTAGAAATGAAGAAACTAGCCCGTGCCATGATAAAGACCCTGCAGGTTTTCACAGAGAGCTTAAAGACATGTTACTGATGGGGGATTACACGTATGATGATATCATGAAAATGTTGAAAGTATTATTGCCCACGGGTATCTTCGAGAAATTGAAGGAAAAGGAATGGGAGGTGGGGGACACAAAGATTGCATGGGCAGAAATAGAGGACGAAGAAAGAAAACGGGTCCCGGGGTTAGGCCTTGGGGACAAAACTAAAGCATTACCAGGTTTGATAGTACAGGTTCTGCCAAGATTATTGACAACCAGAAAGGAAGATTGGGACGCCATCTCGTCCTGTAAACAGAAACATGATGAAGATACTAGTGACTTCTATTCAAGATTCGAGAAATGTTTTATTATTAACAGTGGCCTCAAACCAAGTAGCGAGTCATATCCGCATCTTTTTGTATCAAAGTTAGTCGAGAATTCCCTACCGCTAGTTAAAAACAGAGTATACAAAGTTGAAAGTACATGGCAGGCGAACACGCCATCACAGATGTTACAGATGTTACAATATCACCAGAACAGAATTAGAGAAGAGCAAGATCAGGAACAGAAACGTATGAAAGACACGAAGATGAAAATGTTAGTAGCTCAGACGGTCCCAGCTGATGGTCACAGAAAAGGTGGGACCCAGACAAGTCACCCTACAGCTCCCGTTAAAGGGACATGTAACTACTGCAAGCAGCCAGGTCACTACGTACATGAATGCCCAGTTCTGAAACATAACATAGCGACAGGTAAAACTAAAGAAAGACCGCATCCGCCTAGACAAGACCATAACCAGCATCAGTCTTCACAGAATACACAGAATACACAGCCTATGCATACTTCTTCAACTCCAGCACAGACAGTAGCGGTACCACAGCCACAGCCCATTGCCGCGTCTCAGCAAGTTTCACAGCAGATGTATCAGTATGCCCAGTCCGCATATCCAGATTATCCCCGATATACATGAAACAGCCTAGAGAGGGAAGGTGACTTGCCTCTTATTGAGATTCCTGTAGATCAAGAAGGTCCTTATGTACACAGTCACGTATTGGAAAAAGACAGAAAGTTTTTAATTGACACAGGGGCAAGTCGCACCACAATCAGCCATGATGAAGTTCCAGGGGCACCCCTCTCAGGCTCACCGAATGTTTCCCTGGGTTTTTCAGGACAGCCTATTGTAAACGAGGTATCTGAACCTGTTCCCCTGGCTGTGGGTCCATTATCACGTGTTACAGACTTGTTACTCACGAAATCATGTCCAGAAAATCTGTTAGGAATTAAAACATTGAAGGCTCTAGGAGCTATAATATGCTGTTCCCCGGAGGGAGTTAGACTCTTTCTACGGGATTTCAAGGGTCATTATGTTTTGCGAGAATTCGATGTCAGATTGAAAAATGTACCAGATTACTTATGGGCAAAAGGCCCAACTGATGTAGGTTGTATGCACATTACACCATACCGTGTTACACTCAAGGCAGGTGTGGTTCTACCACAAATCAGACAATACAAGTTACCACCCGATGCTGTAGTGGCTTTACTGAAAATCATTGAAGAGCTCATTGCCCAAGGAGTGGTCGTAGAGACCGACTCCAATATCTGTAATTCACCCATTATTCCGATTCTTAAACGTACTGATCCCAATGCACCGCCAGTATATCGGCTGGTGATTGATCTTCGAGAATTAAATAAATGCATTATACCACAATACCCTGTGGTCCCCGACGTCTCATCCTTATTAACTGCCATTGATTCAGAAGCAACGTTCTTTACTGTAATTGACCTCAAGAACGCCTTCTTCAGCGTGCCTATTGATCCAGAGAGCCAATATCTCTTCGGATTCAGTTTAAATGGACGCAGCTTCAAATTTTCGCGCGCACCTCAAGGATTCACAGAAAGCCCCAGCATCTATAGTCAAGCACTGAAAAGACAACTAGATTGTATTCAAATGCCAGTTAACACCGCTTTACTACAATACGTCGATGATCTACTGATCACCGCACGAAGTGAGCCAGAATGCGAACAAGCATCACTGACAGTTTTACATTTCCTGGCAGACAAGGGACACAAGGTGTCCCCTTCAAAGCTACAATTCTGTGTTCAGCAAGTTGTGTACTTGGGTCACTTGCTGTCCAAAGTGGGGAGACAGCTCACTCCCGATCGCATTCAGTTAATTGTAAATATGCCGCAACCCCAGACACAAAAGGAAGTGCGGGCCTTCATAGGCCTCACCTCATACTGCAGACAATGGATTCCTCAATATGCATTTCTAGCCAAACCACTCATTCAATTAACGACACAGGAGGCAGCGACTTCGACTGCCCTCCCTTGGACTCAGGAACACACACAAGCTTTTGAAGAATTAAAGAAAGCATTATGCCAAGCACCAGTTTTAGCGACACCATGTTACAGCAAACCGTTTACACTTTTTGTTACAGAACGTGATGGTACAGCGTTGTCTGTCCTCACCCAAGATCAAGCAGGTTCACATAAGCCTTGCGCTTATTTCTCAAGTACATTGGATTCAGTAGCCCAGGCACTCCCTGCATGCTTAAAGTCAGTAGCAGCAACAGCGTTAGCAATAAGACAAAGTGATTCAATTGTTTTAGGTCATCAGTTAACAGTACAAGTTCCACACTCTGTAGAAGTTTTGTTAAACAGAACCCAGACTCAGCACTTGACTATAGCACGACTGACAGGTTATGAATTAACGTTATTCCAGCCACACATAGAAATCAGACGCTGCAGTATCCTGAACCCCGCAACACTGTTACCTATAATTATGACAGATCCAGCCCCGCATGATTGCATAGAGATCATTAATGCAGTAACAAAGCCACGACGAGACTTAACAGATGTACCACTGACAAATCCAGACCTGACACTTTATGTGGACGGTTCATGCATGAGAACAAGTACAGGAGAATTAGTGGCCGCATATGCAGTGACCACTGAAACCGAAGTTAAAGAAACACATCGTATTGACACATTGTCTGCTCAAGCAGCAGAGCTCATCGCTCTGACCCGAGCTTGTATTCTAGCCAAGAACAGAAATGTTAACATATACACAGATTCCCGTTATGCTTTCGGAGTTGTACACGACTTCGGAGTCCTCTGGCAAGAACGAGGTTTCCTGACCTCTCATGGGGCCAAGATACAACATGGTCCCCTCATTCAAGCACTGCTAGAAGCAATACATTTGCCCTCGGGCATATCAGTCATGAAGTGTAAAGCACATACTAAAGTTACAGATTCTGTTTCCCAGGGTAACGACCTGGCAGACCAGACAGCTAAACATACAGCACTGACTCACACCCAGATCACTGATGTGACAAAGACAATAGTACCGACAAAGTGTATGGCAGTCAAGGATCCCGCTCTAGATGTAATTGATATTCAGGCACATGCTACCCCAGATGAAATAAAGAAATGGATTGAACTAGGAGGGATCCAGACAGATCAAGGTTGGATGACGAAGGGAAAATCTACATGGTTTCTCCCTGACTCTATGGTTCAAGTCATGATTAATACAGCACATAGCCCGGCACATCTAGGAGAGAAAGCGATGTTAGACAGTTTACAAAATCTCTGGAGCAATAAACACTTACGAGCAGCAGCAAAACAGAAAGTGCGTACTTGCATGATCTGTTGTCAGTTCAATCCAGGTAAAAGCGTCCCTGTAGAGCAAGGTGGATTTCATCCTCCCGATCACCCTTTTGAAGTCCTCCAGATGGATTATATCCAGATGAACAGTTGTCGAGGATTCAAGTATGTCCTTGTAGTTGTTTGTGCTTTGTCCCGTTGGACCGAAGCATACCCAGTTCCAGACTATACTGCTCCAACCACTGCTCGGCAGTTGGTTCGCGAATTCTTCCCAGGGTACGGTTTGCCCCGTGTCGTGTACTCAGATAACGGACAGCCATTCTCATCCGAGTTAATGAAGCAGGTTTCTTTACTGTTAGGTTACCAGTGGAAATTCCATTGTGTCCGACATTCTGAAGCAGCAGGCCTTGTAGAAAGGCATAACCAGACACTAAAAATCCGCCTTGCAAAGATATGTCAGGAGAAAGGGGTCGACTGGATAGTCGCCCTGCCAGTGGCACTATTCTACATGAGGATGGTCGCCCACTCGAGATCAGGGCTATCCCCGTACGAAGTGGTTTTTGGCAGACCACCGAATATGTGGGGGACGCCCATTCCGAAAAAAATCACTGATGTTGATTGTAATATGTTGACAGATTACCTTGCCTCCTTGATGTCTGCACTCCAATCATGTCGTTCACAGGTTGCCGCAGCCTTTCCTGACAACACTGATGTAAAGCCACACGAGGTCCGTCCAGGGGACATAGTTCTCGTCCGAAATTTCGACCGGAAAAGCCCGTTGGAGCCCCGCTGGAAAGCCCCGAAGATCGTCCTCCTTACGACCAGGACCGCCGTCAAGTTGGAAGGAAGAAAGGGGTGGGTCCACACGAGTCATATTAAGCTTTGCAATGAACTGAAAGATAAACTGAAACAGGACTCTGACTCGTCCACCCCCACCAAAGACTGTGTTGAGAAAAAAGACTTTACAGTATCCGAACGAGAAAAAACTCCCCAAGAAGAGTATCGTATGAAACTCCGATCTAGCAAGTCAGACAGTTTAATTGTTTAAGTCCTCCCCTAGGTGAATCGGTTAAATAGTTTCTGACATGTATCCCCTAGATCGAGATAGAGAGAGAGAGAGACAAGTTAAAAAAGGTGCATATTGTAAATCACTCCGTAGTCACTGTATAGTGACACTATTAATCATGTTTATTCTAAGTATTTTAGTTATTGTTGCCAGCTTTCTGCTACCTATCTACTGGCCTATTTTCAAGCGTGAACAATCTGTTTACAATGTCTCTGCTGAACACACTTTTAGTGAACTACCTGCACACAAACTCTCTTACAGACTTGCGCTGCGCAACAATACATTCATTAGTATGTTACACCACTCCCATCAGACGAACAATGCTACAGACTGCTGGATATGTGGCCGACTCCCTCCCTACCAGAATTACAAGGGAGCTCTGCCCCTCTTTCCGTACCCGTTCACTCACAATGGCTCCTGTGGGGCATGGTTTAAAATAATTAATTCCTTAGATCCTGATATTGCTGTTTTCGATGGAGGCTGGGTTTGGGGAAACTTGAACTTAGTCCTGCTCGATGTCTGTTACCCTGATAAGGAGGGACTCCCTACTCGAATAGGAACTGACCTAGAAAATGAAGTATATGGATTAGGTAACTACACAATTAGTCTTATGATCCTTACTGTTGAATCCGAAGCTGCACCAGTTCTGCCCCATATGCTAGTATTACCAGTCACTGGTGAATTATGTGTCCGAAAGAAAGGTTCAGTACACTTAGGTCATAGTAAATGCACTACTGTGGTCGAATTCAGTGACCATGGTAAATCGTCCTTTAAAGCTATCAGTCACTCCTATTTTGTTTGTGGTCATACCGCATACATACGTTTGCCTCCAGATTGGGATGGTACCTGTTATATTGCATTCCTTCTGCCACCTGTTTTTCTAGCTCCCCCTGACTATCACAGAAATACAAATCTTGTAAAGAATAGACCCAGAAGAGATGTCCCACTTGTCGACTACACAGAAACGGCATGGGAACAGTACACTGATTTTAATAAGGGATTCTTTTTCTTTTTAGGACCTGTCCAAAACAGTAAATTAATACGTAGATTAACTAGAACTCTTGAAGCTGTAGTACATGAAACTGCCTCCGCCTTAGGTAACTTAACAGAGGAGCAATCTGCTATACGGGTTGTTGTCCTTCAAAATCGTCTTGTTATTGACGTCATCTTGGCAGATAGAGGTGGAGCCTGTAAGGTCATCGGGTCAAGTTGCTGCGTTTTCATCCCACAAAATGCGCCATCTGTTTATCAAGCTATTACCCGTCTGCATAAAATTGCAAATCAGATACATCAGAATCCAGGCACCTGGACTTGGTCCGGTTGGTTCTGGACAACGTTAACTGCCTGGGGATGGAAGATCCTATCCTTCCTAGGTTTCGGCCTTGTCATAGTATTCAGCTGCTGCCTGTGCCTACAGTGTGGGCCGGCAATATGTGGACTGTGTGCCACATCATGCATTGAACATTCCAGTTTCCTCTCAAACCGTCAAAGAAAGAAAGATGAGCAAATGATGTTGCAAGAACAAAACTGATCAATTTATGATGATTAATATCTCATGAAGGGTCCGTAGGGAACAAGGAGGGAATGAGGAAATATAAATTTTATGGTCAAGATGTGTTTCCTAGCGCGTACCCCACCGTCTCCATGTACGAGTTCAAGTGCATGTAACTTCCCTCCTGTACCAGCTATGAAGACGCAAATACATTTGCGTCCAACGTTAACATGTCCTCTTTCAGACCCACCATGAATGGGTTGAATGGTCCGTTCCTAAGTATGCTATGCCAACGTCTTTTTGTAGTGTACTTCTACGTTTTTCAGCTCTGGCTGAGTAGGCCCTGAATTTCTGCCACCGAGCCTCTTTCCTGGCTTCTGACTCCAAGGGCCTCTGCCCAGGCTGCCTCTGTACCCGTGAACTCTGACTTACTTTCAGCGCGGTCCCTCTCGCTCAGCTCAGCCTGCTGCCTGCCAAGATTGACTATAACCTTCGAGTTATCTGTTCCGCTCCCCGAAAATACATTCCTGCCTGCCAGTTTCAGTAAACATTCCCCTCAGCTGCAGAGCCAAAGGGCCGGCCTATCTCTGTGCAAGTAATTCAAGTAATTCATAGCCCGCGTTGCCATGCTCCCAGGGAAGGCCCATGCCCCCACGCTTCTCATACAGACACTCAGGCGCTTATACACGCACTCACAGCTAGTATAGAATAGCTTCTGCCCTAGAGACCTTTCCGCCCAGATAGCTTAGTTCCTAAACATCAGATACCAGATATGATAGAAGCACAAGTTGATCTGACATGCCAGACTTCTGTCTCTTTCCGTCAGTGTAAATGTCAAGTCCCCTGCACCCTCCAGCTTCACGTCAATCACACGTCATGCAGCTGCGCGCGCATCCAAGCTTCCGATTTCTGCTGACATTGCAACATTTCTGTTAGTGCCACCCCTTTCGTGACACCTACCTGTGACGTTTCTAGCACACACCTCTAGTTCACGCCTCTTGATTACGCACTTGTACCACGTGTATACTGTTATCTTGTCTTCTCTCAGCTGTTACGCCTCCTGCACTGTTGCTTATGGCATGAATTAAGTATATAAGCTATGTGCTGTTAATAAAATGTAGCGCTCTGTCCCTTCTGACACCCCTGTGGTGGTCAGAACATGATATCCTGGCCATGACCATTCCTTTTTGAGGAATAAAACCCCTAAGAACTCTAACACCACGGACTCTGTCTTTTTCTTCCGATCTGAGTTATTATTGATTAAGTACTTACCTGCATAGAAATTAAGAGAGTAAATTAATTATTTACGTCACCCTGCCCACACACATAAGTTGTGTACCGTTTTTATCGGGACAAGTGTCGGAATGTTGGATGATAGGAATTTTATGGATTGAATTTTATGGATCTCTGTAGGTTTTACAACTTTCTCTCACACAAATGTGAGAAAAAAGGATGATTTTTGCCAAATTTTGAGGTGTGAAGTGCATTGTAAGCATGAAAGGCATGGGGATCTAGGGAAATCAGACCATCCCCGGACTTCCCTGAGTATCTAGCTTTGAGAAATGTCTCAGATTGGTAGGTTTCCCTGGGTGGTGGCCGAACCCAGGCTTAAAATCCCATGTTACTCATTTTGCAAAAAAAGGTCAGTTTTGAGTGGAACAATTTGATCCGTCCATGTTGCATTTTTAAGCCTTTCCTGACACGTGTGCTGGAGCCAGCTACACGTTTGCATGGGGTACCGTTTTATCAGGACAAGTGTGAGAATGTTGGTTGGTAGGAAATCTGTAGATCTCTGAACTTTATCTCACAGAAATATGAATAAATATATGTTATATGCCCAAGGTTTGAGGTTTGCAAGGCCTTGTGGGTAGGAAACTTCCATCGGAACCATGCGACTCTCTTCTGGATGTCTAGTCTTCAGAAATGTTTGGGTTTGGTAGGTTTCTATGAGTGGTGACCAGAATTCCACAGCAACCCTAATCAGAAAACCTAGTCATTTTTCTTCCAGATGTTTAGGTGTCTTCATGCTGTGTTCTTGCTGCATTTTGTGTTGTGGGCGCTCTACCCAGCCACACGAGTAGAGTGCCTTTTTATCAGGAGAAGTGTTTTACTGTTGGGGACCGCCATGGCTTTGGAAACTTTCTCTCACAGATACGTGAGGAAAATGTGTGATTTTAGCCAAAGCTAGCAAGGCCTTCTGGGTAAGAAAACATGGGATCCAAGTGTGTCACACCACCCTGGGTGTCTGGTTTTCAGAAATGTCTACGTTTGATAGGTTCCTCCGGGTGGCGGTTAAGCTAGGGCCCAAAAAACAATCCACTGCAAACAACAGAGGGTCGTGTTCCATCGTTGTGCTGTGTACGCTGTACATTTTAAATACGAATGGCCCATTTACGATGCATTTTTGCACGATGGTGCAGAATTCCACAAAGTGGTGTAATGAGATACTTTTAGGTATTTCACATAACAGGCCTAAAATGACATGTCCAAAATTACACAAATTACACTGGCGACATTTAAAGTTCACCCAGGTATTTGATAGCTCCTTTCTCTTCCCTATGTATCCCCCAGATCACTGCACCACAAGATAAAGAGAGGGTGAAGGAGGGCACAAAAGAGGAGGATTTGATGGATGTTTTGCCTCTGCTGTTCCACTCCCACCTGTGGGTGCCCCTGGGAGTAAGGCAGTCCCAACGGGGACTGCCAGGAATGGAGCACAAGTAGGCAAGGCACAAGTGTGGCTGCAAGACAAGTGACTGAAAGACGGGACGCAGACTCCAGTCCTGCACTATTCGGGCATTGCCCGACCAACGGGGATGGCTGAGGAAGATGTAGGTATTATCTATGTGCAAAGATTGTCACCCTTTTTGCAAACTCCCGAATACTGGGACATCCTGAAATGCTCTGAGTGTGCATGAACACCCTGCTTCCCTTAGACCAGCAAGCACTTGTATGTTGAACCCACCTTGGAAGCATCTGAATCCCCTTCACGCCCTCTCTTGGGCTTCTACACAGAAGCAGTCTGTATTTGAAACCACCGCCTTCCACACCACTTTTCTGACCCTGTCTCCATCACCCTTGGTCCTGTTACAGATCGCCATGCTTTTCTATCAACGCCTACCTCAACAGCCAACCAATTGTTTCTGGATACTCTTTGCATAGTGAACTGCACTTTCTTCTGTGCTCTCGGTCGAGTCTACCTCAGTATAACTCCGAACAGGGAGACTGAAGTCCTTGCATCGTTATGTGAAACACATTTTCATTCTGTTACCTTTCTGGGGTGTCCTTTACGTCATGGGTCACGGGGCCAATGATGTGGGGTACATCTCTTCCAAGGGGTCAGTAAAATAGAAGATGAGCTGAATGAATCATCTCTCACAGACCACAGTATCCTCTAAAGTCACATGCCAAAGCTGGGGTTCCGAAAGACGCCGCAGACTGAATAAAGAAAGGGTTTTTTTCTTGTGTTTTTTAAAAACTTTATTTAGCATTTTGTTAAAGACAAAGCAGAGCACTGAGTTCAGTTGCACGAAAGAGGTTTAATGCCAACTGTTTGCAGGTGCAATATGCCTTTTCTTCCTAGAGGAGGCAGGCCACACCAATATGTGCATAATCCCTCAGGAACTGCCAGCTTTAGCAATATGGTCATTTCCGGTTTCCCTGTGGTCCCCAACCACTCACCGTCCTTTCCTGTACTTCCTCCACTGCCCAGTGTTTCACGGTGGTGAGTCTGTGCTCTGCCTTCTTTCCCAATCATGAAGTGAGTCCGACCCTCTTCGCGTTCACATACAGTGGACCCCAGCTATCCTGGTGGAGGATGCCTCAAGGCTTTACGGAGTCACAGTTGATTTATTCCAAACTTTAAAGAAAGGTTTGGACTGGTTGTCTTTCCCGGGTGCTCTACCTTAGCACATTATGTTGATGCATGTCTGTCTGTCTGGGTGACTCTCCCTCAAAGTCGCCTCCATCCTCTCACTGAATTGGCTAAGAAAGGGCACGAGGCTTCAGAGGAGAAACTGAAATACTGCCTTTCCCGGTGTTATCTAAGCAATGAGACCTCTGCTGAAATCACTATACACCACCAGGACACACTCAAGCCATCTGTAAGTGGCCCGCTAAGGGAACGATTCCCAGGTATAAACTTTCTTAGGTATGGCTGGGTACTGCAGGCAATGGATCCTTGGGTAGAGTGTTATGGCAAATATAGTTCCGTGAGTTTGTGGGTCTGGTTCGATGGTTCCGAACCCGTTCAATAAAGGTCATCGGAAATAGACGATTTTGGTGTCAGCAGACCGCAAATGACGAGTGTAGCGTGTACAAGTGTTTTCGCATGAATCGATCTATGAGAACACTCTGTATTTGGGGATTTCGTTTGAACCTTCGGGTTCCATTTTGTGTACGGCAGCCATTTTGTGTGGTTGCCCTCACATAGGCCGATTACTGCGGCCGAACGAGTTCTTGAGACACGTATGCCTTAGCTGACTTCTGAATGACCTGGCCGAACTGACTCCCTTGCCCGAGGCTGACCTCGCTGAGCCAGTTCTTTGTTAAGCAGCTGGTCAGATAAAGATCAAAGAGCAGGACACGCCAGAGTTTATGGTACACTGCACCCACCTTTCTATCTTGCTTCCAATCTGTTTCTGTTCCTTCCTTTACGACATAATCACTGATTTGGGTTAAGGGTTTTATGATGGGTTTGTCCGGCCTGAACGAACAAGAAAATGGAATGTGCTTGGTCATTTCTGGTGGGCTGGACAACGGAAAGTGGGATTGTCGTCATACGCTACTTTCAAAATGTTACACTGTCATTGGTCAGTTTGTATGAACCCAATGCTAATTTGGAATGTTGCCTGAGGCTTGATTTTTGGCATAAAAGACCATGCTCCGCTCATTGAATTTGTGCAGTCTCTAGCGAACCACCCGTGTGTGCTTCGTAGACCTCTGTTCCTGGTTGCAGCCAATAAACTTTGGTCTTTGACGTCATCAAGAAGTATCCTGTGTCTATGTTAGCCAAGACAGGGGAACTCGAAGGCATCCGGCGTTTTCCCTGACGCCGCTGGGTTCTAAAACCCGGTCCTTCACAAAGCCCCTGCAAAATGATGTTAAAAGGGCACCCCTTACCCTCTGCAGCTCTAGAGAGTCCAAACATGCCTTACTACAAATAAAAGAAGCTCTTGTCTCTGTACCTGCTCTTAAGCTCCCTTCTTATGCACACCCCTGTTCTATGTATCGTCATCAAGGTAATGGATCTGTCCTTGGGGGACTGGTATGAGTTCATGCGGTTCAGAAAAAGCCCACAGCATACTATTCCACCGATTTAGACCCTGTACCCACAGGGCTTCCTCCATGCCTTCGCAGAGAGCCAGCCGCTGCCAATCTTTTTTCAACCAAAGGGGATGATGGACGGAGTAGTGAACATTGCAAGCACTCACCCCAGTCAACTCATCTGGGTTTAATCCATCATCATTCTTTAGCTCACTCCGCAACCCCAGTTCAGACATGGCCATATGCAAAGTTAGGACTCCTAACTTCTGTGAATACCGAAATGAGTAAGTGCCTTCTGTGAATACCAAAATGGTAGTAAGTTTAGGATTTTGTCTTAAGTTAGTTCTGTGAATCGGGCCCTGAGTGACTGAGGAACACACGTCGGTTCAACAGTGGTTGGACTCCGAAACACTTCTGAAGTGGAGGGATCTCTTTCCTCCAGGTCTGAAATGCAAAGAACCCAACCGAGCCCGTATGGGACGGCTGTGGGAGCCCCTATGAGGCTTCCTTTAAACCCACCCACTCACTTGCTAAGTCAGACCTGCCGCTCAACGCTGATTCTGTTCTTCAATATTGGGATAACGTCTCTGCTTTCTCTACAGTTTCCATCCTCAGGTTGAAGCTACTTCACCTGAGGGTCGAAGTGAAGTCTGCCTCACCCTCCAGCAAGGTGACTCCATGTTTATCAGCGGGGGTCTGCTCTGCAGCCTTGCTAATGGAGCCCAGATATTGTGCTCTTGTTCCCCAGCTCATCTGTGCAGTGTCCCGGTCTGTGGATGCGGGTTCATCCTTCTCGTATTTTATCCCGAGCCAGTGGAATTGATTACCATCAGTTAAGACGATTACTCCGCTTGATACTAGGTGTTTTCCGATCAAAACACTCGACCACTCAATGGTGGAATGAGACAGGAAGCGTTTTCGCCGGTTAGCTGCAGCAACAATTAGTTTGCGATCGGAAACAAAGTAGGATCGAGTATTCTCTCTCCCTCTTTCTTGGATTAACAAGAAGTAAATTGCACGCCGCAAATACACCTAGTATCAAGCGGAGTAATCGTCTTACCTGATGGTAATCAATTCCACTGGCTCGGGATAAAATACAAGCCCTGTAATCATTGGATTCCTTGCTTCACGTGCAAGTACTGTCCCCAGATAAACAGTCCTGATGAGACCCGGTATCTAGAGAGGGTCGAAACACCGTCGACGAAATAGACTAAGGAGACACACAACAAACAAAATTGTCTCATTTTATATAGTGTCCTTTTCTTTTTGTTTGTACTGATAACCTTGTTTTTTTAATATGTCACAAATTTTCACTGTAAATATGGTTACACCCCTTTCCCTTTGTCCAGTTTCGCGCCAGAGCTGGGGCTGGAGTGCCCCAGCAACTGGTTTGAACCGGGCTATGCATAGGACACCGTATGTGCCCCAGGCAGTGTCTCATTTCCTTCAGCGCTCCCTGCCACAATACACTATGGCCTCTCTAGGGTGGTGCTAGCACCTCCCAAGACAGGAAACCTATTGTCCAAGCCTCCCTCGCTGGAAGGACTCCCAGCAGCAGGAGGTCAGACTTGTGTCTGTGGCAGCAGCATCCATTTTGTGATGCTGAGGCTCTGGTTAACTTTAACCGGCTTTAATGGGAACAACATGTCTTCTCCCTCTAGAAGGGTGGAATGCTACCCCCGTCGCCACAACTGGCGAGGGGGTAGTATTCCAAAGTGTATGACACCTTACACAACATGTTTTGATAAAACCAAACCAAAGTTAGCATATAACCGCGAGGATTATAAGGCACTTAAGAGTATATGGAATGGCTATATCATAGAACAGCTATAAGGACATGGTTCCGAAAGCTGCAGACAGGCTCAGCTCAAGCTAGACCCTCATCTCACATAAAACCAAGCACTCTGCCTCCACGATTGATAAATCGATTCACAAAAGCGGGTGGTGATGAACAGAGTGTCTGAATTGAGCAGACCACTCTTACCCAGTCCAAAGATCAGGGCTTGATCCATCACCGTTATTTATCTCACTGCCCCATCCCAGCTCAGAACCTGGCTATATGCAAATCAGTCTGTCCCTGGCCCAGTGCATCATGGGAACAGGGCAGACTAAACTACCAAGCCAATTCTTCACCAGAAAGGAGACAAGCTACCGGGGACCGGTTTCTGGCATTTCAGCCGTCTTCGGCCCGGCTTGCTTGAATCCTGATGGAGCAGTGAGAAAGGGACTCATGTCTGAGTATACCCTGCCACACCTATAGTGGCCAAAATCGATTCACAAAAGGGGGTGGTGATGAACAGAGTGTCTGAATTGAGCAGACCACTCTTACCCAGTCCAAAGATCAGGGCTTGATCCATCACCGTTATTTATCTCACTGCCCCATCCCAGCTCAGAACCTGGCTATATGCAAATCAGTCTGTCCCTGGCCCAGTGCATCATGGGAACAGGGCAGACTAAACTACCAAGCCAATTCTTCACCAGAAAGGAGACAAGCTACCGGGGACCGGTTTCTGGCATTTCAGCCGTCTTCGGCCCGGCTTGCTTGAATCCTGATGGAGCAGTGAGAAAGGGACTCATGTCTGAGTATACCCTGCCACACCTATAGTGGCCAAAATCGATTCACAAAAGGGGGTGGTGATGAACAGAGTGTTTGAATTGAGCAGACCACTCTTACCCAGTCCAAAGATCAGGGCTTGATCCATCACCGTTATTTATCTCACTGCCCCATCCCAGCTCAGAACCTGGCTATATGCAAATCAGTCTGTCCCTGGCCCAGTGCATCATGGGAACAGGGCAGACTAAACTACCAAGCCAATTCTTCACCAGAAAGGAGACAAGCTACCGGGGACCGGTTTCTGGCATTTCAGCCGTCTTCGGCCCGGCTTGCTTGAATCCTGATGGAGCAGTGAGAAAGGGACTCATGTCTGAGTATACCCTGCCACACCTATAGTGGCCAAAATCGATTCACAAAAGGGGGTGGTGATGAACAGAGTGTCTGAATTGAGCAGACCACTCTTACCCAGTCCAAAGATCAGGGCTTGATCCATCACCGTTATTTATCTCACTGCCCCATCCCAACTCAGAACCTGGCTATATGCAAATCAGTCTGTCCCTGGCCCAGTGCATCATGGGAACAGGGCAGACTAAACTACCAAGCCAATTCTTCACCAGAAAGGAGACAAGCTACCGGGGACCCATCATGCACTGGGACAGGAACAGACTAATTTGCATACTGCCAGGTTCTGAAACTGGGATGGTGCAGTGAGCTAAAAAACGGTGTTGGATCTAGCCCTGATCTCTTGACTGGGTGAGAGCTTTCTGCTCAATTCAGAGACTCTGTCCCTCACCACCCCTTGTTGTAAATTATTTGTCCACCCTAAGCGTGGAAGGGTATTCTCAGATGTGAGACCCTTGCTCATTGCACCATCAGGATTCAAGCAAACCGGGCCGAAGACGGCTGTAATGCCAGAAACCGGTCCCCGGGAGCTTGTTTCCTTCCCAGTGTAAGAATTGGCTTTTGTAGTTTGGTTTGCTCTGTTCCCATCATGCACTGGGACAGGAACAGACTAATTTGCATACAGCCAGGTTCTGAAACTGGGATGGTGCAGTGAGCTAAAAAACTGTGTTGGATCTAGCCCTGATCTCTTGACTGGGTGAGAGCTTTCTGCTCAATTCAGAGACTCTGTCCCTCACCACCCCTTGTTGTAAATATTTTTGTCCACCCTAAGCGTGGAAGGGTATTCTCAGATGTGAGACCCTTGCTCTTTGCACCATCAGGATTCAAGCAAACCGGGCCGAAGACGGCTGTAATGCCAGAAACCGGTCCCCGGGAGCTTGTTTCCTTCCCAGTGTAAGAATTGGCTTTTGTAGTTTGGTTTGCCCTGTTCCCATCATGCACTGGGACAGGAACAGACTAATTTGCATACAGCCAGGTTCTGAAACTGGGATGGTGCAGTGAGCTAAAAAACGGTGTTGGATCTAGCCCTGATCTCTTGACTGGGTGAGAGCTTTCTGCTCAATTCAGAGACTCTGTCCCTCACCACCCCTTGTTGTAAATATTTTTGTCCACCCTAAGCGTGGAAGGGTATTCTCAGATGTGAGACCCTTGCTCATTGCACCATCAGGATTCAAGCAAACCGGGCCGAAGACGGCTGTAATGCCAGAAACCAGTCCCCGGGAGCTTGTTTCCTTCCCAGTGTAAGAATTGGCTTTTGTAGTTTGGTTTGCCCTGTTCCCATCATGCACTGGGACAGGAACAGACTAATTTGCATACAGCCAGGTTCTGAAACTGGGATGGTGCAGTGAGCTAAAAAACGGTGTTGGATCTAGCCCTGATCTCTTGACTGGGTGAGAGCTTTCTGCTCAATTCAGAGACTCTGTCCCTCACCACCCCTTGTTGTAAATATTTTTGTCCACCCTAAGCGTGGAAGGGTATTCTCAGATGTGAGACCCTTGCTCATTGCACCATCAGGATTCAAGCAAACCGGGCCGAAGACGGCTGTAATGCCAGAAACCGGTCCCCGGGAGCTTGTTTCCTTCCCAGTGTAAGAATTGGCTTTTGTAGTTTGGTTTGCCCTGTTCCCATCATGCACTGGGACAGGAACAGACTAATTTGCATACAGCCAGGTTCTGAAACTGGTATGGTGCAGTGAGCTAAAAAACGGTGTTGGATCTAGCCCTGATCTCTTGACTGGGTGAGAGCTTTCTGCTCAATTCAGAGACTCTGTCCCTCACCACCCCTTGTTGTAAATATTTTTGTCCACCCTAAGCGTGGAAGGGTATTCTCAGATGTGAGACCCTTGCTCATTGCACCATCAGGATTCAAGCAAACCGGGCCGAAGACAGCTGTAATGCCAGAAACCGGTCCCCGGGAGCTTGTTTCCTTCCCAGTGTAAGAATTGGCTTTTGTAGTTTGGTTTGCCCTGTTCCCATCATGCACTGGGACAGGAACAGACTAATTTGCATACAGCCAGGTTCTGAAACTGGGATGGTGCAGTGAGCTAAAAAACGGTGTTGGATCTAGCCCTGATCTCTTGACTGCGTGAGAGCTTTCTGCTCAATTCAGAGACTCTGTCCCTCACCACCCCTTGTTGTAAATATTTTTGTCCACCCTCAGCGTGGAAGGGTATTCTCAGATGTGAGACCCTTGCTCATTGCACCATCAGGATTCAAGAAAACCGGGCCGAAGACGGCTGTAATGCCAGAAACCGGTCCCCGGGAGCTTGTTTCCTTCCCAGTGTAAGAATTGGCTTTTGTAGTTTGGTTTGCCCTGTTCCCATCATGCACTGGGACAGGAACAGACTAATTTGCATACAGCCAGGTTCTGAAACTGGGATGGTGCAGTGAGCTAAAAAACGGTGTTGGATCTAGCCCTGATCTCTTGACTGGGTGAGAGCTTTCTGCTCAATTCAGAGACTCTGTCCCTAACCACCCCTTGTTGTAAATATCCACGATTGATAAGGCCTGCCATAGGAGTGACTTATATATATGTGTCTATATGTAAAGGTAGGTATAGGGATACTACACATAAGCAAGGGGTGATTACATGACCTTGCCCCAGCTGAGTGATCAGCCAGTTGTGTCAATGTGAGTGACCAGCCAGGGATGGCATAATACATGCTGCAGCCCCTGGTAGGCCTTGGATGCACCTATGCCCTGGGTACCTATAGTACACTTTACAGGGGCTCATAAGGTGACCCAATATCCAATTGGAGATGTACCTAAAGTACATGGAGTCCATTTTACACGGAGAGCAGATAGCCTGGGGCCCTGATTAGCAGGATCCCAGGCCAACTAAGTCAAAAACCAGCTAAACACTAGGCAAAAAAAATCTGGGGTAACCATAGTCAGGTATCCACCTTCCTACACACCCCCCCCCCCAAACAAAAGGAGATAAGGCTGTCCTTGACCAGGTAATCCTATATTGCCTAAGTGGCCATATAAGGAAGTACCTGCACTAGCATGGTTACCCCCTGTCTCATGGTCCACTAAGCAATCCCTTACCCTAAGGGTATCATAGGGTTTCCACCGTAGGGAATCTCTACCTGTGGTGTGTTTTGGCAAACTAAAAGGCTGGTGTTGAGATGGAGTACAGAAGTGAGGCTATCCCTAATGTAGGGCTCAGCTTCCTCCAATCATCTTCTACCATGTAGGCCTTTCTTTCCTTGACTGAGATGCACTTTCCTCTCAGGGTCAACCTCTGGCTGCCTAAAGCTGGAGGCTGGGTCCCTTTTGGTGGCTTACTGGAGGGACAGGTCAGGTTTGGGGCCCTTAGGTCCCAGGTTTGGCTGTGCCCAACAGAGTCCATCTGGGGGAGGTTCCTAACTAAGTGTAAGGGAGATCCCTCAGGAGTTTTTGAAATTGTCACCTTGCTAGGGCTGCTAGCTTTGGTGCCCCTAATCTGCTGATTGGGGGGTTCTTGTGGACAGGGGGCCCTTTGGGGTCCACCACTGGCCTCCCTGACCTCTGCAGCCCTGGGCTGACTGAGGCAGGGTAGAGAGGGGCAGGTTACCTGCTCCAGACTGGGTCTAACATTGGAAGGGTCCACTGACATCAGGGGCTCTGCCAGGCTAGGCCTGACTACCTCTGGCCCAGTTCCTTCACAAGGGGTAGGGTCAGTTCCCTGAGGAGGCTGACTCTCACCTAATGTCTGGTGGGAGGGAGACTTTTCTTCCTCCACAATGCTCTCTGTCTGAGTGGAGTGATCCATAGTTTCAGGCTTCACAACACTAAAATCTGTCTGAGTTTGGGGTGTGACCATCACGGCCCTACAAACCTTTTCAAGCAGGAACTCTGTTTGGGTGTGGGCTGTGACCATCACAGCCCTGCCAACCTTTTCAGGGAAGTCTGCCTGAGCTTGGGCTGTGACCATCACAGCCCTTCTAATCTCTTTAGGAAGAAATTCTGCTGAGCTGGGGCTAACGAAAGAATTGGAAACTAGTTCTTTTAGGTCACTTCCGGATGGACTAGGAGAAAGCTATTGAAAACTAGGACACTAGGATAGTTAATACCCACAGGAGCACAGGAGTACTCGCGTTACCTCACCCACAGTAAGCGGGTGCGTAGGTGTCAAAGTGTGTCGGATTTCGTCGCTGAATCCTATGGAGCCTTGAAGAAAGATGCTGCAGACAACCAAGAGAGAAGTGTCCGGTTGGATCCAATGGCGGATCGAGGAGGGAGAGTACCTGAAAGCAGTGGGACAGAGTCTGGGTCACTAGCCAGTGACCAAGAAGGAACAAGGCGATGTTGTGAAGCTATCAGGTGATGTCGGGAAGCTTGTCTCTGCAGCCACGTGGTACAGGAGGTGTCGAAGACAACCAGGAGCTGGGCACGGACTGTCCCATGAAGGATCTCGCTGTCCGCGGTGTCGGCTTCCGGATTGGAATCAACAAGCCTTGGCTAAGGCAACCCACGCAGGAATCGAAGATTTTTCTGAATCAGACCAGCAAGGTCTGATGGGCTTCTCCTTTTCAGGGAAGCAAGGGCCAGCCTGGAGCAACCAGGCCAGCGGTGGAAATGTGTAGGTTTGTCGTCACAGGGTCCACCAGCCAACGGGCAAGTGACCGGACAGAGACGTCGAGCAGGAAAATGCAAAAGGGCCCCACGTGGCACTCGTGGAGTGTGGAGGGCTGGTCTTTGGTGCAGATAATGCTCGGGGCTGGGGATTTTCAGTCCCCAATGCACAACTTCGACGGTACCTCAGAAGTTGCACGGAAAGCAATTTGCTGGCTTTCCAAGATGGCCGGTCCCACGACTAGCGTCGCCTCCACGGGTCTCAGCTTTGCTGTGGCTGTGGATCGGGCTGAAGGAAGTCTGGAAGTCTGGGTCTTGTCAGGCTCTGTGTTCGGGCTCCGGCGGGAGCAACGACAAAGCAAACCATTGATCGCTCGATGGTGCCTGCTTGTGCAAGGTGGTCACTCCTTGACCGCAAGAGAGATTCTTCAGTCTTCTATCTTCAAGTAGAACGTCGAAGGTCCAGAGTTTCGTTTCAAGTTTCAGTCAGGATAAATCTAAAGTCTCTAGACTCAGCTCCTACCTATATACTAATCTAAGGGGCTGGATTACCTGCTAGGTCCCTCCTATGGGTGGGACCAGGGAAGGGGGTGGTTACACCCCTTTTCCTTAGCACCAGAGTTGGGGCTGGAGTGCCCCAGCACCTGGTTTGAATCAGGCTATGCATGGGACACCTTGTGTGCCCCAGGCAGTGTCTCATTTCCTTCAGCCCACCCTGCCCCAATACACTATGGCCTGTCTGGGGTGGTGCTAGCACCTCCGAAGACAGAAAACCTATTGTCCAAGCCTCCCTTGCTGGAAGGACTCCCAGCAGCAGGAGGTCAGACTTGTGTCTGTGGCAGCAGCATCCAATTTGTGATGCTGAGGCTCTGGTTAACTTTAACCGGCTTTAGTGGGAACAACATGTCTTCTCCCTCTAGAAGGGTGGAATGCTACCCCTGTCGCCAGAACTGGCGAGGGGGTAGTATTCCAAAGCGTATGACACCTTACACGAAATGTTTTGATAAAGCCAAACCAAAGTTAGCATTCAACCACGAGGATTATAATGCACTTAAGAGTATATGGTATGGCTATATCATAGAACAGCTATAAGGACATGGTTCCGAAAGCTGCAGACAGGCTCAGCTCATGCTAGAGCCTCATCTCACATAAAACCAAGCACTCTGCCTCCAAGATTGGTAAGGCCTGCCATAGGAGTGACTTATAGGTATATATGTGTCTATATGTAAAGGTAGGTATAGGGATACTACACCTAAGCAAGGGGTGATTACACGAAGTTGCCCCAGCTGAATGATCAGCCAATTGTGTCAATGTGAGGGGCCAGCCAGGGTGGCATAATACATGCTGCAGCCCCTGGTAGGCCTTGGATGCACCTATGCCCTGGGTACCTATAGTACACTGTACAGGGGCTCATAAGGTGACCCAATATCCAATTGGAGATGTATCTAAAGTACATGGAGTCCATTTTACAGTGAGAGAAGATAGCCTGGGGCCCTGATTAGCAGGATCCCAGGCCACCTAAGTCAAAAACCAGCTAAACACTAGGCAAAAAAATCTGGGGTAACCATAGTCAGGTATCCACCTTCCTACAATACTCTTGTGTTTGCAGAAATTAAAAGCATGAAGAATGTTTGGTTAGATTTTAAATTATTTTTGTAGTCCAGTGTACTGTGAACTGGTCCCAAAGGCATTTGATGTATCTACATAAGCACCAGTTGCATCAGAGGGGATTAAACTTGTTTTTAGTTTTCAGCCTTGAGGGATTAAGTGATTTGCTCAGAACCATAGGATGTTGAGCTAACGCCGGGACTCCAGCATAGTTCCTGAGTTCCAAAGTTGGCAGCTCTGGTCAAGGTAGCCTCACTGCTAGGCCTATGCAAACACACCAGCTCCCCCTCCCCCCACCTTACACTGAGCCCAGAAATACAATGGGGCTGGGGTGACAACACCTGGCCCCCCAGCAAAGCCTCAGCATACTCTCTCTCTCCCCGTCCACCAAGGCCTGAATGTGATGTGATGGCCCAGAGGCAGAAGTGCCAGAGAGAAGACAGTGCTTTTGAGCTGGGTTGTACACAGGAGGGGGGGGGGGGGGAGAATGACCCTACAGCCAGAGCAACAATTGGTCCCCAGCGAGGCCGCTACCCAGTCCCCCCTCCCTCCCCAGCCCACTATAGTCTCAGGTCTATGGCCTGGCAGAGGTGGAAGGAAGCAAAGAACAAAGCTTCTGGGCTGGTTGCTCAGGTGGGGGGGGGGGAGGTCGGTGGCGGCAATGGGGGATGAAGTGAAGATGGCCTAATTATCTGGCACTGAACCCCCCAACGAGGCTGTTTTACTCTTCCCGTCCCTGCCTCTGTTTGACATCCCGGCAGGGGAGAAGGAACACTGCTTTTGGGTATCTGTGCAGCCTCTCAGGGGCTAAGCAAATACACAGGCCTGCCTGGGGGCTGATCAAGATAGCAAAATTCTGTGGGCTGGGTGACAGAGGGTTTTAAAAAAACAGCCCACAGGTGACACTTAGGCTCCGACCTATCGGCCAATGCCCGACTGCCTGTCTTCCCAATCTGGCCATGGCTGCAACTTTCCCTGCTGCTTCCGCCTCACTTCCAGCAAGTGACCAGAACTCCGAGGTCCACCAGCTCTGTGTGCACCTCTGTGAACATACAATGATGTGCTCCTTACTCTTCATTCTTACTCCCTCTCTCTGGGGAAATGAACGTTTCCTGGATACTGGATTCTTCTGTGTCTGGCCTGCTCTCTTTGCTGCTCCCTTAACCTAGGGCTTCGGGGGTAACCTCACTGCTGTGGAGCATGAACTTGCTGGAAGCCAAGCTGCACCGCAGCGGTACTTGAACGGAGTCTCCACTCTGGGCCTGGGTAGAAGTTTGGCACATGGGAAACTCTGTCACAAATATGATGGATTTCCTGTCCGCCGCCGTATTACATGTTCCATAGGATAAATTCGTAATCAGGCCATCTGTGTCCAACCCGCACTTGGAGTTGCTACAGAAATATTGCCAAATGGTTCATCGTGCCTCATGCCGGATTGTACCCATTGACCTGCCGGTGCCTCGGCGGGTGTGCCTTCGATGGGAGCGCCCCTCAGCTAAAAAGGATCCTTGCCTTGACCTGCTCTGCCAGGAGCACGGCTGCCGGGATGTACCTTCACCCCCTGGTTGTCAGCAAGGTCTTGAAGAATAGGACATCCCAACAGTTACTATCTGTCCCATGTTACTCCCCTGCTTATTTTGATTTGGGGCAGTTGTGCAAACACCAAAAGACGACTAACATGAGTGTCTTTGTGGACCACAGTGAATGCAACACTTTTTAGAGCTCACACATCACAAAGGAACTGCCTAGAATCGCTATTATTGCACAAGCATGTCCGTTCACATACCCTCACATCAAAAGGAGTGTGCACATGTCATCTGTGACAAAAAGCCGATTCCTGAGGACTTCGATCTTGGGGTGGGTTAAGTCAGGTATGTGCTCCCTGCCAACATTCATCCCTTTTAACAGTGCCACGAGGGCTGCAAACAGATTCCTCTCCAGTTTCATCCCTAACTCTAATGTAGGGCAGGCCGCCAGAACAACAAGACACAATTATTAAAACATTGGAAGTACCTAATGCCAAAGACATTCTTCAGGCCTCACAACTGACCAGGTCAACGCCCAGGAAACAATGGTCCTACAGGACAGAATGGCTCTGGACTATGTGCTCTCGAACTATCAGGGGCCGGGGGCGTGTGTCATAGCAGGGTCGTCTCCCCCATGGGATTCGGAGTGGCTTAGACTTAAGCTGGAATGGCATCTGGTCTCAGTGGCGTAGCTGGAGGGGACGGAAACAATGGTCCTACAGAACAGAATGGCTCTGGACTATGCGCTCTTGAACTATCAGGGGCCGTGGGCGTGTGTCATAGCAGGGTTGTCTCCCCAACAGCTTCCTCAGTGTCCAAGGACAAGTAGAGCATATTTAGACTGGAGAAAGGAAATTAAATTACATGAGATTCGGAGTGGCTTAGACTTAAGCAGGAATGGCATCTGGTCTCAGCGGCGTAGCTGAAGGGGGCGGAAACAATGGCACTACAAAACAGAATGGCTCTGGACTATGTGCTCTCGAACTATTAGGGGCCGGGGGCGTGTGTAATAGCAGGCCTCCCAGACAGGATTTCGTCCAGGTCAGGGCACTGACATCGCCCTCCTGACCGCAGTGGAGAAGGCCAGAAGCATTTTGGACACAGGAGGATCAGTGGCAGTGATCCTCCTAGACCTCAGTGCGGCCTTCGACACTGTAGACCATCCCACCCTGATCCACCGACTGGGAGAGATTGGAGTAACGGGTTTGGCCCTGAAATGGCTAGAATCCTTTTTGACTGAACGCTCCTTCCAGGTGCGGGAAAACGACAGCTGCTCGTCCATCATCCCCCTCCGGTGTGGAGTGCCACAGGGCTCATCTCTGAGCCCTACACTCTTCAACGTGTACATGGCCCCACTGGAGAAGAGGGTCAGTTCGTACGGCGTGTCAGTCATCAACTACGCCGACGACACTCAGCTGGTCGTCACCCTTTCCCACCCTCACCATGCACCATCTGACCTCCACGGCTGCCTCTCCGAAGTCCACCGATGGATGAATCTCTCCTCATTAAAATTAAACGGGTCCAAGACTGAGATCCTCCTGATGGGCCATAATGGACCCTCTCTACCACCGCACCTTTGGCCCAGGTGCCTAGGGGACCCCCCCGCACCCAAGGAAGAGGTCAAGAGCCTTGGTGTGTGGATTGAGAAAGACATGAGTTTCAAAACCCAGGCAAAGAGAACCGCAGGGACTTGCTTTGGATTACTTAGAGCCTGCAGGAAGATCTTTCCCCTGCTCCCAGAGACTGCAAGAAGGCTCCTCATACAGGGTCTAATCCTGGCAAGATTAGACTACTGTAACGCTGTATACTTGGGAGCCCCTGAAGCCACCCTGAACTCACTGCAGAAAGCCCAAAATGCCGCAGCCCGGTTACTTACGGGCACTCCTGGAAGATCCTCCGCCAGGCCGGCCCTCAACTCTCTCCACTGGCTCCCAATCAGAGAAAGGGTTTTGTTCAAATCCCTCTGCCTGGCCCATAAAACAATCTATAACAACGGCCCCCCTCTTCTGAAAGAACTTTTAATCCCTTACAAAGCAGAGAGGGATCTTCGATCCAACACAGAAAATCTCATTGTTGTCCCTAGAGTGAGAAAAGCCAGGACTGGTGGCCGCCGTTTCTCGGTTCACACGGCAAGACGATGGAACCAGTTACCCCGAAAACTTAGGACTGAACCGAACTATCTCCAGTTCAGAAAGACCCTGAAAACCTTCCTTTTCCCGCAAATATAATCCCTTAGTTGGCTAAAAATCTCTGGAGAAGCAGTTCAGCGCTGGGATGCTCCTCGGAGTTACTACGCGCTTTACAAAATTATTAAATAAATAAATAAATAAACAGGGCCGTCTCCCCAACACCTTCCTCAGTGTCCAAGGACAAGTAGAGCATATTAAGAGTGGAGCAAGGAAATTTAATTACATGAGATAAGGAGTGGCTTAGACTTTCCTACAGAACAGAATGCCTCTGGACTATGTGCTCTCGAACTATCAGCGGCCGGGGCGTGTGTCATAGCAGGGTCGTCTCCCCAACAACTTCCTCAGTGTCCAAGGACAAGTAGAGCATATTAAAAGTGGAGCAAGGAAAGTAAATTACATGAGATTCGGAGTGGCTTAGCCGTAAGCAGGAATGGCATCTGGTCTCAGTGGCGTAGCTGGAGGGGTGGGGGGGTGGTCCGCCCTGGGCGGCACTGTTTTTGGTGGCGGCGGAGGTGAGTCATGTCTGTCAACTACCACCATCGTCCTACCCCCGAAAACAAGGAGTGTCTGCCAACTACCACAATCCCTGCCCCCTCTGACAACAGGGCTAACTTAGGGTCTGCCAATCATGGCACGAGGCCTAGCTACATCACTGTCTGCTCTCAAAAACTGAGATATTGGGAAATTAACATTTTTAAAATAATTATAGCAGTAGTTCTTCGCCTATTAACTCTTTATGCCTTGATTATATTAAGTTTGTGCATCATACAAAACACTTGCATTGTTAAAGGTGTTGTCCAACCATACACACTTGATATGTTTGGGGATGATGAAGAAAAATGCAAAAATGAGGGCTCTAACACTGCAGTATTAGGATATTTGCTATAAAAATGCTATGCGTTTCTACCTCACTGTATAAAAGGGGGTTATGAGGATGTAAAGATTTCATACACCTTTTTGTTTGCATTAACAATTGTGAATTTGTTCTTATTTTTGCTTAAAGCACACTGAAGCCCTAGCATTGGTGAACAATACACTCATTTAGTGTTTCGTATTGTACAATGCAGATTTAGGCGCACTATTCTGTAGTGCTGGACTCATTCTGAAGTTGGCACAACAGAGCCCCGGAGGCAGATTCAGTGACGTCAGCGTGTTTACCCTTGCTTGCTGTTTCCCTCTTTGAGGTTGTCTCAATCAATCATGACTATTACATTGAAAAAAGTGCATGAATGTAGCGGCAAAACATATAGGGTCTTCTTTTTGAGGCCTTACGCTGCAGTTGCGCCACTTTTTTGTAACACTACAGCAGCGTAAAAAATGCACCGCTCTGTGCCCTATTTACAAAGTGACGCATCTAGGCAGATGCATCACTTAGTATAGCCCTGTGCTACATTATACCTGGGCAGGTATAATGTATGCACGGTGGGCGTTCCCTTGAAAAAATAGCTCATAGAAGTGGCGCAGTGAAATCTATGATATTTCAGTGTGCCACTTCTACGAATTCATTGCGTGAAATCCTTACATCTGCTGCACAGCAGGCGTAAGGCGTGACGCAGGCCCTATTAGACGGGACCTGCCCTTCTGTAATGACACATTGCTGGAGTTGTGTATGTTTTGCGACACACTCCAGCAGTATGTCATCACTGCGCCAACAGATGTACCAGGATTCCTGACGTATCTGTTCAATCCTTGCGACATGGGGCACTGTAATTTAAATACGCCATATCCAAGGTGTCGCAAGGAGGGCTCCCTGAGGAGTGTGGCATCGCTGATTTTGTCCAGCGATGTGACACTTTTCATAAATGAGGCCCATAGAATTTAGCATTCCATGCGCCAACGAACCAGGGGGTGAAGGTCTACGCCATTGATATGGCCTTTTTGATGCTTGCTGGCTATCTTATGCATTGAGCGTGTTAGACGTCTGTGAGCTTCCGTGAGAGTCTGTTTTCTTCTGACCTGTCATGACAATATTTTCGCTTTGTTCCCCCAAGTGGAGGTTTTAAGAAAGTCTCTGCTCAGAAATTGCCTCTATTACAGGAAGTCAACCTGAGGCCTGTTCTCTGGGTCATGGGCAGAGTCACATGCTGTATCCCTGTAAGGGTTTTGGGCTCGTCGATACATGCCTGTGCCGCAAGGTATTAATGAGTCCCCCGGGTGTCTCAGAGGAAGGTGTACACCTGTACCCCGTGGGTACTTGTAAACTTGTAAACTTGCAAATTTATAAAACGCGAATTGTTGCCCGGAGGCGTCCAAGCGCTAGGATAACCAGAACCTACTGATGAGCAGAGTAAGGGAGACAGGCAGTTAGTAGGGGGATGTGAACAGAAAGGTCTTTAATTGCTTAAGGAACACAGTGAGGTTAGGGTTAGCTCTGAGATGGAGTGGCAGAGTGTTCCAGGTCTTGGACACGTTGTATGCGAACGTCCTTCCGCCAGATCTAGATCTTTTTAGTCTTGGCACCACTGCCGAAAAGGTCTGGCTGGAACGAAGACTTCGGTTGGGGGTGTAATGGGTAACCAGATCGCGGGTGATGCTGGGGCCTGTGTCCCAGAAGGCTTGATGGGCTATACATAATGCTTTGAACAGAACTCTCTGCCGAACTGGTAGCCAATGAAGGCTAGTCAGTCCGGCCCTCACTTAATGTCTACGGGGCATTTTGAGCAGTAAGCGCGCTGCGCAGTTCTGTACAATCTGCAGCCTGCGTAGGGTGTACTCTGGGGCGCCGAGATAGAGTACGTTATTAAAATCAAGGCGTGAGTGTATGAGACCTTGAATGGCTACCTGTTTGGCTTCCATGGGAAGGAGGGGGAATATTTTATTTAGCATCCTCATGATGCCAAAACAGGTGGCTGAAAGTTTTGTGGCTTGAACATTGAAGGACAGGGATCTGTCCAGCCGCACTCAGAGGCTCTTGATGTCATCTTTTGGGGGTGGGGGAGGGCTTAGACAGGGGGGCCACAGAGAGGGGGAAAGGCCAAGATCTGAAGGGCCTAGGAGCATCAGCTCTGTTTTGTCCCCGTTCAACTTAAGGGATGATGAAGACATCCAGGTCTTCACTTCCTCCAGGCATTCTCTAAGCCCGCCTACGCAGGTCGGTTTGCCTCCTGCGCCAGTGAGACCACCAGCTGCGTGTCGTCCGCATAGGAGATGATCTTAACTCCAAATGGGCGGACGACATCGGCCAGCGGTCTCATATACAGATTGAAGAGTGCGGGGCTTAGAGAGGAGCCCTGAGGAACTCCGCACTTTAGAGGTCTGCTGGAGGACACGGATTCGCCATCAAAAACCCTAAAGGATCTGTTCTCCAGGAAGGATTTAAACCATGCCCAGGCTTTATCCTTAATCCCCGCACAGGACAGGCGGCTCAGTAAGGTGTCGTGGCTAACCGTGTCAAATGCCGCACTTAGACCAAGGAGGATCACTGCCACTGATCCTCCTTGATCCAGGATTTTTCTAGCTTCCTCGGTCACCATGAGGAGAGCGGTCTCAGTCCCGTGTTTTGGTCTGAAGCCCGTCTGGGTGGGATCTAGTATGTGATGGTCTTCCAG
This sequence comes from Lissotriton vulgaris, assembly GCF_964263255.1. Taxonomy (NCBI): domain Eukaryota; kingdom Metazoa; phylum Chordata; class Amphibia; order Caudata; family Salamandridae; genus Lissotriton; species Lissotriton vulgaris. The sequence continues at coordinate 29,932 of NW_028249799.1, forward strand.
AAAGTTCACTAGCTGTTGGTTAATATATTTTTCTAGGTCCTTGCTCACCCATGGGAGCAGAGAGATGGGGCGATAGTTGGCCAAGTCAGACGGGTCCAAATTGGGTTTCTTAATTAGCGACCTGACCATGGCTTGTTTCCAGACAGTTGGTACAGTGCTGGAGGTGATGGATGCGTTTAATACCTCCCTTATGACGGGCAGGGTGATCCGGGATGCTGCCATTAAAATGTCAGGTGGAGCAGGATCGTCCGGCGATCCTGATTTGACACTGAGAGCTAGTGATTCAAGGGTGGTGAGGTTCAGTTGAGGGAAATGGGTCAGGATATGTCGAGAGGGGGGAGGGGAGAGGATTGGGGGGGTGTTGGGTTGGTTTGATGAGTTAATTTTTTGAAAGAGAAATGCTGAATAAATAATGTTTACTTTCTGGTAAAAAAAACTCAGCAATATTATTGCAATGAGTGACAGATTTCTCGACATGCAACGCAGGGGGCGGGTTTGTTAACTTTTTGATGATCTGGAAAATCTCCCTGGGTTTAGATTTGGCCTGCAGAATTTTACCGGCGATATAAGTGGACTGGGCTGCTTTTATTTGGGCTTTATACTCGCTGATAGATTCACGGTAGCGAGTTTTGTTGTCTGCTGAGTCATCTAAACGCCAGCGTCTTTCCGCCCTTCTACAAAGACGTTCCTTATCCCTAAGAGTCTGCGTATACCAAGGGGCAGTTTTGTAGGGACGCTTCAGTACAGTCTTACTCATAGGGAGGGTGGCGTCAAGGGTGTGAGTGATCCAGTTGACGTAAGCCTGATTTGCTAGGGCAGGATCCTCCTGATCCCCGGGTTGGGAACTGGCAAGTTTGATGGACCAGTTGTCAACCTCGAGGCACGACCAGGCTCGCCTGAGCCTTGTAGTGGGGGCGGGTGAAGGAGTTTTAAGCGATGTCCAACTGAATGGGATCAGAAGGTGGTCTGTCCAGGGCAAGGGAATGGCTGGGTCCACTGTGAGGTCGGGACAGTTAGTGAAAATTGGGTCCAGTAAGTGGCCTTTGGCATGAGTGGGGGTAGTGACACGTTGGGTGAGTTGCAGGGCTGCTAGATCCTCTAGTAAGGTGGCGGCTGTGTGGTCAGAGGGGGAGTCAAAATGAAAATTCAGGTCACCTAGCACGGTGAAGTTAGAGGATGTACTAACTCTATCGGCCACACTAGATGGCAGCGTTTCATGGAACTGCTTAGGGGGGCTGGGGGGCTGTAAATAAGGGTGCCAGAGAAACAGCTGTTGGGTGAGAGTTCGATATTAAAACCAATACTTTCGCAGTCCGAGATGGTTTCAGAGGTGACTCGGCAATGGTATTGCTCCTTGTAGATAATAGCCAGGCCTCCTCCTCTCCCTTTAGGTCGGTCTTGCCGTATGATTTGGAAGCCAGAAGGGAGGGCATCTACTATCGTGGGATCGGACTTAGAGGTGGGCCAGGTTTCCGTCAGGAACAATATATCAGGGGTGTGTTCCTCTAACAGCAGGGCCATTTCTGCGCTATGCTTAGGCAGGGAGCGGCAGTTTAGAAGGAACATGTGAAAGTCATGTGTGGGCACAGGGCAAGGTTTAGGCTTGAGCGGTACGGAGCAGGTGGGGCATGTTTGCGGCAGGTCCTCGGCTTGAAAGATATGCTGAGTGCAAATGCTAGCGGAGGGTCTTAGCCTATAGAGGGTTGCCGGGGTGTAGCATCTGCGCTGTAATGGCTGAGATGCAGGGGGGGGGGGGTGGCCCAGGGCCCGGACTCGGTGCGGACGAGCGCAGACGAGCTTGCCTTATGCGCGCCTTCGGCGCGCAATCGTCGCGCCCGCTGCACTCGTCCGCTGCGCTTCCGGCACATGCACATGTTTATAGCAAGGAGGCAATGCAGGGGGCGTAGCCTCGAGTGGGCGTGTCCCAGTTAGGTCGTCAGAGATACAGCTGGCTAGAAAACGGTGATTTCGCCCCACCCAGCGCTCGTTTTTGAACGAGAAAGGGTGCCTGCACACAGTAATCGTGCAGCAGGGAAGGTGAGTGGGTTTTAAAAACAAGTGAAAATTTTCAGATTCTGACAATATAATACTAATGAGTCCTCAGGGTTTCCCAGATGATGGTGCAAACAGTGCTGCAATGGTATTGCCATGGTTCACAGAGCAAGCCTGCAGACCAGTCTGCGGTGCGTCCCGCTACCATGGGGGTACTAATGAGTCCACAGGGTGTCAAAGGGTCTGTGTTGCACACCTGTACCCCGGGGTACTAGTGAGTCCCCAGGATGTCCCAGAGGATGGTGAACACCTGTGCCCCGGGGGTACTGAGTCCCCAGGGTGTCTTAGAGGATGGTGTACAGCTGTGCCCCGGGGGTACTGAGTCCCCAGGGTGTCTCAGAGGATGGTGTACACCTGTACCCCGTGGGTACTAATGAGTCCTCAGGGTTTCCCAGATGATGGTGTAAACGGTGCTGCAGTGGTATTACCATGGTTCACAGAGCAAGCCTGTAGATCAGTCTGTGGTGCGTCCCGCTACCATAGGGGTACTAATGAGTCCACAGGGTGTCAAAGGGTGTGTATTGCACACCTGTGCCCTGGGGGTACTAGTGAGTCCCCAGGATGTCCCAGAGGATGGTGAACACCTGTGCCCCGGGGGTACTGAGTCCCCAGGGTGTCTCAGAGGATGGTGTACAGCTGTGCCCCAGGGGTACTAATTAGTCCCTTGGCTTTCCCAGAGTACTGTGCACACCTGTGCCCCGGGGGTACTAATGAGTCCCCAGGGTGTCCCAGATCCCTGTGCAGCGGGGCATTAACGAATGCCGAAGGTGTCACGTAGCATGCTTGTCAGTGCCCCAGGGGGACTAATGACTCCCTGGTGTGTTAAGGAGGATTGGGCATTTCTCTTCCGCAGGGGTATTAATGAGTCCCCAGGGCGGTCACAGGGTCCCCTCTATTTATCTTGCAGACAAGCACCCGATGTGTAGTGGTTCTCGGCAAACCCACAGCCAGGACACCGGCAGACTGCAGACTAGGAAGTGTAAGAAAGAAAAAGACAAGCCAGCAGGCCTTGCCCACCTGTGCATCCAGGGCTGGAACAAACTGTGTGTATACTCCATCAGGCGCACCCCAAGCCTGCCCCATACTGAAAATAGCTGCAGACTCACCTCTTTGAAGGGCGCTCCATCACAGCATTAACAGCCCATAAACCAGCCTCCTCTCCATCCCTTGTTGACTTATGATTACCCTTGACCTTGGACAGCGCTCCGCTGCCTTTTGGCAAGGGTTGTCCTATAGAAATACCATATACATACAGACATCTCTCTCTGTGCCTGTGCCCCTGGGACACCCACATCTCTCTTAGTGCTGGTGCCCCAGGGGCACCCACACCTCTCTCAGTGCCCGTGCTTCATGGGCACACACACCTCTCTCTCAGTGCCTGGGCCCCAGGTACACACACACCTCTCTCTCTCAGAGCCTATGCCACAGGGGCACCCACACCTCTATGTCAGTGCCTGTGCCCCAAGGGCACTTACAAACCTCTCTCTCAGTGCCTGTGCCCCAGGGGCACCCACATCGTTCTCTCAGTGCCCGTGCTTCATGGGCACCCACACCTCTATGCCAGTGCCTGTGCCCCAGGGCACCCACACCTCTATGCCAGTGCCTGTGCCCCAGGGGCACCCACACCTCTATGTCAGTGCCTGTGCCCCAGGGGCACTCACACCTCTCCCTCAGTGCCTGTGCCACAGGGGCACCCACACCTCTCTCAGTGCCTGTGCCCCAGGGGCACTCACACCTCTCTCTCAGTGCCTGTGTCACAGGGACACCCACACCTTTATGCCAGTGCCTGTGCCCCAGGGGCACCCACATCTTTCTCTCAGTGCCTGAGCCACAGGGGCACCCACACCTCTCTCGCAGTGCCTTTGCCACAGGGGCACCCACACCTCTCTCGCAGTGCCTTTGCCCAGGGGGCACCCACACCTCTCTGTCAGTGCCTTTGCCCCAGGGGCACCCACACCTCTCTTTCAGTGCCTGTGCGCCAAGGGCACCCACACCACACTCAGTGCCTGTTCCCCAGGGGCACCCACACCTCTCTCAGTGCCTGTTCCCTGGTCACCCACACCTCTCTCCTAGTGCCCGTGCCCAGGGACACCAGTGCATCTCTCTCAGTGCCTGTGCCCAGGGGCCCCCACTCCTCTCTCTCAGTGCCTGTGCACAGGGGCACCCACTCCTCTCTCAGTGCCTGTGCTTCATGGGCACCCACACCTCTATGCCAGTGCCTGTGCCCAGGGGCACCCACACCTCTCTCGCAGTGCCTGTGCCCCAGGGGCACCCACACCTCTCTCGCAGTGCCTGTGCCCCAGGGGCACCCCCACACCTCTCTCAGTGCCTGTGCCACAGGGGCACCCACACCTCTCTGTCAGTGCCTGTGCCCGAGGGGCACCCACATGCCTCTCTCAGTGCCTGTGCCTCAGGAGAATCTGTCTCAAACTTTTGGCTCCGTTCCCATTCTGCAGATCTCGTTATCATCAATTTAGTGAAGCTCTGCTCCGAAAATTGACGATTAATATGGTGAAGCGTCTCATTTGCATATTAATTATTCTCTGTACTCTGCTAATTGAGAAAGGGTTTTGCAGGCTTTCAAATTATGCAATCCTTCGTGATGCCTCATGTCTTCCTCTAAGGCGCCATTTTATATCAGCCCCAACGTTCCCTCTCTTTGTCTCCCTTAGAAGAGTGTTTCAGTTTAAAGTTCCCTCCCCTGTGTCTCCCTCCCTCATCAGAGAGTATCTCAGTCTAATGCTTCCTCCCTCTGTCTCGTTCGGGAGAGGAAACATCCTTTACAACGCAACCATTACATTGCACTACACTTACAACGCAGTCACTAGATCGTAACATCCTTTACAACGCATGTCACTACAACGCAGGCATTAAGACACATGACACTACATCGCATGACATTACATCGCATGTTACTACAACGCAGCCATTACAACGCATACCATTATAACGCATAGTACCTCTACACTATCCATCACTTACCCTACTGTTGCACCCCCAGGAGTTAGAATAGTAATTGTTATCCCTATATTATCCAATACTTACCTTAAATGTAATGTAATGGTATGTGTTGTAAAGGAATAATGCGATGTAATGGAATGCGTTGTAAAGGTAGTTTCTAAAAATGCGATGTAGTCTCATGCAATATAATGGAGTGCGTTGTAAAGGATGTTGCGATGTAAAGACTGCATTGTAAAGGCATGCGTTGTAAATGTATTTGTTGTAACGTCATACATTCTTCGGGAGAAAGTATCTCAGTCTAATGCTTCCTTCCCCAGCAGTGTATTTCAGTTTAATGACCTCTAGCTGTCAGCAGAGCCCTTCCATTGCTTGTACTGTGATTGAGGTACTATCAATCATAGTACATGTTGCAAGTAACCCACTTCCCTTTGTCTGAGTTGCTTCTAACCCTCGAAGTCATCATGATCCGTGATGCTTCAAACCCTCCCATCCACTGTTGTCTGTGAGGCTGCATTTGACACAACCTAACTGGTGTAGTGGTTAAACTTACCTCGGGAGTCCCAAGGTCTGGCACATTGCCCGCGTCACTTTCGGTGCACCGAGTGGGCTGGGGGCAAGGTATGTACACCTCCCCTGCCCATCCGGCATTCCTTTAGAGCCCTGGTCCACACGCTGTCCCCTCCCTACCGTTTACTTGCATGTAGGCTGGATGGGTGGCTAGGGTAGGAAGGCCGTTCCCTTTTATTTTGTGTTGCAGGTGGAGTTACAGGGTGATCCAGAGGTTTAATGGTATATAGGGGTTTCCTCTTCAGGAGCACAAGAAGGGTGCGGATGCCAAACAACCCAGGAAGTCCTTACGGCAGAACCCTGGAGGAACAATGGCGCCCCGTTAGTCCTTAGGACGGTTGTAAACCTGAGCAACCAGGGGCTTGCCTGCATACGCTCTGCCCCCTCAAGGGGCATGAGTAAATGGTGGTCCAAAGGAGGTAAGGTGGAAATTCCCCCAAAATGGTTAGTGCCGATTGGTTGGCCACAGTGCAGTTGGCTCATCAGGTGGGCAGGGCAGCATAGGGCCTGCCTGCCCTTGGATCGCCCATAAGTTGACCCACCACGTTGGCATATTTCTTGTACGAAATAAACCTGCAGCAATATTTTCTACAACAATTACTGTGTCTTGTGTGTTTCTTTATTATGAGATTGCTGTGTTTGCGGTTTGGGTGAGTTGCCGATATAGGCACTATGTTGCTTGGAAATGTCTGTGATGCCCCTAAATTATCCATGTTGCTTCTAAACCTCCCACCCACCGTTGTCTGTGATACTTCTAAACTTCCAACGCACAGTTGTTTGTGATGCTTCTAAACCTCCCATTAATTTTTGCCTGTAATGCTTCTAACATGCCCACCCACTGTTGTCCGTAATTCTTCTAACCTGCCCAACCACCTCTGGCCATGTTGCTTCTAGCCCTCCCACCCATCGTTGTCCGAGATGATTCCAACCTCTCTGTTCACATTGAGGCGAGATTCTAGAATCCAGTGAATATTATAGTATTCGCTCTCAGATGAGCTGGGACAGCCAGCTGCTGCTTGAGGAATGTTTCCATATTGGACACTATGATATTCACTGCACTCTAGAATCTCGTCCCATAATGCTTTGCAGAGCCATTGGTTGGGTTTGTATTTTTGCCCATAACTGTGCTTGGGGTGGTCCTAGGAGGATGGGACCACCACCGAATCGTTCAGCATGATGTGCTCTTTTGTGTTCAAGGCATAATAATAATACTGCATTTTATAAAGCGCGAACAGCTACCTCGCTAGGAGGTGTCCCGGCACTAGGAGAACACAGTTGACCTGGAGGCTAGAATAGGAGAGCTAGCGGGGTTGGGTGAAGAGCCACGTTTTCAGTAGCTTCTTAAAGCAAGGTTCAGAAGGGGCCTGCTGGATTTCTTGTGGTAAAGTGTTCCATAGAGAGGTAACGTTTGCCGAAAAAGTCCGACCGCCTAGTCGAGCCTTTTTCGTACGCGGGACGGCCAGTTGAACGCGGCAATTGGACCGCAGTGCGCAGGTTTGGGAGTATCTTGGGAGGCGGTTTTTCAAGTACTCTGGGCAGGAGCCATGCAGAGATCTGAACGCCAGCGTAAGTGCTTTAAATTTTATTCTGCTGGCAACTGGCAGCCAGTGCAGTGATCGAAGATGCGGAGAGACTGACTGCTTGAGAGGGATTCGCAGTAGCAGTCTCGCAGCCGCATTTTGAACTACCTGAAGTTTTTGCGTCAGGTATTTTGGTAGGCCTAGGTAGAGTCCGTGATCCAGCCGTGATGTAACAGTGGCATGAATAACCGTTTTCCGGCAGCTCTCCGGGAGGAGTCTCAGGATTTTACGGAGATTTCTCAGTTTGCTCAAGCAGCAGCACGCGACTTGTTGGATGTGGGAGGTGAAGGACATGCTATCGTCCCACCTCACTCCAAGATTTTTTGCCGTGCGGCTGGGTGAGGGGGCTAGGCCCATCTCCGTCGGCCACCAAAGTTCTGAGGCGGGGGTGGGGCCTCTTTTGTGATTTAGCAAGAATCCAGAGCACACTATGTGTATCAAATGAAATTTCAATCTTCAAGTTTGTCATACATATGGGATAGATCAGACCAAACGTAAATTTTCAAACGTTTTATTAATTAACAGTGTTCTCTTCTCGGGAATCACTGTACCTGTCACTATAGCCTACACGTGTTTCATCACAGCATGTGGCTGTGAATCTTCAGGGCTGATCGTAATGATCGAGGAGCGTTATCGGTTGACCGGTGATAATTCCGACCCGGTCCTTATCGGGTGGTTTCTGTTGAAACGAGAACGGCACTGATGGTATTCGGTTGCCGTCAGTCACAATGTTGGGTGTTGAATTTCACAGCGTTATTACTCTGTATATTTTGGGCCGTTTGTTGCCCGTGGCGATGCTTGGTGCAGCTTCGGTTTCCAAGTGCGGGAACCTCTGCCAAAGAAGATTACTTCGGTCTTATTGGCGTTTAATTTTAATTTATTCGTGTTCATCCAATGGGCTATGTCTTGGAGACAGCCTTTGAAGTTCGAAAAGGACTCCTGCATCATCTCTGAGTACGGAAATACCAACTGGGTGTCGTCGGCATAGGAAATTGCCTTGACACCCCAGTTGGCAATCAACGTAAAGAGAGGAGCGAGGTAGATGTTGAACAAAAGGGGGCTGAGAGCCGACCCTTGCGGAACTCCGCAGCTGAGGACCTTGGGTGCTGAAGAGACCGTCCCTAGTGCCACCTTTTGAGTTCTCTGGGACAGGAGTGTATCCATCCCAGTGCCTTATCCTGGATACCTATCTCGGCCAGGCGGCTGAGTAGTCTGGCATGGTCCACCGTGTCGAAGGCGGCCGACAGATCCAGGAGTACCAGCATTGCTGAGTTACCTGCATCCATCGACCACCTTACTGACTCGGCTACCTCAATAAGCGCTGTTTCTGTACTAAAGCCGGGTCGGAAGCCTGACTGTGTCTCATGTAGTACCTTATTTACTTCTACAAATTTGCTCAGTTGGCGCTGTATGACTTTCTCCAACATTTTCCCCGGGGCGGCTAACAGTGATATTGGGCGGAGATTACTAAGGTCTTCTGGATCCCCATTAGGTTTTTTCTTTAGTGGGAGGAGAGTAGCATGTTTCCAGACATCCAGGAATATACCCGAAGCGATAGATGAGTTCCAAATGTGTTGTAGTGTGGGGGCTACAAACTCAGCTAGAGAGCTCCATAATTTAGCTGGGCACGGGTCGTCTGGGGATCCGGATTTGCATCGGATAAGTTCTTGTCTTACCTCACTCAGGGAAATATTCATGAACTGGGTGAAGGTCTCACCTGGCTCGTCTTTAATCGCGAGGTCCTGTTTCAACGTTTTTATTTCTCGTCCAAAAGATTCATACACCTTTTTGATCTTTTGGTCAAAGAACTCGGAGATGTGCTCGCATAGAGTAGATGTCGGCGAAACCTCCCTCTCATTGCACTTGGGTTTAAAAAACGACTGTACCACCTTGAAAATCTGTTTGCTTGACTGTTCTGCCTGTAGAATAGAGTCCGCATAAAATTGTTTTTTACTTTTTCTAATTGCTTTCCATAGTTTTTTGGAAGCTTCCTTATATATAGTTCTTTCTTCCAGGCCGTAGTTTGCTCTCCATAGTCTTTCCAGCTTTTTGCAGGCTGCTTTCTCTTTCCTCAGGTCCTGCGAAAACCAGGGAGCTGAGGGGGAGTCTCTCTTTGATAGTGCTCGTGAGGCCGGAGCAATGGAAGAGACCATCTTTCCGACCCACTCATTGAGGAGCTGTGCATCTATATTGGCATTGTCGGTCAAAGAAGGGGTAGTTTGTGCCAAGACAAGGCCCATAGCATCGGGGGTCAGCCTTTTCCATTGTCTCTTCAGGAAATAACATTTACTTGAAGCTGGAATGTCATAAACCATGTTCAGTTTAAATGGGACAAGTGAGTGGTCTGACCATGTCAGAGGGAGTGGTGCCTCAGGCAGCACATCCTTGATATTAGAGAAAATGAGATCGATCGTGTGGCCCCCCGTATGTGTAGGCCCTCATTGATCAGTCTAAGACTGGCCGTATTTAACGTTGCTCTGAGCAGCTCTGCCACTGCACAGTCGGGTTTATCCATGTGGATGTTGAAGTCTCCTACCACAATGAATTGGGGGTGGAGGAGAGAGCTCTGAACAATCGTATCTAGTAGGGTGAGTAGGTTGGGGTCTACGCCGCCCGGAGGGCGATATATCACTAATCCTGCTAGCGATAGCTGAGGGCTAACCTGAAAGCAGAAGTGAAGGCCTTCGATTCCCTGAATAGTAGTGGGGGCCGAGGATGTTAATATTAGTTGCTCTTTAAAGATAATAGCTACACCTCAGCCTCTTTTTGCGCCAGGGCGGTTGGCGAGACATATTTTAAATCCCGGAGGGACTGCTAGTACAATAGAGGTCAAGTTGTCCTCCTTGATCCAAGTTTCTGTTAAAAACAGGACATCCCACTCCTGCTCTTCTAGTAATAACCAAACCTCGTCTGCATGTTTGGCTAGGGATCTGCAGTTCAGTAGGCCAGCTCTAAGGCCTATCTGAGTTGGAGGTTTGGGATTGGGGAGCCTCACAGAGTCTTCACTGCCAAAAACTATCCCACAATTGCCACAGATCTGAGGGGGGTTGAAAGTCAGAGGATCTGTAGTATGAGAGCAACATTCAGATGGGGGATCAAGAGCCCTTAAGTCCTCACCTGACCACACTATCCTTCCACCTTGTGTTCCATTACCGGCAGCATAACTGGCCCCGGCCGCGGTCTAGTCGCGGACGGGCGCAGACGGGCTTGCCTTAGGCGCTCCCGCTGCGCTCGTCCGCTGCGCTTCCGGTGGAAGCACATGTTAAGTAGGGGTGGAGGAAGGGGTGTGGCCTGACAGGTGGTGGGCGTGGCCTGCGTGTCCCAGGGGAGGGCGTCCACACCAGGAAGTATCCCGTGGCAGCGTTCCTGCAGCTGCACGGGAGAGCCCAGGGGATCGAGGTAGGATTGTATTATTTCACAAAAGTACACTCAACAAATGGTAAAATCAGTTTTAAAATCACATCAATTACACAAGTATTTTTAAAATTCGCTAGGGCGACTCTCCCGGCTTCCGCCTCAGGAGGTCAGTAGGTTCTGCCTCGCGCTCGGTTTGGCGCGCTATTTAAGTGCTCGCCGAAAAAGGGGCGTGGCCTGACAGGTGGTGGGCGTGGCCTGCGTGGCCCAGGGGAGGGCGTCCACACCAGGAAGTATCCCGTGGCAGCGTTCCTGCAGCTGCACGGGAGAGCCCAGGGGATCGAGGTAGGATTGTATTATTTCACAAAAGTACACTCAACAAATGGTAAAATCAGTTTTAAAATCACATCCATTACACAAGTATTTTTAAAATTCGCTAGGGCGACTCTCCCGGCTTCCGCCTCAGGAGGTCAGTAGGTTCTACCTCGCGCTCGGTTTGGCGCGCTATTTAAGTGCTCGGCGAAAAAGGGGCGTGGCCTGACAGGTGGTGGGCGTAGCCTGCGTGTCCCAGGGGAGGGCGTCCACACCAGGAAGTATCGCGTGGCAGCGTTCCTGCAGCTGCACGGGAGAGCCCAGGGGATCGAGGTAGGATTGTATTATTTCACAAAAGTACACTCAACAAATGGTAAAATCAGTTTTAAAATCACATCAATTACACAAGTATTTTTAAAATTCGCTAGGGCGACTCTCCCGGCTTCCGCCTCAGGAGGTCAGTAGGTTCTGCTTGGTTCTAGCCCTAGTTTTTGAAGGACCCCCAAATCATCACATCTCACTGCTTGCTATATTTTCATTTTCACTTTTTGTGAGATGACTATATGCATTTTAGAATGTAAAGATAGAGTTACTTGTTTTACCAAAGGTATGTGAGGATTCTGTTTTTATTAATTGGGATGGGATGAAACGGAGTTACGTCTGTGATGCTTCTATTCTGCCCACCCACCGTGCCCATAATGCTTCTAACCTGCCCACCCACCATTGCCCACATTGCTTTTAACCTTCCCACACCTGTTGTCCATGTTCATTCTAAACCTCCAACCGATGCTTCTAATCCACCCACCCAGCGTTGTCTGTGTTGCTTCTGACACTCTCAATCCCTTTGTCCGTGTTGCTTGTAAATGTCTGTGTTGCTTGTAAATGTCTGTGTTGCTTGTAAATGTCTGTGTTGCTTGGAAATGTCTGTGTTGCTTGTAAATGTCTGTGTTGCTTGGATCACTCTCATCCCCATATCTGTATTGCTTTTAACCTGCCCAGCCACCGTTGTCCTTTTAGCATTCAAAGCCTGCGTCCCCCATATCTGAATTGCTTCTAAATCCACCCACCCACCCTTGTCCATGTTGCTTCTAATACTCCCTCCTCATGTCTGTATTGCTTCTAACTCTCTCACCCCCTGTTGTCCATGCTGCTTCTAAGGTCCGTGTTGTTTCAAACATGCCCACCCCCCTGTTGTTTGTGTTGCTTCAAATCCTCCCACCCCTGTTGCCTGGGTAGCTTCTACCCTTTCAACCCCTTTGCTTACCTTGCTACTAATCCTCCCACCCCGTTGTCCAGGTTGCTTCTAATCCACCCACACACTGTTATCCGTATTGCTTCAAACCCGCCAACCCCCGATGTCTGTGTTGCTTTAAAATCTTCCTACCCTAATGTCTGTATTGGTTCTAATCCTCTCACTCCTGTTGTCTGCATTGCTTCTAATCTTCCCACCCTTTTGTCTGTGTAGCTGTGAACCCTCCAACCCCCTTTATTTGCCTTGCTTTTAATACTCCCACCTCCTTTGAAAGCAATGCTTCTAATCCTCCCACCCCTGTTGTCCATGTTGCTTCAAACCCACCCAACCACAGTTGTCTGTTTTGCTTCTAATCCTCCCACCCCATTATCTGCATTGCTTCTAATCCTCCCAACCCCATTATCTGCATTGCTTCTAATCCTCCCAACACCCGTTGTCCATTGTCCACATTTGCTTCTAATCCTCCCAACCCCCGTTGTCCATTGTCCGCATTGCTTTTAATCCTCCCAACCCCCGTTGTCCATTGTCCGCATTGCTTCTAATCCTCCCAACCCCGTTGTCCATTGTCCGCATTGCTTCTAATCCTCCCAACTCCCGTTGTCCATTGTCCGCATTGCTTTTAATCCTCCCAACCCCCGTTGTCCATTGTCCGCATTGCTTCTAATTCTCCCAACCCCCGTTGTCCATTGTCCGCATTGCTTCTAATCCTCCCATCCCTGTTGTCCATGTTGCTTCAAACCCATCCACCAACAGTTGTCTGTGTTGCTTCTAATCCTCCCACCCTCATTGTATGCACTGCTTCTAATCCTCCCAACCCCCGTTGTCCATTGTCCGCATTGCTTTCAATCCTCCCAGCCCCCGTTGTCCATTGTCCGCATTGCTTCTAATCCTCCCACCCCCCATTGTCCATTGTCCGCATTGCTTCTAATTCTCCCAACCCCCGTTGTCCATTGTCCGCATTGCATTGCTTCTAATCCACCCAACCCCCATTGTCCATTGTCCGTATTGCTTCTTATCCTCCCAGCCCATTGTCTGCATTGCTTCTAATCCTCCCACCCCATTGTCTGCGTTGCTTCAAATCCTCCCGCACCGTTGTCCCTGTTGCTTCAAATCCGCCCACCCACCGTTTTCCGCATTGCTTCTAATCCTCCCATCCCTGTTGTCCATGTTGCTTCTGACCCTTTCATGCCCCCATTGACTGGGCTGTTTCTGGCCGTGTCAAGGCACTTTGTTTTCAAACCTTTAGCCACACTGCTATACAATATAGCTAAAAGACATTGGCATAACTAATAGTTCTCACATAGGCTAGAAGTATTGGCTTTGCCAATGCTTGTTTTTAAACAAGAGATTGCACGTAACTGCCTGCAGTTTAAAATAAATTTACAGAGCTCCGTGATGTCAGGTCTTGAAACTTCCAACACACCTAGAAGTAACCAAAGACACACCCGATCACCAGGCAGGCTCCGGGCTCATGGAACTTCCCTGGCCCACATCACAGAAGAGCTATTCCTCGTGCCCAGTAGAGTGCTTTTTGCATCCACAAAGGGTCCGCGAAAGGACAGTAACTGCCCTGGAGGGCATCCAGTCTTTCCTTACTGCAACGAGCAAGGTGAGACCGTAATAGCAGAGTTAACATCATAATTGGTGATTTGCTGCGTAACCCAAGGCACCACAACTGCCTATTCTTAGACATCTTTTTACATCCCCTAGAAAAGGGTTTAGAAATGGCAGGTGAACTTTCCAATATATGCTGATGTCAAATCAACTTCAACTGGAAAACAAATCAGTGAATGCAGACACCTAAACCCTTGTCTAATCTATGTGCACCCCGGAGGAAGCAGTTGCCTCAGTCTGAACACAATCAGAACAGATTACAATGCTGGGGGTGCGCAGCCAGACATTCTGCCTTCCAAGAGTTTCTAAAACTACAGTCAGACATTTTGCCATCCCCAAGTTTCCTTTACTAAAGCAAGACATTCCGCTATCCTTGTCCTTCTGAAACTATAGCCAGGCATTCTGCCATTCAAGAGTTTGCAAAACTGCAGCCTAACATTTTGCCATCACAGAGTTTCCATTACTACGGCAAGACATTCCGCTATCCACATCCTTCCGAAACTACAGCTAAACATTCTGCCTTCCAAGAGTTTCTAAAACTACACCCAGACATTCTGCCATCCAAGAGTTTCCGAAACTACAGCTAGACATTCTGCCTTCCAAGAGTTTCTAAAACTACAGACAGACATTCTGCCTTCCAAGAGTTTCTGAAACTACACCCAGACATTCTGCCATCCAAGAGTTTCTAAAACTACAGACAGACATTCTGCCTTCCAAGAGTTTCTAAAACTACAGCCAGACATTCTGCCATCTAAGAGTTTCCGAAACTACAGCTAGAAATTCTGCATTCCAAGAGTTTCTAAAACTACAGACAGACATTCTGCCTTCCAAGAGTTTCTAAAACTACACCCAGACATTCTGCCATCCAAGAGTTTCTAAAACTACAGACAGACATTCTGCCTTCCAAGAGTTTCTAAAACTACACCCAGAGATTCTGCCATCAAAGAGTTTCCGAAACTACAGTCAGACATTCTGCCTTCCAAGAGTTTCTAAAACTACAGACAGACATTCTGCCTTCCAAGAGTTTCTGAAACTACACCCAGACATTCTGCCATCCAAGACTTTCCGAAACTACAGCCAGACATTCTGCCATCCAAGACTTTCTGAAACTACAGCCAGACATTCTGCCATCCAAGAGTTTCTGAAACTACAGCCAGACATTCTGCCATCCAAGAGTTTCTAAAACTACAGACAGACATTCTGCCATCCAAGAGTTTCCGAAACTTCAGCCAGACATTCTGCCTTCCAAGAGTTTCTAAAACTACAGCCAGACATTCTGCCTTCCAAGAGTTGCTGAAACTACAGACAGACATTCTGCCTTCCAGGAGTTTCTAAAACTACACCCAGACATTCTGCCATCCAAGAGTTTCTAAAACTACAGTCAGACATTCTGCCATCCAAGAGTTTCCGAAACTACAGCCAGACATTCTGCCATCCAAGAGTTTCTAAAACTACAGACAGACATTCTGCCTTCCAAGAGTTTCTGAAACTACAGCCAGACATTCTGCCATCCAAGAGTTTCTAAAACTACAGACAGACATTCTGCCATCCAAGAGTTTCCGAAACAGCAGCCAGACATTCTGCCTTCCAAGAGTTTCTAAAACTACAGCCAGACATTCTGCCTTCCAAGATTTGCTGAAACTACAGACAGACATTCTGCCTTCCAGGAGTTTCTAAAACTACACCCAGACATTCTGCCATCCAAGAGTTTCTAAAACTACAGTCAGACATTCTGCCATCCAAGAGTTTCCGAAACTACAGCCAGACATTCTGCCATCCAAGAGTTTCTAAAACTACAGACAGACATTCTGCCTTCCAAGAGTTTCTAAAACTACAGACAGACATTCTGCCATCCAAGAGTTTCCGAAACTTCAGCCAGACATTCTGCCTTCCAAGAGTTTCTAAAACTACAGCCAGACATTCTGCCATCCAAGAGTTTCTAAAACTACACCCAGACATTCTGCCATCCAAGACTTTCCGAAACTACAGCCAGACATTCTGCCATCCAAGAGTTTCTAAAACTACACCCAGACATTCTGCCATCCAAGACTTTCCGAAACTACAGCCAGACATTCTGCCATCCAAGAGTTTCTGAAACTACAGCCAGACATTCTGCCTTCCAAGAGTTTCCGAAACTACAGTCAGACATTCTGCCATCCAAGAGTTTCTAAAACTACAGTCAGACATTCTGCCTTCCAAGAGTTTCTGAAACTGCACCCAGACATTCTGCCATCCAAGACTTTCCGAAACTACAGCCAGATATTCTGCCATCCAAGAGTTTCTGAAACTACAGCCAGACATTCTGCCTTCCAAGAGTTTCTAAAACTACACCCAGACATTCTGCCATCCAAGAGTTTCTAAAACTACACCCAGACATTCTGCCATCCAAGAGTTTCTGAAACTACAGCCAGACATTCTGCCATCCAAGAGTTTCTAAAACTACAGACAGACATTCTGCCTTCCAAGAGTTTCCGAAACTACAGTCAGACATTCTGCCATCCAAGAGTTTCTAAAACTACAGTCAGACATTCTGCCTTCCAAGAGTTTCTGAAACTGCACCCAGACATTCTGCCATCCAAGACTTTCCGAAACTACAGCCAGACATTCTGCCATCCAAGAGTTTCTGAAACTACAGCCAGACATTCTGCCTTCCAAGAGTTTCTAAAACTACAGACAGACATTCTGCCTTCCAAGAGTTTCTGAAACTACACCCAGACATTCTGCCATCCAAGAGTTTCTAAAACTACAGACAGACATTCTGCCTTCCAAGAGTTTCTAAAACTACAGCCAGACATTCTGCCATCTAAGAGTTTCCGAAACTACAGCTAGAAATTCTGCATTCCAAGAGTTTCTAAAACTACAGACAGACATTCTGCCTTCCAAGAGTTTCTAAAACTACACCCAGACATTCTGCCATCCAAGAGTTTCTAAAACTACAGACAGACATTCTGCCTTCCAAGAGTTTCTAAAACTACACCCAGAGATTCTGCCATCAAAGAGTTTCCGAAACTACAGTCAGACATTCTGCCTTCCAAGAGTTTCTAAAACTACAGACAGACATTCTGCCTTCCAAGAGTTTCTGAAACTACACCCAGACATTCTGCCATCCAAGACTTTCCGAAACTACAGCCAGACATTCTGCCATCCAAGACTTTCTGAAACTACAGCCAGACATTCTGCCATCCAAGAGTTTCTGAAACTACAGCCAGACATTCTGCCATCCAAGAGTTTCTAAAACTACAGACAGACATTCTGCCATCCAAGAGTTTCCGAAACTTCAGCCAGACATTCTGCCTTCCAAGAGTTTCTAAAACTACAGCCAGACATTCTGCCTTCCAAGAGTTGCTGAAACTACAGACAGACATTCTGCCTTCCAGGAGTTTCTAAAACTACACCCAGACATTCTGCCATCCAAGAGTTTCTAAAACTACAGTCAGACATTCTGCCATCCAAGAGTTTCCGAAACTACAGCCAGACATTCTGCCATCCAAGAGTTTCTAAAACTACAGACAGACATTCTGCCTTCCAAGAGTTTCTGAAACTACAGCCAGACATTCTGCCATCCAAGAGTTTCTAAAACTACAGACAGACATTCTGCCATCCAAGAGTTTCCGAAACAGCAGCCAGACATTCTGCCTTCCAAGAGTTTCTAAAACTACAGCCAGACATTCTGCCTTCCAAGAGTTGCTGAAACTACAGACAGACATTCTGCCTTCCAGGAGTTTCTAAAACTACACCCAGACATTCTGCCATCCAAGAGTTTCTAAAACTACAGTCAGACATTCTGCCATCCAAGAGTTTCCGAAACTACAGCCAGACATTCTGCCATCCAAGAGTTTCTAAAACTACAGACAGACATTCTGCCTTCCAAGAGTTTCTAAAACTACAGACAGACATTCTGCCATCCAAGAGTTTCCGAAACTTCAGCCAGACATTCTGCCTTCCAAGAGTTTCTAAAACTACAGCCAGACATTCTGCCATCCAAGAGTTTCTAAAACTACACCCAGACATTCTGCCATCCAAGACTTTCCGAAACTACAGCCAGACATTCTGCCATCCAAGAGTTTCTAAAACTACACCCAGACATTCTGCCATCCAAGACTTTCCGAAACTACAGCCAGACATTCTGCCATCCAAGAGTTTCTGAAACTACAGCCAGACATTCTGCCTTCCAAGAGTTTCCGAAACTACAGTCAGACATTCTGCCATCCAAGAGTTTCTAAAACTACAGTCAGACATTCTGCCTTCCAAGAGTTTCTGAAACTGCACCCAGACATTCTGCCATCCAAGACTTCCGAAACTACAGCCAGATATTCTGCCATCCAAGAGTTTCTGAAACTACAGCCAGACATTCTGCCTTCCAAGAGTTTCTAAAACTACACCCAGACATTCTGCCATCCAAGAGTTTCTAAAACTACACCCAGACATTCTGCCATCCAAGAGTTTCTGAAACTACAGCCAGACATTCTGCCATCCAAGAGTTTCTAAAACTACAGACAGACATTCTGCCTTCCAAGAGTTTCCGAAACTACAGTCAGACATTCTGCCATCCAAGAGTTTCTAAAACTACAGTCAGACATTCTGCCTTCCAAGAGTTTCTGAAACTGCACCCAGACATTCTGCCATCCAAGACTTTCCGAAACTACAGCCAGACATTCTGCCATCCAAGAGTTTCTGAAACTACAGCCAGACATTCTGCCTTCCAAGAGTTTCTAAAACTACACCCAGACATTCTGCCATCCAAGAGTTTCTAAAACTACATCCAGACATTCTGCCATCCAAGAGTTTCTGAAACTACAGCCAGACATTCTGCCATCCAAGAGTTTCTAAAACTACAGACAGACATTCTGCCATCCAAGAGTTTCCGAAACTACAGTCAGACATTCTGCCATCCAAGAGTTTCTAAAACTACAGTCAGACATTCTGCCTTCCAAGAGTTTCTGAAACTACACCCAGACATTCTGCCATCCAAGACTTTCCGAAACTACAGCCAGACATTCTGCCATCCAAGAGTTTCTGAAACTACAGCCAGACATTCTGCCATCCAAGAGTTTCTGAAACTACACCCAGACATTCTGCCATCCAAGAGTTTCTAAAACTACAGTCAGACATTCTGCCATCCAAGAGTTTCCGAAACTACAGTCAGACATTCTGCCATCCAAGAGTTTCTAAAACTACAGTCAGACATTCTGCCATCCAAGAGTTTCTAAAACTACAGTCAGACATTCTGCCTTCCAAGAGTTGCTGAAACTACAGACAGACATTCTGCCTTCCAGGAGTTTCTAAAACTACACCCAGACATTCTGCCATCCAAGAGTTTCTAAAACTACACCCAGACATTCTGCCATCAAAGAGTTTCCGAAACTACAGTCAGACATTCTGCCATCCAAGAGTTTCTAAAACTACAGTCAGACATTCTGCCTTCCAAGAGTTTCTGAAACTACACCCAGACATTCTGCCATCCAAGACTTTCCGAAACTACAGCCAGACATTCTGCCATCCAAGAGTTTCTGAAACTACAGCCAGACATTCTGCCTTCCAAGAGTTTCTGAAACTACAGCCAGACATTCTGCCTTCCAAGAGTTTCTGAAACTACAGCCAGACATTCTGCCGTCCAAGAGTTTCTGAAACTACAGCCAGACATTCTGCCTTCCAAGAGTTTCAGAAACTACAGCCAGACATTCTGCCTTCCAAGAGTTTCTAAAACTACAGCCAGACATTCTGCCATCCAAGAGTTTCTGAAACTACAGCCAGACATTCTGCCTTCCAAGAGTTTCTGAAACTACAGCCAGACATTCTGCCATCCAAGAGTTTCTAAAACTACAGACAGACATTCTGCCTTCCAAGAGTTTCTAAAACTACAGACAGACATTCTGCCATCCAAGAGTTTCCGAAACTTCAGCCAGACATTCTGCCTTCCAAGAGTTTCTAAAACTACAGCCAGACATTCTGCCTTCCAAGAGTTGCTGAAACTACAGACAGACATTCTGCCTTCCAGGAGTTTCTAAAACTACACTGTTAGACGGACCGGGAGGGTCGGCCGAGGATAGGGGGAGAGGTCTCCGGGGAGAACCGTCTCCAGCGATCGTACAGACAAGTAACTTCCCCCCCACAGACGTACACCACACAAGGATAAGGTTCAACGATACTTTATAAGCAATTCTTTAAGTACGGTAGAATGGTACAAGGAGGTCTGGACTCAGGGGTCCCCTCGGTTCTGGTTTCTGGATTGGGAAAGGGGTAGCGGGACAGTCTTGTTACCAATCGGTTAGATGAAATAGCTCTCAATCCTCGAGCTCGGCGTTCTAGATGATCGGGCCGTGGCGGAGCCAGCAGGTCCCGAGATGGTTGAAGGTAGCGACGGTCCGCGGCGAAGCCAGCAGGTCCCGATGAAGGTGGTGGTTACAAACGGTCCGCGGCCACGCCAGCAGGTCCCGACGACGATGAAGGTTTCAGAAGGTTGCGGCAGCGCCAGCAGGCAGGACGATAGTTCGCAAGGCAGGGCTACGGCAGCGCCAGTAGTCCGTCAAGGATGAGTTCTTCACTGCGTCTCTCGACTCCAGGATACAACTGCCTTCCTGCTCTGGAGCTGCCCCAGTTATAGGTCTGGCGCCCTTTGATGTCCGGACCCTCGCACTTGGAGGTCGGGAGGTCCGGGATGAGGGAGTCCAGACACCCAGCAGGGGGGTGGAGCCAGCGCCTGGGGGAGCTGGGGGTGATCGGCACTTGGCGGGGGAGAGCCATCGACACCTCTTCCTCCCATTGACCTGCCAAGTAGTCCGCTCACCTCCTGGGTGGATGGTGGTGCCGGAATGTCGGGGCCTGGCCAGGCCCAGGGTTAGGGTCGATCGGAGGCCACGCGGCCTCGTGGTGCTGTGTCCAAGATGGCGCCCAGGTCGGGCGAGAGGGCCGGTAGGGGATCGGGCCCATGAGGTCGAGATGTTCAGAGGCAGGGGTCCCAGAGGGGACGGAAAACAGGTAGTGGTGGCGTGTAACACTTGAGGAGCCGGGCTCGGGCCTGGTCGTGCGGGGAGGGAGCGAGCCCTTCATGTGGCCTGTCCAACATGCGTCCCCCCCAGCTGAAGGCGGGGAGAGTCACCCATCCTCTTGGGGACTCTCCTCGTCGAGGCGGAAAAACCGTGACAGGCCATCTGCATTGGCGTGGTCTTGCCCAGGTCGATGTTCCACAGTGAAGTCCATCCCCTGCAGGGAGATGGACCAACGTAGTAGTTTCGGGTTTTCCCCCCGCATCTGCATTAGCCACTGCAGGGGCCGATGATCGGTCTGTACTCGGAAGTGGGTGCCGAAGAGGTAGGGCCGGAGCTTTTTGAGGGCCCATACCACGGCGAAGGCCTCCCTCTCGATGGTGCTCCAGCGTTGTTCTCGGGCCAGGAGTCGCCTGCTGATGAAAGCCACTGGCTGGTCAAGTCCTTCGGTGTTCAACTGGGAAAGGACTGCCCCAATGCCATGGTCGGAGGCATCCGTCTGGACGATAAATTCCCGACTGTAGTCGGGGGCCTGGAGCACCGGGGCGGAGCACATGGCGGCCTTCAGCTTCTCGAAGGCCGCTTGACAGTCTGGGGTCCAGTTGACCTTCTTTGGTTGGTTTTTGGATGTGAGTTCCGTGAGGGGCCCCACAATACTGCCATAGTCTCTCACGAACCGCCGGTAGTAGCCTGTGAGTCCCAAAAAGGCGCGTACCTCGGTCTGGGTGATGGGGGGCTGCCAAGACTGGATGGCAGCGATCTTGAGTTGCAGAGGGGTCACCAGACCGCTTCCCACCTGGTGTCCGAGATAGGTCACGGACCCCTGGCCAATTTGGCATTTGCTGGCCTTGATCGTGAGGCCAGCTCGTTGAAGGGCTTGTAGCACCTCTCGGAGGTGGTGGAGGTGGTCGGACCAGTGGTGGCTGTATACAGCGATATCGTCTAGGTAGGCGGCGCTGAATTCTTCAAGCCCCGCCAGGACCTGATTAACTAGCCGCTGAAACGTTGCTGGGGCATTCTTCATGCCGAATGGCATGACCTTGAAGTGATAGTGTCCATCAGGAGTGGAAAATGCAGATCGTTCTTGGGCCCGGGGTGTGAGGCCGATCTGCCAGTAGCCCGCCGTCAGGTCGAAGATACTGAGGTAGCGGGCAGCTCCCATGCGGTCGATTAGTTCGTCTGCCCGGGGAATGGGATGTGCGTCTGTTCTGGTGACCGCATTCAAGCCCCGGTAGTCGACGCAGAACCGGAGTTCTGGTGTGGCGCCGGGGGCGGCTGCTTTGGGGACCAGTACTACTGGGCTGGCCCAGGGGCTGTCGGAGGGCTCGATGACCCCGAGCGTGAGCATCCTGGCCACCTCCTCTTGGATGCAGGCCCGTACCCGATCTGGTATGCGGTAGGCCCGGTGGCGGATAGGGGGACTGTCCCCAGTGTCCACGTCGTGTACGCACCAGGGGGTGACCCCTGGGGTGAGGGAGAACAGGCTGGCGAACTGCAGCAAGAGGTCTCGGCATCCTTGGCGTTGTTCCAGGGTGAGGGCCTCCGAGAGTCGGACCCCGTCCACGGAGCCGTCCTTCTCCCGAGTCCGTAGGAGGTCGGGGAGGGGTTCGGAGTCCTCCTCGGCTCCATTGTCTGTTGCCATCAGGAGGCTGAGTTCTGAACGCACAAAATGGGGTTTCAGTCTATTAGCGTGGAGAACCCGGAGAGGGTTCCGTGAAGATTCCATATCGATGAGATAGGTGACAGGGCCCTTGCGCTCGATCACTTTGAAGGGCCCCGTCCATTTGTCTTGCAGGGCGCATGGTTCGGCGGGGGACATTACCCATACTTATTGGCCGGGTTCAAATTCGATGGAGGAGGCATTTTGGTCGTACCACCTTTTCATGTCCTCCTGACTGGCCTCCAAGTTTGCTTTTGCCATCTCTCTGAATCGTCGGGTCTGGTTGCGGAGGGTTAGGAGGTACTTGAAAACATCTGGAGGGTTCTTTAGAGGGGGCATTTCCCAGCCTTCTTTGACTAGGCTGAGCGGCCCTCGTACCGGGTGTCCATACAAGAGTTCAAACGGGCTGAAGCCGAGGGACTTCTGGGGGACTTCTCGGTAGGCAAAGAGAAGGCACGGTAGTAGCACATCCCACTGGCGACGGAGGGGCTCTTCCAACCCCCCAATCATCCCTTTGAGCGTGCGGTTGAACCGCTCAACGAGTCCGTTTCCTTGAGGGTGATAGGGGGTTGTGAATCAGTAGGTGACCCCACACTGTTGCCAGAGGGACTTCATGTATTTTGAAATAAAGTTTGTGCCCCGGTCACTGACGACTTCTCGGGGGAAGCCCACACGGGAGAAGATCCCCATCAGGGCCCGGCCGACTACCGGGGCTGTCACAGTTCGCAGGGGAACAGCCTCAGGGTAGCGGGTGGCGTGGTCCACCAGTACCAGGATGAACCGATGTCCTTGTGCTGTACGGGGGTCGAGGGGCCCCACAATGTCTATCCCCACCCTCTCGAACGGGGTGGTGACCACTGGAAATGGTTGCAGGGGGGCTTTCAGCTTGCGGCCGCTCTTCCCACTGGCTTGGCACGTGGGGCAAGACCGGCAGTGCTGGAGTACATCGTTCCTCATCTTAGGCCAGAAA
Source organism: Lissotriton vulgaris (assembly GCF_964263255.1). Lineage (NCBI taxonomy): Eukaryota > Metazoa > Chordata > Amphibia > Caudata > Salamandridae > Lissotriton > Lissotriton vulgaris. The sequence goes on from NW_028249799.1 coordinate 53,240, forward strand.
AAGTGGGTCACCAGGCGACTGTAGGTTTTATCCTGACCCAGGTGGCCAGCCAGGGGGACATCGTGGGCCAGGTTTAGCAAGAAGTCTCTAAAGCGGAGGGGCACCACTAGCACTCGACTGGCCCCTAACTCCGCGATTCTCTGCTCGCTGTACAACAGGTCATTGTCCCAATAGACCCAATGTGTTCCGGAAGTATCCCCTGCGCTCTGAGCGAGGGCTTGTTGGCGGAGTCCCTCGAGGGAGGGACAGGTCTTCTGTTCTTGGCGAAACTGTTCCTGGGTGGGCCCCCCCTCTTGATGCCACTGATCCAGGCCGGAAAGGTCCTGAGGCTGGACGGGCCCCTCGGGAGTTTGTTCTGGGGGGACGGCACGGTCGGCGTCTTCTACTGGAGCGACCGGGGGAGGAGGTGCCGGCCATTCAGGTTCTTCGGGTCGGGGGATGGCACGGGCGGCCATGGACCGGGTGGTGACGCACGCCCAGTCCGGGATGCCCAACATCCCCAGGTGCTCTCTCCTTTCTACGGCGGCCCACGGGGAGCTTTCAAGGTCATTCCCCAGGAGACAGTCTACGGGGGCGTCATCTCGGACCGTCACTTTCAACATGCCGGAGACTCCTCCCCACTCGAAGGGGATGCAAGCCATCCGACATAGACTCTCCGAATTGTCGGCTGAACGGACAAGGCAGAGAATGTTCGGCAGGATCTGTTCTGGGGTCACCAGGTGACAGCGGACGGCTGTTACACTGGCCCCGGTGTCACGTAGGGCTTCGGCCCGGCGTCCATTAATGCTCACCCATTGACTGTACTTCCGGGTGTTGGCGGGTAGGGGGACCCGCGGGACCATGTCTCTTCCCCCTAAGCATGCTAGAGCCATGGCGGCTGGCTCCCATTCTTGGTGTTCTTGCTCATATTCTTCCTGTTCCTCGGAGATTTGTTCTTCCCCCAGGGCGGCGGCAGCCATCTGGCGGGGTCTCGGAGTCTGGCTCTGTGGACAATTTGGGTCGTTTGCGTAGTGGCCGACTCGCTGGCATCGGTGACACGTGACATTGGCTCTGTATCCCGGCCGCGCCGGGGTGTTGCCCCGGTTGGCCGGGGGTGGGGTGCTGGTAGCGGCGGCGGCCGGAGTGTTGTCCCTTCCTCGTCCTTGGCCCCCTCCTCCTCCTCGGGGACGGTGCTGACCGTGGTAGTTCCGGTTCTGTTCATAGGACCCATTTCGGCCCACTCGGGTGATTTCCCACCGGTCAGCCTCGGCGGCGAGCTGCCGTGGATCAGTCAATTTGCTGTCGAGGAGGTGCTGCCTGAGCTCGATGAAGCAGTTGTTTGATAGATGCTCCCATACCATTAGATTGAAGAGTTGTTCGTAAGTTGTGACGTTGCTTCCTTTGATCCAGCCCTCGAAGGCCCGGCTGAAATAGTTCACGTATTCCACCCAAGTCGTACCCGGGATTCGGGTGCAGTTTCGGAACCTCTGGCGGTACATTTAGGGTGTGAGCCCATAGCGGGTGAGAAGGGCAGCTTTCATGTGGTCATAGGAGGTCATCAGATGATCTGGGAGCTGTAGCAGGGCATCACGGCCCTCATTGAGGAACCTCCCCCATAGACCGGCTCCCCAGTCGCTTCGATCGATCCGGTGGGAGGTCATAGCGATCTCGTAGGCCTTGAACCATTGCTGGATGTCGTCCTCTCGGAAATATTCTCGGACGACATCCTTGGGGATGTGTACCTTTTTCTCCGTTGCCCCTGGGGTGCGAGGTTGCTCGGGCACCCCTAATTCTTTGTTCTGCTTGCGTAAGTCTATCTCAGCTAATTTGCGCTCATGTTCATATGCCAGTCTCTTTTCCTCGAGCTCTCTTTGTCTCTGTTTCTCTTCCCGTTCTTCTCGGAGCCGCAGATGTTCTAGGTTCAGTTTCTGTTCGGCTAACTTGAGTTCACCATCCATTTTGAGCCGGGCCATTTCTAGTTCATGTAGTCGGGTTCTTTCTCGTTCTTGGATCTCGTCTTGCGAGAGACCCGTTCTTCGCTCCTCGGGAGCCGTGGTGTCTTTTTCTGCTGCTGCGACATTTTGGTCCGGGGGTCTGACGGCCCCGGTTTCTGCCCAGGACTCAAGGGCGTGCTTGAAATCGTCCTTAGTACTTAGACCGGTGGTAGCGATACCTAGTTCAATGCAGAATTGTTTCAACTCACGATGGCTGTATTCTTCCAATTTCTCCATCTGGAATCTCTCGGTGGATCCGCTTTCTTTGGTTGTCATTGTGATTTCGTCGTGGGGTGAGCTACTCTCTGTATGATTATGCGGTGATTCGGATCGCGCCGCTGGCCACCAATGTTAGACGGACCGGGAGGGTCGGCCTAGGATAGGGGGAGAGGTCTCCGGGGAGAACCGTCTCCAGCGATCGTACAGACAAGTAACTTCCCCCCCACAGACGTACACCACACAAGGATAAGGTTCAACGATACTTTATAAGCAATTCTTTAAGTACGGTAGAATGGTACAAGGAGGTCTGGACTCAGGGGTCCCCTCGGTTCTGGTTTCTGGATTGGGAAAGGGGTAGCGGGACAGTCTTATTACCAATCGGTTAGATGAAATAGCTCTCAATCCTCGAGCTCGGCGTTCTAGATGATCGAGCCGCGGCGGAGCCAGCAGGTCCCGAGATGGTTGAAGGTAGCGACGGTCCGCGGCGAAGCCAGCAGGTCCCGATGAAGGTGGTGGTTACAAACGGTCCGCGGCCACGCCAGCAGGTCCCGACGACGATGAAGGTTTCAGAAGGTTGCGGCAGCGCCAGCAGGCAGGACGATAGTTCGCAAGGCAGGGCTACGGCAGCGCCAGTAGTCCGTCAAGGATGAGTTCTTCACTGCGTCTCTCGACTCCAGGATACAACTGCCTTCCTGCTCTGGAGCTGCCCCAGTTATAGGTCTGGCGCCCTTTGATGTCCGGACCCTTTCACTTGGAGGTCGGGAGGTCCGGGATGAGGGAGTCCAGACACCCAGCTGGGGGGTGGAGCCAGCGCCTGGGGGAGCTGGGGGTGATCGGCACTTGGCGGGGGAGAGCCATCGACACCTCTTCCTCCCATTGACCTGCCAAGTAGTCCGCTCACCTCCTGGGTGGATGGTGGTGCCGGAATGTCGGGGCCTGGCCAGGCCCAGGGTTAGGGTCGATCGGAGGCCACGCGGCCTCGTGGTGCTGTGTCCAAGATGGCGCCCAGGTCGGGTGAGAGGGCCGGTAGGGGATCGGGCCCATGAGGTCGAGATGTTCAGAGGCAGGGGTCCCAGAGGGGACGGAAAACAGGTAGTGGTGGCGTGTAACACTTGAGGAGCCGGGCTCGGGCCTGGTCGTGCGGGGAGGGAGCGAGCCCTTCATGTGGCCTGTCCAACATACACCCAGACATTCTGCCATCCAAGAGTTTCTAAAACTACAGACAGACATTCTGCCATCCAAGAGTTTCTAAAACTACAGACAGACATTCTGCCTTCCAAGAGTTTCTGAAACTACAGCCAGACATTCTGCCTTCCAAGAGTTGCTGAAACTACAGACAGACATTCTGCCTTCCAGGAGTTTCTAAAACTACACCCAGACATTCTGCCATCCAAGAGTTTCTAAAACTACAGACAGACATTCTGCCATCCAAGAGTTTCCGAAACTACAGCTAGACATTCTGCCTTCCAAGAGTTTCTAAAACTACAGACAGACATTCTGCCTTCCAAGAGTTTCTAAAACTACACCCAGAGATTCTGCCATCAAAGAGTTTCCGAAACTACAGTCAGACATTCTGCCTTCCAAGAGTTTCTAAAACTACAGACAGACATTCTGCCTTCCAAGAGTTTCTGAAACTACACCCAGACATTCTGCCATCCAAGACTTTCCGAAACTACAGCCAGACATTCTGCCTTCCAAGAGTTGCTAAAACTACAGCCAGACATTCTGCCTTCCAAGAGTTTCTGAAACTACACCCAGACATTCTGCCTTCCAAGAGTTTCTAAAACTACAGACAGACATTCTGCCTTCCAAGAGTTTCTAAAACTACAGACAGACATTCTGCCATCCAAGAGTTTCCGAAACTTCAGCCAGACATTCTGCCTTCCAAGAGTTTCTAAAACTACAGCCAGACATTCTGCCTTCCAAGAGTTGCTGAAACTACAGACAGAAATTCTGCCTTCCAGGAGTTTCTAAAACTACACCCAGACATTCTGCCATCCAAGAGTTTCTAAAACTACAGACAGACATTCTGCCATCCAAGAGTTTCTAAAACTACAGACAGACATTCTGCCTTCCAAGAGTTTCTGAAACTACAGCCAGACATTCTGCCTTCCAAGAGTTGCTGAAACTACAGACAGACATTCTGCCTTCCAGGAGTTTCTAAAACTACACCCAGACATTCTGCCATCCAAGAGTTTCTAAAACTACAGACAGACATTCTGCCATCCAAGAGTTTCCGAAACTACAGCTAGACATTCTGCCTTCCAAGAGTTTCTAAAACTACAGACAGACATTCTGCCTTCCAAGAGTTTCTAAAACTACACCCAGAGATTCTGCCATCAAAGAGTTTCCGAAACTACAGTCAGACATTCTGCCTTCCAAGAGTTTCTAAAACTACAGACAGACATTCTGCCTTCCAAGAGTTTCTGAAACTACACCCAGACATTCTGCCATCCAAGACTTTCCGAAACTACAGCCAGACATTCTGCCTTCCAAGAGTTGCTAAAACTACAGCCAGACATTCTGCCTTCCAAGAGTTTCTGAAACTACACCCAGACATTCTGCCTTCCAAGAGTTTCTAAAACTACAGACAGACATTCTGCCTTCCAAGAGTTTCTAAAACTACAGACAGACATTCTGCCTTCCAAGAGTTTCTGAAACTACACCCAGACATTCTGCCATCCAAGACTTTCCGAAACTACAGCCAGACATTCTGCCATCCAAGAGTTGCTGAAACTACAGCCAGACATTCTGCCTTCCAAGAGTTTCTAAAACTACACCCAGACATTCTGTCATCCAAGAGTTTCTAAAACTACCGACAGACATTCTGCCATCCAAGAGTTTCTAAAACTACAGACAGACATTCTGCCTTCCAAGAGTTTCTGAAACTACAGCCAGACATTCTGCCATCCAAGAGTTTCTGAAACTACAGCCAGACATTCTGCCTTCCAGGAGTTTCTAAAACTACAGTCAGACATTCTGCCATCCAAGAGTTTCTAAAACTACAGACAGACATTCTGCCTTCCAAGAGTTTCTAAAACTACAGACAGACATTCTGCCATCCAAGAGTTTCCGAAACTTCAGCCAGACATTCTGCCTTCCAAGAGTTTCTAAAACTACAGCCAGACATTCTGCCTTCCAAGAGTTTCTGAAACTACAGACAGACATTCTGCCTTCCAGGAGTTTCTAAAACTACACCCAGACATTCTGCCATCCAAGAGTTTCCGAAACTTCAGCCAGACATTCTGCCTTCCAAGAGTTTCTAAAACTACAGCCAGGCATTCTGCCTTCCAAGAGTTTCTAAAACTACAGCCAGACATTCACATTCTGCCTTCCAAGAGTTTCCGAAACTACAGCCAGACATTCTGCCTTCCAAGAGTTTCCGAAACTACAGCCAGACATTCTGCCTTCCAAGGGTTTCTAAAACTAGTTACAGCCAGACATTCCACTATCCACATCCTTCCGAAACTACAGCCAGACATTCTGCCATTCAAGACTTTATGAAACTACAGACAGACATTCGCTTAGCGATGTTTATCTCTAATCAGACCCTCCAGGATTTCGAAACCACGAAATCAGCAGTTTTGTAAAATGATGCGATTTTTACAAATCTGCTGCGCGAAATTTGGAAAAAAGGATTTTTTTGTTTTTTAGATAAGCTGACAAAGGGCTTTTTACCTCACAATTCCCAACTTTTGAGAAACGAGGACCTCTTGTGGACATCTTTTGATGTCTACAATATTATTTCATGAGTAAAAAGGCATACATAGCCAGGCAAAAGGGCACGTTTTGGCAGGAATGATAGAGCAGTGCGCTCCAACGCCATCATTTTTGCTTCGAGGGTAGCCCTCTGACACGGTACACAAACTGTTTCTATAACTTCTTCACTAAACAGTTAAGAGCATCAGCGCCTTTTAGTTCAACACTAACAATATGGCCATGATGTCTTGTGGCACAAAACGTACGTTGACGGAACCTCTTGAAAGGCCGCTCAGGCGCACATCACGTGCCCATGCCACAGTTCAATGTCACTGACGCTTTCCTGAGATAAAGAATCGTTTCTGAGTCATGTCCAGACACACGGGGCCTCATTGATGAGGCTGTGCGTCACTTTTACGCCGCCGGTGCGTCACTTTTTGTGACGCACCAGTGGCGTAAAAAATGTGCCTTGTTGCGCCATATTTACAAAGTGATGCATCTAGGTAGATGCGTCACTTTGTAAACCCCTGCGCCACATTATATCTGCACCAGGTATAATGTATGCAAGGGGGGCGTATTGACGCAAGGAAGGGTCGTAGAAGTGACGCAGTGAAATCTATGAGATTTCACTGCGTCACTTTTAGGACGATGTTGCTTCAAAATCTTGCGCCTGCCTCACAGCAGGCGTAAGACTGATGCAGGCCCTTTCACATGGGGCTGGCCCCATGTGAAAGGATGCATTGCTGGAGTTGTGTCACCTTTGTGACACACTCCAGCAATGCGTCACTTTTGTGCTTACAGATACGTCAGAAATACTGACGTATCTGTAACTCCTTGCGCAATGATGCGTCATACATTAAATATGACACATCATTGGTGTCGCAAGGAGGGCGGAGTGAAAAGTGACGCATCGCTGCTTTCACACAGCGGTGCGTCATTTCTCATAAATGAGGCCCACGGTTAGTTAGTTTGAGGATACCTAAAGTATGTTAAGTCTCAGTTCCGTGGTAAGGCTCGGTGGATGGCTCGAATATTTATCAATCTAGATCAGGTCACTTTTATTTGGGCACAGGTGGCCCCCGGTGCGCTGCTGCATGGGTCAGAAAAGTATATGGGCACAGATTCTAACGAGATACGGAGACAGTACACTGGGCATGTATTTCTGAGCACTATGCATAATCTAATGCATGCAACAGACCGGCAAATAGTCTAGAACAGATTCGGTATATGTCATGGAAAAATGCCAGGAGCATGCGGACAACTTTACCAGGCCTTTAATTCCAATCTGGCAGCGCCACTGATTACATTTCTCAAAACAAAGACAACCGTTGTGTTCCCGTCAGCAACTCTGCAACACAATCCCTTCAACTGGAAGGAAGAATTGAATTAAATCGGCAACACCACAGGCTGCTCCCAAATTAAATAGGTTTACCACAACAGAAATTCTAGTTTTAATACGAATGTAATAAACCAGGATAAATTGAACATGCGTGAAGGTGTTTAAGATGTGAAGGTTTCCCTGCCTGTGACATGATGCTTAACTGTGTTTGGAAAGTACGTTTGTGGATCAAATAAGAGTCATTCGGTCCCCTGAGCAGCAACACCTCCACGTCTGCTCCACCCAGTATCAATTGGTGCCTTTTCGGGCACAGTGTAGTCAATTCTGACGTATTGGTTGCGGCCCCTGTCATCTTTATGCCTTACAGAAAGCGCACATCACCAACATTAAAGCAATTTAAGCACACTCTGGGCCTAATTCACAAAGGTTACAAACGTGTGAATAAATTTATCATTTTGGCGTAAGTTTACTACTTTCGATATTCACCAACTCAGAGTGTAACTTACTACCAAAGTGTTATCTACATGCCACCACCGGATTCAAAGGGAGGAACAGAGTGCACTCGGCTGCCCCTCATCAGCAGCGAAGAGGACAGAAAATCCGAATATACAAAGCAGGCCAACGCCCTCTCCCCTGAGGAAGCGACGCTGCAAAGGAACGCCCGGATCTTTATGCACCAAAGAGCGGTGTGTGTCGCCACCCAGTGGTGATGGTGCGAACAACACCTACCTCCCTCCGCCAGCGAGAAGTCTGAGAGAAGAGATGGATACTGTATTTAGACAATTTAAGAAAAAGCCATGAGCAGGAAAGCCAGCCCATGACTCAATCCACAGGACTCAGGAAGAAGCCCAACTCCTTGTCCTCGGTCTCCAGGGAAGAAATTGGCTCAGAAGGAAGGGATTCGATCTCCCCTACAAAAGAAAGAAATTGTGCCAGTTCCTGCATCTCAGAAAGGGAAGGGGATTCACGCAATCGTTTTCCTTGTTGCTGATGCGACGGGAGGAGTCAGGATCGCCAACGATTTATAAGCCATGAACAAATTTATAAAGAATATACTATTCAAAATTGAAACACTGCAACAAAATATCCTGCTAGTTTAGAAATATAATAATATGGTAACAATAGACTTCATGCATGAACTTCAAACTGAACTCAGACAAAACAGAAGTCCTCATTTTAGGTACATCCCCCTCTGCATGGGACGACTCCTGGTGGCCGGAAGCCCTCGGAAAAGCACCCATCCCGACAGACCACGCACGGAACCTAGGCGTCATCCTGGATTCTTCACTCTCAATGAACAGACAAGTCAGCGCCGTATCCTCATCCTGCTTCAACATTCTTCGCATGCTCAGAAAAACATTCCGTTGGATCCCCACCAAAACAAGGAAAACAGTCACCCATGCTCTGGTCACGAGCCGTCTGGACTACGGAAACACCCTCTACGCAGGTACTACCGCTAAACTCCAGAAGAAACTCCAACGAATCCAAAACGCCTCAGCCAGGATCATATTAGACATCCCGCGCAACGAACACATCTCTGGTCACCTGAAAGACCTCCACTGGCTACCCGTCAATAAGAGAATCACTTTCCGACTACTAACCCACGCACACAAATCACTCTACGACATCGGACTGTCCTTCTACACCCCCTCCCGCCAACTACGCTCTTCCAGCCAAGCCCTCGCCACTGTACCCCGCATCAACAAGACCACCATGGGAGGCAGATCCTTCTCATACCTGGCTGCTAAAACATGGAACTCACTCCCCGCTTACCTACGCCTTACCCAGAACCACCTAGCATTCAGAAAGCGACTTAAAACGTGGATATTCGACAAGTAATCCTCCTCCCCTTTCTAAGCGCCTTGAGACCCTCTGGGTATGTAGTGCGCTATACAAATTATCTGACTTGACTTGACTTGACATGTGTACCTGGACGTACCAATGACGGAGACTCACCAGGAATATTTAAGGTTCTGAATCCACAAGAACCATTGGCAAATCAAATTATTACCTTTTGGTCTTCGGTCAGCCCCAAGGATATTTACCAAGGTGGTTGCACGGTTGAAAGCTCTTCTGCACATCCACGGCATCCTATACTTGGATGACAAGAATCTGAAGTCCACCATTCATTGAAACGACCACACACGTGCTGTACAACTATGGTTCCTTATGAGCTTTCCCAAATGTCAGGTGATTCAGAGGAAGTATCTAGAATTCAGAGGAACCAGGGGGCATATTACCAATCCTGGCGAAATGACATTATCGCCGCTTTAGCAACCGTTTTTGGCCACTAAGTGGCGATAATTACATTGCCCTATTAGCAAGCTGTCGCTAACTGATGTTAGCAACAGCTTGTAGGCGATAGCGAGCGGTTTGGGGCCCGCTTTGCATGTCAGCGATATTTATCGCTAATGACATGCAAAGTGGGCGCACCCAATCTGTTAGCGACTAAAAACATTCGCTAACATCGCTATCGCTTATTATCTATGCAGGCGTAGCGATGGAAATATTCGCGCTAAGCGCGAATATCTCCAAAAACTAACGCCTGCTCAGACCAGTTCTTAGCCATTATATCCACCTCCCATTGGATATAATGGCTAAGAACTGGTTAGTGATAATGCGTGAATATCACTGTATTCTCAGCGATATTCACGGATTTGGGTGTTATCGCTTTTGACATAAACGTTGCTAATAGCACGTTATCTCAGCGATAAAATCCTGCGATGCTTGACGATAGAAAATTTGTCGCTGAGCCTAGTTAGCGATAAATATCGCTAGTTGTCGGTAATATTCCCCGGGTTCATTACAGATTTGGGCTGAGTTTTTCTACCAAAAGAAAGAATGCTTCGCCTACGTGAATTGTTGACTCCTCTCTTCATCTGAAGAAGGCATCTTCAAGGATGTGAATGAGGAGTCAGGGCCACATGGCGTCACACATTATCTTATTCTCAGGAAAAGTTACATCTGCGGCCTGTTCTGTGGCATCTAAACCTTTACTTTCCATATTGTTGTAAAAGCCTGGACACAATAATACCAGAGATCATGGAGAATTTACGAGGTGAATGAATCATAAACATGTACTAGGTGGAGCATCAAAGCATCCAGATTAGCCAAGGATTGGAAACGGATGAAAGTGCATTGTTTGGGGGCCCACTCTGGAATGACACTCTGCACAAGTGAGATGGAGCTAGATGGTAGCTCCAAAATCTTCCAATTGGAGGGAACTGACGGCAGCACTGCGAGTTCTGATTTGGTTCCAGCAACATCTCAGCAGGTTCGATGTGTTGGTAAGGACCGACAATACAGTGACTGTTGGGTCCATCAACGACCAAGGAAGTACTCATTCAAGGTCATTCAACGAGATAACAAGCTCTCTGGGAGCAAGGGCCGAGAAGCATCTGCCCTCAGTTCCAGCAGCACATATCAAGGGGAGACAATGTGGAAGCAGATCGCTGAAGCAGGGTGTCCTCTTCATCACAATGTAGCATTATCAAATATAGTGATCATCGAGATTTGCAGGGAATTGAACGCCCCATTTGTAGACTTTTTTGCATCCAGGAAAAACATCTATTTGTATGAATCTGTACCAGATTTCATGAGAAAGGCGCATGGGAGGGTGGGTGCTCCTTGAAGCGACTCTATGCTTTTCATCCCTTCCCGTTGATTCACAGACTATTGATAAAGATCCAGAAGGAGAAAGCAGATATCATTGTAGTGGTTCCATTTTGGCCTTGCAGAGCTTGCCTTTCACTCCTAAAGAGGATGGTCCTTTAATGTGCCTGGACTCTACCTTTGTTTCCTCCTCTGCTGAAAGACGTGGGTTGATCGAGCCACCTGAAAAGGATCCCCCTCGGTTTTGACGTTTGATAGGTAAAAGCTTTTACAGAAGGGCCTTTCATCAAAGGTTGTTGAGGCTGTTCAGGGTTCAAGAAGACCCTCGACCCTAAAGCATTTCACTAGACAGTGGTCAAATTTCAATTCATGATGTTTATCTCAGGTGACTTTGCCACTTCTTGCAAAAAATTCAATTTTCAATTTTTGTTAAAAGCTTTTAACCAAAGCATCTCTTCATCAATGCTGGAGTTGTATTGGTTCTCGATAAAGGCCTTCGGTGGTGATGATCGCTCTTTACAGGGATCAAAGTCTCTTGTTTGAAGAGTTTTCAAGAATTTCTCAATTTCTAGAAACATATCTTGTGACGGCTCCACCCTGGAATATTCCTGTGGTTCTAAAGTGCTTGTAATTTACACCTTTGAGGATTCAAATGTTTTTCTCTAAAAGTATATTTTCTTGTGGCTATCACTCCTGCTTGATGGCTCGGTGAACTTTCGTCTCTTCTGTGTCGTCCACCTTTTTTTGAGATTCCTGGATGACGCAGTAGTCCGGAAACCAACTAAATCCTTCTTTTCTCCCTATAGTCAAGATTTGCAACGCTCCAGTGACATTTAGGAACATTTTACCAGGGGAATAGCAGTGTCATGGGCGGAATTCTTGATGGCCCTCTTGAAGAATTTGTTGAGTTGGGACTTGGACATTCGATCATGTTTCTTAAACCCTACAGAGTGCAAGCATTCTCCCTGAAGGAGAGAGGTTTGGTGAGGGGGGTTCCCAGTCAGCAAAGAAGAAATAATATGATACATTTTTTGTTTATAATTTTTTTTCCATTAAACCTCGAGGTGTATAATTACGTTGTTCAATGTACTTAATTTCTGTATGAAACTCTATAAATATTGGTTATTTTTTTATTTATTTGAAAAGTTTTATCAATCTCGAACATGACCCTTTCGGGTATCAGAGCACTGTACAAAGTGGCAAAAGCAACAATAACACAACACAATGGAATACATTAGGTAGTTAAATAATCATACGGTCAAACAAAGGGGGGAACAATCACGGTCAAGGGGCAGGAGAGTCAGCTAGACTGGGGGGACCAGTACAGATTCAGAAGGTCCATAGAACGAGATAAAAATTAAACAGAAAGCATAAAATTCAAACTAAGGGGGGGATAAATGAAGTATCAAACCGGATAGAGAGGAGTCTAGGGAAGGTAAACCAGGTTAGTGCTGTTGATGTTCAGTCAAGGTTAGTCATTTAACATGTTTCATGAAAGATGCCGTGCAAGGATTGGATCTGATCTCGAGAGGAAGAGAGTTCCAAATTCTTGGAGCAGGGCCAGTGAAAGCACAATTGTAAGTATTTTCTTTTTGAATTTGGGAGGTTTCCAAAGTAGGTTGGTCGAACTTCTTAGGTTCCGACTCGAGCCAAATAGTTCACGTTTTTTAGCCAAGTAAACAGGGGTGTTGTCATTAATAGCTTTATGCATCAAGCAAGTTATCTTAAAATGTATCCTAGCTTCAACAGACAGCCAATTTAGTTGAATAAGGTCTGGTGTGATGTGGTCATGCTTTCTGAAGTCTGTGATGAGCCTGGCTGATGCGTTTAGAGTTGCTCTGAGTGGCGCAAAACTAGCTTTAGTAAGCCCAGCAAGGGACACCAAACCATATTCCATTCGAGAGACAACCAGGGATTGTACTGCAGGCCGGGTGTCCTCGGGCGGAAGGAAAGGATTGATTTTCTTCAGGGTGTTGCGCTGAAGATTGGCTCACCTATTAGTAGCACTGACGTGCGCTTGCATATTTAGGTATTTGTCCAAGGTGGAACCTAACGATTTAGCGGAGTTAACTACATGAGGGGTGCAGTTAAGAGCAGTGAGTTGTTTCAGCCAGTCCAGGGTAGGTGAAGAGTGGTTGTGGGGGCAATCAAAGCAATTCTGTTTTGAGCGTATTTAACAAAAGATGGTCTGGGCTAGCCATTGATGAGTTTGTAAGAGTGCATCATTTAAGGTTTTAATGTCCTCCGGAGAGAGATCTTCAAGTACAGTTGCCTGTCGTCCGCGTACATGTGATAATAAATGGCAGAACGGTTCAGAATATCGGAGAGAGGTTCCATAAAAAGGTTAAAAAGAGTGGGAAAAAAGTGGAGCCTTGAGGAACTCTAATGGTAACTGAGGTACTGGTTGCAAAGGAATGGTTAACTTGGATTCTTTGTGTGCGGTTCTGTAAAAAAGAGGCAAATCAATTTAAGACCAGGCCCGAGAGACCCTTCCTATGCTTAAAAAGAGCAATCAGGTTTTCATGTTTGATGCTGCCAAATGCTGAGGACAGGTCAAGAAGGATCAGAAGACAAGGGCCATTATGATCAAGGGATCTCAGGGCGTCGTCAACGATGTGAGTTAGTGCTGTTTCAGTACTGTGCCCTGCTCTGAAACTCGACTGGTAGAGGTCAAGGAGTTGAAACTTCTCTACGTGGTTGCGGAGCTGCGGGTGGACCTATTTCCCAAGCAATTTAGATACAGTAATGATGTTGGTGTTAGGCCGTTAGTTGTTTGGATCCGCTAGATCGGTGTTAGGCTTCTCAGGGGTAGGAGTGACTTGGCCCATCTCGAGAGAGTCAGGGATCCTCCCCTGTAGAAGAGATTTTCGAATGATCCGAGACCAAAGCGGGAGAATGTCCAAATTGAGATCTTTAAAAAACTTCACTGGTAGTTGTAGGAGAGTAGGATCTGCTTACTATGGTTACCCCAACTTTTTGTTAGTGTTTCACTGATTTATTGACGTTATTCTGGCTGGGGCCCTGCTATTCAGGACCCCAGCCGAGCTGCTTCCTCTCTAAACTGATTGCATGCACATTAGTTACACTCCAGATTGGTTACTGGGTTACCCTTGTGAATCCCTAGTATATGGTGCCTTAGGTACTAAGGGCATAGGTACCCCAGAGGCCTACCAGGGGCTGAAGCATGTATTTTGCCACCCCTGGGAAGCCTTCCAAAATGGCACCACAGGTCTGCTACTGCAGGCTGGGTAAGGTTGTGTAAGCACTCCTTACTAAGATAGGGTATACCGATATCTACCTATATATACAGACACATATAAACCTATAAGTCACTCCTATGGCAGGCCTTGACAATCCTGAAGGCAGAGTGCTTGGTTTTGTGTGAGAGGGTGCCCGAGCATGAGCTGAGCCCCTCTGCAGCTTTCGGAATGACTTCTCTGTAGCTGTTCTGTGATACAGCCATACCATATACTCTTAAGTGCTTTATAACCGTAAAGCGGTAAAGCTAACTTTGGAATGGCTGCATCAAAACATGTTGTGTTTGGTGTCAAACACTTTGGAATCCTACCCCCTGCCAGTCCTGGGGGCGAGGGTAGAATTCTACCTTCTAGAGGAAGAAGACATGTACACCTTTACTTAACCGGTGATAGTTTAAAAGAGCCCCAGCATCACAGAATGGATGCTGCTGCCACAGACACGAGTCTGACCTCCTGCTGCTGGGTGAAACTATAGCAGGGGAGGCCTGGACAATAGGTTTCCTGTCACAGGGAGGTGTAACCACCTCCCCAGACAGGCTTTAGTGTATTGGGGCAGGGTGGGTGCATTCAGAGAATGCTTTTCAAACAGTGCCTGGGTCACACAAGGGGTCTCTGTGCATACCCCAGTTCGAACCGTTTGCTGGGGCACTCAGCCCCAGCTCTGGCAGGAAACTGGACAAAGGGGAAGGAGTGTAACCCCCCTCCCCAGGTCCTCCCATAGGTGGGACCTTAGAGTTAGTCCATCCCCTAAACTTAGTATAAGTATGAACCTCTGCAACATATATCCTGGAACTTCGACATTCTATTTCGACTAGAAGATGGAAGGATCTCCCTTTGGGTCAAGGAGTGACTCCCCTGTTCAAACAGGCACCAAAGAAGCATCTTGCTAATCTGCATTTTCGAGGCTTCTGCCGGATCCCGAAGAATCTGCGACACAGGACATGGATTTTCAGAAATCTAAGAGGCCGACACGAGATCCCAGCAAAGCTAAGACCTGTAGCCATCACGAGAGACATGGGACCGGAACTCCTGGACACTGTGCATGTTTGCAAGTGCACCTATTTCCTGAGCTTTCCCGAAGTTGTGCATTGGGCCACTTGTAGTACAAGCCCTGTGCACCATTTGCACAGAAGCTTGTGGGCCTACACTCCACGAGTGTTCCATGGGCTCGCTTCTTGAGGTCCCTTCCTGATCCCTGGTCTATCGACTGGTGGGTCCCCACGAAGGTAACTCTTTTGTTTCTTGGGCTTTCCTGGTTGTTCCAGATGTGCCCTGACTCCCCTCCAAAGGGGGAGTCCCTCAGACCTTGCTGGTCTTCTCCGAAGCCAATTGTTGCATTCTGCGTGGGTTGTTGTTGCCAAGGCTTGTTCGGTCCAATCTGGATAACGATGCTGCAGCCCTCGACATCAGCTATGGGACAGCTCGAATCCAGCTCCTGGTTGTCATTGACACCTCCTGGTCCTCGTGGCTGAAGAGTCAAGCTTCACCTATTGCACCTGAAATCACCTGACCTCGGTGGGCATCTTCTTGTTGCCTCCCTGGTCACTGGCTTGTGACCCAGACTCTGTCCCTTCTGCTTTCAGGTTCTTCAGATCTTCGATCCACCCTTGGATCCACCTGGACACTTTTCCTCTGGTCGCCTGCAGCACTTGTTTGCAGATCTCCATTGAAAATGACGACGAAACCCGACACCAAAAGACACCTATGCACTCGGCTTCCCTGAATGAGGTAACATGAGTACTCCAGTGCTCCCATGGGCCTTGACTCTCGAAGTGTCCTAGTCTAATGGGGTTTTGTCGTAGTCCATCCGGAAGTGCCCTTAAACAGTAACTTTGTAACTTCTTCGTTTCCCATAGAAAGTCAATGGTAACTCCCGGCTGTGTATAGACACTGCACGCGTCTTCCGTGGGCCTCCTACTTCCTAACCTTTGGTTGTTTAGAGTAGCCCCAGCGATTCCCTCGGCCTACTTTCTATTCTAGACGTGGGTTTTTATGCCACTATTTTAGTATATGGTTTGTGAGGCCCCTCGAGCAAAACGGTATATGTGCAACTTATTGTATGCTAATTGAGTAACTTGTGATGTACTTCGATCTCTGACCTCATAAAGAGTGCAGAGGGGTTGTGTTAGAAATAAATACATATATATTTGATATATACCTTGTGTGGTGTCCTTTCATTTGGTATTCAAGGGATTATAATTGGTAAAACAGCTTCCTTCACATGCTCTCTGAAGTCTTAGCCTGAAGGCTGCTGGTCCATGCTACTACTAGGATAGCTTGTCTATAAGGTTGACTTTACAACCACCATCAATAAGGGTCGATTAGACTGGTGCAAGGTGCCCACTAGAATGGTGGACATCATATGCCAGGCTACCTTCTCACACTCCTCCCCTGTTCTTGACAACTTAATCCCTCCTGATCATGCCATTATCAGATGCCATAGACTTGCTAAAACGGGAGGGGGCATTGCTTGCATTCATCGCTCCAGCCTCAATATAAGCAATAGCAATGTGCTTTGCTGTCTTTGTGTGAGCAACTAGTCATACATTTGGAATAAGGGCAAGATTGCCTGTGTGCTTCACTCGATGCATCATCCACCTGGTGATAATTTGCTCTTCATTGAGCAAATCGTGGAGGTCATTAGCTCGTGTTCCGATCAACTCAGCCATATCTTCCTCTGAGACTTTAACCTCCACTGGAATGACACAGATGACCCTTTAGTTGGCTCCTTTAAGACTTTCCTGTCCGATCTCGGCTCCTCACAGTTATATAAGGGGCCTACCCACAACAAGGACAACACCCTCGACCTTATCTTTGCCTAAGACAATATCATACAAATAGGTGACATGCTACCCTGTGACTTGTCGGATCATCATCAAATGTCCTTCCACATCCTGGAAAAAGTCTCATGCAGACAGGGACAACCACTCAAAGCTAAAACACTGACTCACAATCTGAGAGACATCAACATTAACATGCTAACATCCATCACTAAGAACAGGCTTCAGTCACTCCCTAACATGACCAACTTAGACGATCTTTCTGACCACTACATTAGCACTTTGACTAATATTTTTAACACTATTGCACCGAAGCAACTCAAAAAGATTCCAGTCAAACAATCCAAACCTTGGTTTAAGGGTGCCCTAAATGATGAACGTCGTAAACTTAGGCTCGCAGAGAGGCTCTGTAGAAAGACACCCTCCACCACAAGCCTCTCGTAGCTAAGCAACGTGAGAAGTACCTACAACAAACACAACCGCATTACTAAAACCGACCGTTTCAGGGCTCAGCTGGGAGGTGCTAAAAATAGACCAAAGAAGCTCTTTGAAGTCATCAAGGAACTAGCCAACCACTCTTCCAACCCTATCTCAACTCCAATGCCCGCGCTTCTGAGTGGGAAGGACTTTTCAGTGCATTTCTCTGCAAAAAAAAGAAAAATTGAACTGGAGCTGTAACCTGACACTTCCATTGTGCGGGCTCTAAACTACACCGCATCACCATATGAGCCTACGGAACCACCAGCAGGGCCTTCACCGTCCTTACACATAGGTTGTGCCCCCAAAAACAATGCCACTTGAAATTATTTTCTTCCTCCAGATGACTTGGAGCTGCTCCACTCTACGGCATCCTTAAAACCTTCCAATCATTTCAGCGATCCACTAATGTGAGAAGTTGGCCTGGCATATGCTGTCCACTATTCTAGTGGGCACCTTGTACCAGTCCAAACGACCCTTATTGATGGTAGGTTTAAACACAACCTCTACTGAAAGCTATCCGAGTGGTAGCCGTTGAGAGCAGCCTTCAGACTAAGTCTTGAAGGAATGTAAAGCAGCTATTTTTACCAGTCTATAACCTCATGGATGAAGGGACAGAGTCTGGGTCACTAGCCAGTGACCAGGAAGGAACCAGGCGATGTCGCGTTGATCTCAGGTGAAGAGGTGAAGCTTGTCTCCGCAGCCACAAGGTCCAAGAGGTGTTGATGATGACCAGGAATAGGATTCGAGCTGTCCCACAAAGGATCTAGTTGACTGCGGTGTCGGTATCCAGATGGGACCCAACAAGCCTTGGCAAACGTAATCCACGCAAAAGATAAAGATTGGCTTTGTTGCAGATCAGCAAGGTGTGTGGCACTTCTCCTTTACAGGGAAGTTGGAGCAAGCCTGGAGCAACCAGTAAAATACGTTGGATTGTAAAGAAAGTCTTCAGGGGGCTCACTAGCCAACGGACTAGGAACCAGGAAAACGCATCGAGTTGAAATGCAAGAGCAGGCCCCACGCGGCACTCGTGGAGTGTGGAGGGCTGAGCTTCAGTGCAAATGTTGCTCGGGTTTGGGCTTCTTGTAACCCAATGCACAACTGCGAGTTACATCAGGAGTCGATGCAGTTAGCAAAATGCAGGATGTCCAGGAGCTTTGCTGGTATCATCGAGCAGTGTCAGAGATGTCTGGAAGTTTGTGTCTTGTGTCACAGAGTCTTTGAGTTCTGGCGGGAGCCTCGACAATGCAGATTGGCAAGTTACTGGTGGTGCCTGTTTGCACAGGGTGGTCACTCACTGACCACAAGGGAGATGTCTTCCATCTTCCAGTCGAAATGGAACATCGAAGGTCCAGGATATGTCTTTCAAAGATTCATCCAGGGTAATCTAAAGTCTTAGGGACACAGCTCCTATACTTATACTCATTTTAGGGGTTGGACTTCCTGGAAGATCCCTCCTATGGGTGGACCTGAGAAGGGGGTGATAAAACCCCTTTCCATTTGTCCAGTTTTGCGCCAAAGTGGGCTGGAGTGCCCCAGCAACTGGTTTGAACCGGGCTATGCATGGAGCACCTTGTGTGCCCCAGGTAGTGTCTGGAAAAGCATTTGCTGAATGCAGCCCTCCCTGCCCCAATACCCTACAGCCTGTCTGGGAGACAGGAAACCTATTGTCCAGGCCTGCCCTGTCGGAGTTTCATCCAGCAGCAGGAGGTCAGACGCGTGTCTGTGGCAGCAGCATCCATTTTGTGATGCTGAGGCTCTGTTTTACTTTAACTGGGGTTAGCAGTAACTACATGTCTTCTCCCTCTAGAAGGGTGGAATGCTACCCCCGCCACCAGGACTGGTGGGGGGGGGGGGGGGATGAGTAGTATTCCAAAGTGTTTGACACCTTACACAACATGTTTTGATAAAGCCAAACCAATGTTCGCATTAACCGCGAGGATTATAATGCACTTAAGAGTATATGGTATGGCTATATCATAGAACAGCTTTAAGGAGATGGGTCCGAAAGCTGCAGAGGGGCTCAGCTCATGCTAGGGCACCCTCTCACATACAACCAAGCACTCTGCCTTCTGGATTGTTAAGGCCTGCCATAGGAGTGACTTATAGATAAATGTGTCTATATATAAGGTAGATATAGATATACTATATCTAAGTAAGGGGTGTTTACACCACCTTACCCAAGCTGAGTGATCAGCCTGTGGTGTCAGTTTGGAGGGTCAGCCAGGGGTGGCATAATACATGCGGCACCCCTGGTAGGCCTTGGATGCACCTATGCCCTGGGTACCTATGGTACACTATACAGGGGCTCACAAAGGTGGCCCAATACCCAATCTGGTATGTACCTAAAGTGCATGTTATCAATTCAGAGAGAGAACAGCTGGGCTGTGGGTCTGATTAGCAGGATCACAGCCACACTAAAGTCAAAAAACCAGAAAATCACAGCAAAAAGTGGCAGTGACCATAGGAAGCAGACCCTACTCTCCTACAAGGAGGCATCATTGAGCCAGGATTCAAGGGGTCAAAATTTTGCGAAATGCTGAGTTCAGAAATATCCGCTGCATGTTTCGATGCCGACCTGCAGTTGAGCAGCATCGATTTGATGTGAGAGTTGGTGGTGACCACTTCATGGTGAGAAGTGGTTATCTAAAGTACGTTTTCCTTATTAACCGATCTGAAGTTGACGCTAGGTGCTCTGTCAGGGTCAGAGGTAATCGATGGGATGTTGATTGTTGAGCTGTAAGAGACATCCCCAGGGCCATCGTACGAGAGAAGAACTGCGAGAGTGTACTCAACTGAGGCTGGGACCTACTGGCCTAGAATAGTGGTTAGGAAGAGGCCTAGATGCTTTTTTAATGGATAAATTAAATGTCAGAGGCCTTATAGGCCTTGTAGGCCTCGGATTAACCTCAATAGTAATGACTGGGGTGAGGACGAGGGATGTAGAGGTAAAGGCCCGATTACTTACCGGTAATGCTCATCACTCTGAGTCCTGCTCGTCCTCTCCCACATACCCGCCCCCTTGCCTGGATCAGGCCTTTGACATGGCTTGGCATGACAGCGAGTGCTGTGGGAACACTAGTATGCTATAGCCCCCAGCGGAGGGCGGATGGGGCTCGACGGGGCTGTTTTGTTTCATGTCCAACCTCAAAGGGGATTATTAATCCAGGCTTGGAGCACAGAGGCGTGCCCAGTGGGTTCGACACCTGTCACAAAGTGATGTCAGCCCCCCACCCTCCCCCGCACTCCCCCCCCAGGCTTGGGGCACTGAGGCGTGCCCGGTGGGTTCGACACCTGTCACAAAGTGATGCCAGCCCCCCCTATAACGTGGTGACTTCCCCAAATAAAGACTCCACCAGTCGTTCAAGCTGTAACTATATTTATTCACTTTACATGCCCTAAAGAGCGCCGAGCCGATCAGCCGTCGGTGCTGGCTTTCGCGCCTCTAATCACTGATGCGCGCGCAG
This sequence comes from Lissotriton vulgaris, assembly GCF_964263255.1. NCBI lineage: Eukaryota > Metazoa > Chordata > Amphibia > Caudata > Salamandridae > Lissotriton > Lissotriton vulgaris. Next base: position 74,063 of record NW_028249799.1, read on the forward strand.
CCGCCAATATTGCCGCCAGCACGTCACGTCACGGCGTGACGTGCAACGACTAGAGCGCGACACCACATATCTCCCCTTTTTCCAAACAATGAAACTGTTAACTTACAGTCCGCTGTCCATGTCAAAGTCTCGAAACCTTGCCGGTATTACCAGGGCTCTTCCCCTCCGGGTCAGCCTCACCGGGGTGGACGGAGTCTCCCTCTCCTGAGTCTCTACGTCCGCCCCTCCACTTCTAAGCGCAGCCGCGCTCTCGTCTCGTCTCCTCATGTCTCTTTCCCTCGCAGCTACCTGGCTGCCGTCGTCAGCTCTCTCTTCATGCTGCTCTCCTCTTCTCTCATCCAGCTCCACATCCGCTTGCTCCTGCTCCACGTTTCCTTCCTCCATGTCTTCTAGATCTGCTCCGCCTTGGCTCCATCGTAGAACTCTGTTGCATCTTGCCATGCGATCCTGGGACCACACGTTTCCATCGCTTAACAGAGCCGCTCTGCCATACACCTCCTTGACCTGCATAGGCTTACTATACTTGCTGTCTCCCTTCCTTTGTAGCGTGGCCAACTTTACTCGCACCCACTCGCCTATTTCCAGTTCTGTCTCTTTCACCTTTCGGCAGTTGTTGTAGTGTCTCGAGTAGATGGCCTGTGCCTTTTCCAAATTGGCTTGCACCACTGCTGGAGACCACTCGCTCGTTATGGTTTTTTCCTTCCATACGCGGTTGTCCCGAGTGAATGGTTCACGACCCCTCAGAATTTGGAAGGGGCTATATCCTGTCCCTGTGGGGGTGATTCTGTATGCCCACACCATGTGCCATATCTCCCTTTCCCAGTCTTTGTTGCTGGAGATAGCTGCTTGCACCGACCCCATCACTACTCTGTTAAATCGCTCTACTAGTCCATTTCTGGCTGGATGGTAGATAGATGTATGTTTGGCTAGGATACCATTCCTCTGCATAAAGTTGCTCCATTTGTCTGACCTGAATTGGGGGCCATTATCGCTCAGGATGGACTTGGGGATGCCCTCTCTCACGAAGGTGTCAGACAGGAACTTTATGATGGTCTCTGTATCCATCGCCTCATCCACTTTCACCTCTGGCCATTTCGAATACCTATCAATGAGGACGCATACGTATTTTTGAACTCCTTGTTCATCCAGAATCGGGCCCAGGATATCCACCGACAATTCTTCCCATGGATTCTGTGGGGGTCAAATTTTCCTATTGCTGGGCGTAACAGTTTGAGTGTTTAATCAGCTCCTTGGCACTGTAAGCAGTCCCTGACGTGTCTCTCGGCCTGTACATCCATCCCTGGCCACCAGTAGTTTTGCTTGGTTCTCAGCTTCATTTTTCCTATCCCCAAATGGCCTTCGTGGAGCATGCTTAGTAACTTGGGGATGATGTTTGCCGGGGGGATGACTTTATCTCCCCTGTACACGAACACTCCTTGGTAGTCCATCGACAGCTCTTCCCTGATCTCGTAGTATGGTTTAAGGTCCTCGCTGGTCTGTCTTTTGTCCGGCCATCCCTTCGTGATGTATAATTTTACTTCCTTTATGGTCTGGTCTTCATCATAAGCTTCTTTCCACTCCTGATTTCCGATTACTCTTTCTTGGTCCTCCGTGAGTGCCACCAATTCTTCCATCCCTATTTGGTCTTCCTCGCTCTGTTCCATGGCTGTCGCCCTGCTTAAATAGTCTGCCACTCTGTTCCTGCTTCCTGGGATGTATTCTACATCGTATCTGAATTCTAATAGTTTCAGGGTCATCTTCGAGATCCTGGGCGTGGCGCTGGCATGTCCGCTAGATGTTAGTACTTTCAGTAAGGGCTTATGATCCGTTTTCAACTGGAACCGTGTGCCCCACAGAAACTGCCTGAACCTCGTCATTGCCCACACGACTGCCAGCATCTCTTTTTCTATTACGCTGTATTTCTTTTCCGTTTCGCTCAGTGTGCGGGATGCAAAGCTGAGTGTCTCCATCCTTCCTTGTCCTTGGTCTTACATCAATACAGCACCCAGCCCCTTGTCGCAGGCATCGGTGGTAAGCACTGTCTTTCCCTGGGGGTCGTATCCTTGGAGTGGTACTGCTCCTACCACCTCCCTTTTGATGTCTTCGAATTCACTTTGTGCCTCCTCCGTCCAACGGAACTCAGTACTTTCTCTCGTCAGCTGCCTCATGTGATGTGTCTTGGTGGCGAAGTGCTGCACGAACTTACTGTAGTAGTCCGCCATGCCTAAAAATGACCTGACCTCCTCTTTGTTGGTGGGCGGTGGCGCTTCACAGATCGCCTTTACATTTTTTGCTTTGGGGGTAACTCCTCGCACCCCGATTTCGTGCCCTAGGTAAGTCACCGACTCCATGCCTATCCGGCATTTGGTCCATTCTGCTGTGAGGCCCTTACCATCTAGGATCTTCAGTACTTTGCTGAGTTTCACATCGTGGTCTGGTTTATCTCGCCCCATTACCAGTATATCGTCCTGAAAATACTGGATGCCATCCATGTCTTTAAACAGTTGGTGCATCAGTTTCTGGAACACCGCAGCCGCCGAGGCCAGCCCGAACGGCATGCGGCGGAACTGATTGCATCCGAATGGGGTGATGAACGATGTTAATTTCCGGCTCTCTGGGTGTAATGCAATTTGATGGTAAGCTGAGGTTAAGTCTATAGTGGAGTACCACTTGATTCCTCTAGTCTTGGCCAGCATTTCTTCAATTCTAGGTAATGGGAACTTCTCCACCACAATGTTCTTAATCAATTCGCGCAGGTCGACACACAGCCTGACTTTCCCACTGGGTTTCATAACTACCACCAATGGCGCAAGCCACTCCGCGCACGTGATTGGTTCGATGATCCCCTTTTTTTCTAAGTCTTACAGCTCCTCCTGTACTGCTTCCCTCACTGCCAGGGGCACATTTCTCACCTTGTGGGCGACTGGTACGGCTTCCTCCTTTAGGATTATCTTGTGTGAGAATTTCTCCATCCTTCCCACCGTGCCTCCGAATACTTTGGGGTACTCTCTCTTCCACTTGTCCAGATTTAGCCAGGCTTCGAGTTCGGTGAGTAGTATCTGTTCCTTGCCCCCTGGATCTAGCTTGATGCCCAGGTCGCCTTGGTCCAGCCATCCTAGCACAGAGGGCCCTCTCTCCGATATGTATAGCTTGCAGAAAGCGGAACGGCCTCTGAACTCAAATTTTAAGGGTCTGAATCCTGCCATGGGTATACGGTCCCCATTATATGTGACTGGACGGATATCCAGCTTCTCCAGTTCTGGGCCTAGATGTGGCACAAAGATTTCATTCCACACCGCTCTCTGGACGATGGTGTAAGGCGAGCCTGTGTCTGCCACCACGCATATCGGTACTCCCCCTATCGTCATTTCCAGTAAGCATGGGCGGAAAATCCGTTTCGCTCGCGGATTTTGCGGATTTTCGGTAAATTCGCAATCCGCGAGATTCGCGAATCTCCCGCAAAATCCGCAAATCCGCGAGCAGCGGATTTTGCTCGCACTGCTCGCACTGTTCGCGTGAGTTCGCGGCTTCCCAGTACAACTTCGCGCCCCGCGAATAAGTGCAAAATTGCAGAAATACGATCTTAGCAAAACTGAAACTACTTACCAGGTTCAAAAGTTCAGGCTCATCATTAGTAGCCATTTCCTGTAGTGCTTCCTGAGGGGCCCCTCCAGAGTTCAGTTGCCAGTTGCAACTATTATGTGACCCTGCTCTGAACCTCAGAATAGTTACACATATGCCACAAAGGTCCTGAATTACAGCTAAGGGAGACAAGCAGGAGCCAGGCTGGAAGTTCAAATCCATTAATCAGCCCCTAATTCATTATTGTCAGTTGGGGCAGGGCAGGTGTTGTAACTAATTTTGCAACAATGAAAGCACTTAGCAAGTGCAAAAGATCACTAATCAGGAAGCACTAAGGAAGCAGGTGCCAGCTAAAAAAATATTCTGTGACACATTAATCAGCCCCAAATTAATTCAGGTCACTTGAGGCAGGGAAGGTGTGCTTGCGTTGCCACAATAATGTACACTGACTGGACAACCAGAGGGTGCTGTGATGAAACAGAGGGTGGCATGGGTGGGCCAGAGGGTGGCATGAGTAGTCAGAGAGTGGCAGTGGTGACAGAGAGTGGCAGTGATGAAGAAGAGTGTCCCAAACAGGCTGGACACGTAGAAACAACAAGTTCGCGAAACTTGTGACCCGACAGGTAAGTTCGCAATTTGCGAAAGTGTACAAAACCCTCGAGAACTGGCAGAAACCCGCGCAAACACAAAAAAAAAAAATCCGCAAATTCGTGAGAATTCGCGGATTTTGCGGATTGCGAGTTCGCAAATCCGCAAAATTCGCGAACGCGAGATTCGCAAAATTCGCCCATACTTAATTTCCAGTACCGGTTTCGTCGTTCTTCTGCCATCCACACTCAACACATGGTCGTATATGCAAAGTACAGTGACGACGTCCTCCTCTGTGCTTTCTTCCTGCTCTTCACGATCTTGGCCAATGTATCTTACCACGCTTTTGGGAGATTTCCTCCGGCATACCTTCTCATAGTGGCCCACAATGCCACAGTACATACATTTGGCGCGGAACGCTGGGCACTTCCTGTCGTGCGTCTCGTGGTACCAGCTTCCACATCTGTTGCATGATTTCTTGTTGCTCCCCATCTGCTTTCCTGGTGGACCCGGGTTGCCTTGCCATTTGTTGGGCTCCTTGGCTGACAACCCCTTGTACTTGTATGCCTAGATGCATCAACCTTTTTAGGAAGTGCAAACGGTGCGAATCGCAAAAATCGGCCGTTTGCACTTCCTAAATTGGTTTCTGGGATGCATCAAGCATTTTTGGAAAATCGCTATTTTTAGCGAATTCCAAAAATGCGATTGCTTTTAAGGAATCGCAAATTTGCGATTCCTTAAATGCAATGCATCATTCTCAAAACATTTGCGATTTTACAAATTGCAAGTGCAAATTACCACGAAGTTGAACCTCGTGGTAATTTGCAAAATTGTTTAAAAACGCACAAAAATGCATTTTTTAAACTGTAACTTACAGGTAAAAGTGCATTTCATGGGAGCAGGGGGGGGGTCATTTGGACCCCCCTCTCCACCCTTGAAATGCTTTGTTGAATTCCGATTTCAAATTGCGAATTCGCAATTCCTATTCATTCCTATGGGCATTTCAGCCCATAGGAATGAATGGGAATTGCGAATTCGCTATTTGAAACTCGCAATTTTATTGCGATTCGGTAAAAATTGCGATTTTTACCGATTCTCAATTAAATTGCGAAATAAATGATGCATTGCCATTTGCGATTCCTTATTTGCGATTCCTTATTTTTCGCAAATAAGGAATCGCAAATGACAACATTGATGCATCTACCCATAAGTCTCTGCGGGGCTCCTCATTGTCGACTTTTTTCACCATGGTGCTGGGCGCCGTCTCCTTCTTCGTCGCTTTCGCGCACCTGCGTGCCAACTCTGCCCTCTTGACTATTACCATCACCTCCTTCAGCGTGGTTTCCCCACTGGCCCACAGCTTGTCCTGTACTGCCGTGCTTGTGGTGTGCATCACTATCTGATCTTTGATGAATTCTTCTTCCCATGTATCATATTTGCATGTGGCCGCCAGTTTCTTCAGGGCCGCCACGTATTCCTCTACCGTCTCTCCTGGAAGTTGTTTTCTTTGCTGGAAATTGAACCTGTCCACTGATACACACACCGTCGGCCTATAGTGTTCATTCAGGTCATCGATGGCATGGGCATACACATCGTCGTCTGTGCTTCCTCTTTGTTTGGGCACCAGGCTCTTGTAAATTCTGAGTACTTCCGGGTCTAGGTTGAGTAGTAGGATGCGCTTTTTTCTCTTGGGGTTGAACTGTTCCTCGTTTTCGTCTTCTAAAACCCCTATGAAGTTGTCAATGTACTCCCTCCAATCATCCCACTTCATGAGTGGTTCTCCTGGTCTGGGCAGGAATTGCACTGGCGCCGTTGCGTATCCCGCTTGCGCGCTCATCTTTTCACTTTTGACCGTGGGTGGTGTGCTCCCTTGACTTCTGGGACTGCCTGGTGTATTGTCTGGCTCCTGTTTTCCGGCTTGTAACTGGGGATTTTCTGTGTCGGCCCCCTCGCCCTTTTTTAAGGTAGCCAGCTCGGTTTCCCCTTGTTATGGTTCACCGTGCAATTTGGCGCGCTTACGCCTGATTTCGCTTGGGTCCTTTCACTCCACCCCTTGCGTATTTGTCTTTCCCTCCTGAGTGGAGTTGGGCTCTGGCGCGCTCTTTAGGGTAGGGTACCTCGTGTGGTAGCTTGTTTGCCTCTCATCAACTGCGTGCTTCCCTTGGCCGCCTGGCACCGCTGTCCTGCTTCCTGCTCCGGACCTCAGTTCACCGGAATAAATGATGTTTCCTTCGGTGTATTTTCCTGTTGTTTTTTTTTTTTCCTTTAGTGTGCAGGGGTTCGGGATCCCACCTTCGTCGCCATTGTAACGTGGTGACTTCCCCAAATAAAGACTCCACCAGTCGTTCAGGCTGTAACTATATTTATTCACTTTACATGCCCTAAAGAGCGCTGAGCCGATCAGCCGTCGGTGCCGGCTTTCGCGCCTCTAATCACTGATGCGCGCGCAGCCGCCAATATGGCCGCCAGCACGTCACGTCATGGCGTGACGTGCAACACCTAGAGCGCGACAACACCCCCCCCCCCCCTTCCCCCCTCCCCTCCTAGGCTTGGGGCACTGAGGCGTACCCGGTGGGTTCAACACCTGCCAGTACTGAGTGCAGCAGAGGTGCAGAGATATCACCTGGCACCACAGGAAGTGATGTCAGCCCTCCCCCTGGAGCACCTACTGAGGGGCCCCTAAGGCTCCGGTGTCTCACAGTTATTCATAGGGTCTACCATGAGTGGGGAGGCCCCTGGAGGGTGGGGGCCCTCTGCCCGGCCGGCGCGGCAGGGGCCCCCTCCCCCGTCACTGTGTCTGGTGCCCTCCTGTCCAGTCCCTTTGCTTCCCTCTGTTTTCCCTCTGTTTTAGTCCCGAAAAGTCTTAGTAGAACCGGTTTGTCCACTAGGTTCATCGCAAAGGGAGGGTGGGTGCGGTGCTTCGCTGTAACTGTGGACGCAGGGCTTAATTTGTCACGGAATGGCTGCTGTACTCTTGAACTCACCTCCTCCCCGGCATCTTTAACCCACAGCCAGGCACCCCCCCCCCCTACTCCCCGCACTCTCTCAGTCTTACAGGCTCCAGCGTTCTCCCTTTCGGACGGAGTTTCAGTCTTTGCACTTTGTTTGCTTTTCCGTCTCTTGCTTTTGCTGCAGGAAAGTAAGAGCCAGTGTTTCCCACCGGCTCAAATTAAGCAATGGCTTTTGGGAAGTCCACAAGGGTGCAAGGTCTTGTGTGTCTAAAATTGAATCATCCGCCTTCCATCTCGGGGTTGATTTGCTGCTTCGGGGTCTATCTATATGTCGGGATTTCAGATATAGGGCGGTTTGCATCTTCAGTGCATTGGAGCTATTCAGTGCGAGAATCTTCACGCCAGGAAGCGCCTCGGGAGATATTGCATCTCTTTTAGCGCTACGAACATCTGCGGGGTGTGTGACGCTACCTTGAGAAGTTACTCGTGATTGTATCCGGCAGATCACGAGGGCTCACCAGCGTGTGCCTGGGGTCATGCCACACATTAGTCTCGCGCGATGTCACACTCAGTGCTACGAATGCATTCGTTACAATGATAATCAATCAATCAATTAGAACATTTGTAGAGCACACTACTCACCCGTGAGGGTCTCAAGGCGCTGGGGGGGGAGTGGGGGGGAAGGTTGCTACTGCTCGAAAAGCCAGGTCTTGAGGTGTTTCCTGAAGGTGAGATGGTCCTGGGTCATTCGAAGGTGTGCGGGGAGGGCGTTCCATGTTTTGGCTGCCAGGTAGGTGAACGATCTTCCTCCGGCGGTGGTTCTGCGGATTCGTGGGACGGTGGCGCGGGCGAGGCTGGCGGAGCGGAGCTGGCAGGTGGGAGTGTAGAACGAAAGGCGGTTGTTGAGGTATTCGGGCCCATGTCGTGGAGCGCTTTGTGTGCGTGGGTGAGGGGCCTGAATGTGATCCTCTTGTTGACGGGCAGCCAGTGCAGGTTTCTCAGGTGGGCGGATATGTGGCTGTGGCGAGGGATATTGAGGATGAGTCATGCGGAGGCGTTCTGTATGAGTTGTAGTCGTTTCTGAAGTTTGGCGGTGGTTCCTGCGTATAGGGTGTTTCCGTAGTCCAGTCGGCTGGTGACGAGGGCCTGAGTGACCGTCTTTCTGGTTGCAGTGGGGATCCACCGGAAGACCTTTCGGAGCATGCGCAGGGTGTTGAAGCATGATGCCGAGACGGCGTTTACTTGCTTGGTCATCGTAAGGGAGGAGTCCAGGATGAATCCCAGGTTGCGTACGTGGTCCGAGGGTGTCGGCGCAGATCCCAGAGGGCCACCAGGAGTTGTCCCAGGCGGACGAGGATTGTCCAAGGATGAGGACCTCCGTTTTGTCTGTGTTCAGCTTCAGGCGGCTGAGCTTCATCCAGTCTGCGACGTCTTTCATTCCTTTCTGTAGGAGGGTTTTGGCGATGGCTGGGTCTTTGGTGAGGGAGAGTATCAGTTGGGTGTCGTCGGCGTAGGAGATGATGTAGATGTTGTGTTTGCGTGCGATGGCGGCGAGGGGGCTCATGTAGATGTTGAAGAGAGTTGGGCTTAGTGAGGAGCCTTGGGGTACACCGCAGATGATCTTGGTGGCTTCTGAGCGGAAGGGAGGGAGGTGGACTCTCTGGGTTCTGTCGGAGAGTAATAAGGTGATCCAGTCCAGGGCCTTTCCTTGGATCCCAGTGTTGAAGAGGCGGGTTGTTAGAGTGCGATGGCATATGGTATCGAAGGCTGCCGAGAGGTCCAGGAGGATGAGGTAATTTCTCCGTTGTCCATCAGGGTCCTGATGTCGTCGGTAGCCGCGATGAGGGCCGTCTCGGTGCTGTGGTTGGCTCAAAATCCAGACTGGGATGGGTCGAGCAAGTTGTTTGCCTCGAGGAAGGCAGTCAGCTGTTTATTGACGGTCTTCTCGATGACTTTGGCCAGGAAGGGAAGAAGAGAGATGGGGTGGAAGTTCTTGAGGTCTTTGGGGTCCGCTGTCTGATTCTTCAGCAGGGCGTTGATAAGGTGTTCTACACGTGCAAGGCCTGCCGAAGTCTGATGACACCATCACCCGCAGTAGCGGTATTTATGCGGTTTATGCAGCTCTTCTGTGTTGGTTGCCCTTGGGCCTGGCAGTCGTGGCAGGTGGGCGTGCTGGCAAGAGTGGAGAGGGGGTGTTTCATCACACACTGCCCTTTGTCAGTGCACCTTGCTGGTTTCCGTGTTCAGACTGTGGTGTGTTTGTCAGCTGTTGCATTTGCCATGTGTGGTGTTTTTTTCTGTTCCTATGCATCCGGGGTTCTGGGTTGCACGCACAAAGCTTCCTGTGATGACCAGCTGGAAGGGTCCTATGCAGGTTGTTGTCAGTGCCTTATTGGGTGAGTTCTCTCTCCACATCTCAGAGTATTTCTGGGGGGAAGGAGGGTGTCTGGCCGTTGCAGGAGCTTGTGCTTATTCTGTTCTTTTCAGTGCCCGGTTCACTGGGTTTCTGATAGTATTTCCCATTTGTGTGCATTTTCCCTCGCGTACATTAAAACATTTTCTTGTTTCTTTTGTGCTTTTCGCCAGGTGGCCAGTAGGGAGCGGTGTGGTCCAAGCACATCCGTGTATGTCGTGGGTTGTTGTTTGTTGTAAAGCCTAGTGGTGTGTTTTATGGGCCATGGGTTCGTTCGAGTGAGCAAATGCGGGCCCAATTTGTGTCAATTCTGTAGGTAGCCTGCAAACCCAAGATTTTCATTACTTCTTCTTCCAAACAGGCACACAGAGCGTCTAGAGAGTTATTTGAGAGTAAGAGCTGATGCCTACACTCAGCAGCCCGACTCGTATCGTTCCCAGCAGGCCAGGCTTCAGCACGAGCACCAGGATTCCAAGCAGAGAGTAACAGTTGTTCAAGTTTAAGGAGGTTGGGGGCGCTAGAGGGCGCCAGGCAAGATGGCCGCACTTTATTGCAGCTCCACCTGGCTGATCCCCTTATCCGCCTAGAATCCGCAGCTTCTAGAGGCATTCAAGCACCCTGTCTGCCCAGTGTGGAGTGACACCCCTGCTGCAGTTTGGGGTCACAAGTGCGGCTGGCGAGCACTGTGGCGTATTCAAACTCGGCGAGAATTGATCTGCTCGCCTCGCAGTCATAGTGCCAATATCGGCAAACACTCACCCTCCCCCATACAGCATTCTCCTAGAGCAATAACCAGACAAGACACCTTTTTTTGTGGAGAAAATTGTCTCGCCTCGCAGTCAAGATGGCGGCCTGAGCTGTGTGAGGGTGGAGACTGATCGTCGGCTGGCACTCAGAGGGGACGGAAGCCGAGATCCTGCAATACCTGTGCCTGGACCCTGTGACTTTGCCGGAAGTCGGACCTTCGCTCCTTATCAGCCTTACACGGGAGAGCGAGCCTGGCCTACTGCTTTGAGACGGCTCTGCGTCCTCTCCCAGCTGCGGACTGTTTGCAGACCTGACGTGGCGGGCCGGAAACTCCTGCGGAGCCTGGAGGATGCTGCGGGGCCTGTTTGCGGCACCTGGACGGATATCAGGGCCCGCTGCTGGCTGTGGTAGGTGAGGGCGGCTCTGGCCTTGGTCCGCGTCTGTGGAGGTGGGTGTGGGCCTGGACTTTGGGTCGCTGCCTGCCGGCTGTGGTCTGCGTGTGCGGCGCGGGTGGGTCTGCTTGCTTTTGGCCCCTGCATTGGTGGGGGCGGAGTGCCTTCCACCCTTGGAGATCTCTGTGTGCTGTGATTGCTGAGGAGACAGCTGTGTTGCGGATCGATCATCTCGCTATGGACATTGCCTATCGACTTGCTCCGTGGGCCTGTGACTTAGGGACATTGCCCTGTGTGACTCGCTACCTAGCAGTTAGTGGATAAGTGGGCTGTCTCGATGTATTGGTTGGCTCTGCTGGGGACTGCTGGGGATTGTGGTTCCCCACACATTTCTTCTGGGACCTTGGCCTTCACGGCTCTCTACGCTGCACATCTGCGTTCTGTGGAGGGGCCCTACCTGCATAGTTCCTACATAACCCTGGGATTGAGTGCCGGGGCAGCGGGGGCCTAACCACCTCTTTGTGCCTCTGTGAGTGCGGACGGCTGCCCATTGATGTATTTGTGTGTCCAGTCACTTCCATTTTGTTCTTTGGACTTAGCCTGATCTTGATTGTGGGGGAAAATGGATTGCGGGACATTTCAGAGTGCCTGGAGGTAATCTCATAGTAAACAGCCTGCTGCATTGTTTAGCTGAGTACTCTTATCTTTGCCTGCTTGTTGGGAGCCTGTACCACTAGAGATCTGGGGAGTAGCTGCTCTGTGGTAGGACTACCTCTGGGCCTGTTGTCGACATTTGGTCCCCTTCACGCCTCAGGAGCGTGGAACTGTGTTCACTGCTCGAGTATGAGTGCCTGATGGGAACGGAACCATAGTTGTAGAATTGCCGTACTGCCCTGCCAAGCTCTTTGTTCGTGAGTTGTTACGCTGCCTTGTCCCTGATTGCTGACGTGTCCGCGAAGGCATAACTCTCCGGTACTGAAGTGGGAGTTTGTTGCTCTGGCATATTGCCTGGGTTGTTGTCAATACCCTGCACTCCCTGTCACTTACTATGGGGAAGCCAGATAAGTCACTTCCCCGCCTCATGTTTGAGGTGCGGAAGACGGGCAGGGCCCAACAAAAAGCGGCCTCTGAATCTGAGGCTGATGGACAAGGAGACGGCCCGCCCAATCTGGAGTCCACGCAGCTGGCGATGCAAAAAAGTCTCCAGGCTATAGAGGGTAGCTTGTCGACTATAAATCATAGGCTGGACCATATGTCCTCACAACTAGAAAAGCAGTCTGCGAGAATGGGAGAGGTGAAGCAGAGGGTCTCTAATACTGAAGATGGACTCAGTGAGGTAACTAGTAAGGCCCTCAATATGGAGAAGGTACTAGCCCTCATACAGGCCAAGAATGAGGACTTGGAGTCCCGGTCTAGGAGGAATAATATTCACATTACGGGCCTGCCTGAGTCGACGAACACTGGGAGAGTGGAGCACTTCATTGAGACTCTACTCACAGAAATATTTGGTTTGTTATGATCCTATCTAGGACCCTAATTAAATAATCCCGATATTTATGCCCTTGTGTGGTTATAACAAATCATACCCTTATAAAGGCATAAGAATCAAATCCATATTTAGTAATAGCCAATGCAAACCAAATACGGCAAGGCTACTTCCTTAGACTCCTAGAAAGCACAACGAGTTCTTTCAACAAACCAAACCTCCAGCAACCTGGGAATTCCCAATGCTTTTGTTTTGATTTGTCCTAGAACTCCTGCGAGCACTGAAAGAACGGCCAGTTCCTAGTGACATCTTTTATTGGGGAAACATCCGTTACAACGCGGATGTTTCAACGCGGTGCTGTTACGACGCGTCCGTAACAACGCAAGTCGTTACCACGACTTGCGCTGGAGGGCGCTAGAAGAATAAAAATAGTAAATTTACTATTCCAACACCTTCCGTAGTGTCCACGGGGACTGGTGTTAGAATAGTAAATTATACTATTCGATATCCGCGCCCCCAACGCAAGTCGTGGTAACGACTTGCGTTGTAAGGGACGCGTTGTAACAGCACGCATTGTGACGGTACGCGTTGTACCGTCACCAATCCCTTTTATTGACGTCTTATGTCCAAACTTAAGTCAAACATGGCACCTTCCAGGTATAAATATACCAGCGTTTGCCTTAAGCAACACACGGTGGTGTGGAGCAGAGCGGCTACCTACTTATCCGAAGCCCAGCTGATGCGAGTGCCGAAGGAAGTCGTCCCTCCCATTTGACGCACTGAGAAAGACGCTGTCTTTTTCTCCTGCCGAGAAAATCCAGCTCCAGTGTTTCCAGTCACCCTTGCGGGTTACTGGGAGATCGAATCCTGAGAGCGAGATACAAGAGCTCCTCCATTCTAAAACCAAGGTACGGAGCTGATTAGACCCTTAGAGAATTCTTGAGTCAGACTCTTGGCAAAAACTAACTTAACTTAAACTGCAGCTCATTTACTCCTTCCCACATACTAGGCTTAGGTTAGGTGCATCGGGGTAGGCGTATCTTAGAAGCACCAGTTGAGTACGTTTAGTCAAACTTTTATCATTGTATGTAACTGTATATATTTTATACCTTTTAAGTATCATATGGCTCAGAAACCATATCAATGCTTTTACAGTATTATTTCATAATACTCATTTTACTGTACGCACTTTACTTTATAACAAGTATTGCAATTGTGGCAATTCGTTTCTCTTGCATGAGAAGGAAGACTGCTCAATTAATAACACCTTTTATTGAAAACGCCCGTCTCTCTATTTCTCTGCACTCTGGTGAAACTAAGTATGCACGATTGACTGAGTGAAATAGCTATCTATTCTTTTCATATGACTCTGGAGATATACTCCTTATTCTGGGGGAGCAAAGTTGTCATGTTTATGCGGTTGTCAGAAGCTGAATCCCTTCTTGTCTAATCAGGGAAGTTCACTCCTCCCTGTTCATTTGAGAAAGTTTCTAGTGACCTCTGAGCTAGCTGGCAAACCTAAATTAAGTTTAACATATTCAATAGAGACCTAGTCGACCTCAGTCCTACGTCTAAACTATTGTTTATGTTATTCCAATGCGCAGAGCCTATTGGGAAAATAGGAACTACACTACAGGTTCCGAGCACCTATCCTCCATGTTTGTAGTGGAGCGTGCCCACCGCTCTTTGGCAACATCTCCGATCCCTGGTGCCCCACCTCGTCCCATAATAGCTCGGCTATTGAACTACCGGGACCAGGATGCCATTGTACGACTGGCCAGGGAGAAGTGCACCATCAGTCATCAGGGTAACACCTTGTCCTTCTTTCCTTATTTTACTGTCGCAGTTCAGGCTATGCGGTGTGAGTATGATGCAGTCAAAAAATATTCTTCAGTCCGAAAACATTCCTTACGTAATTTTGTATCCTATGCGTCTTCGTGTGGGGTCAGAGGGGAATTTCAAGGTTTTTTTCAACCCCTAAGGTAGCGATGGAACATGCAAATCAGCGATTAGACACCGGCGTGAGGCCGAAACTGAACATGGGGATTAGGACTGATGATATTTTGTGAGGGCTTTCATTGTGGTTGTTCTGTCAACCCTCCTGATGGTGGGATTTGTCTACTGTGAAAGGATTATATGTGTACTGCTACTCACATTTATGGGCACTGCAAATTTTCTTATGATAGATGTATGCTGAAGGGATGCCGTACGTTTTAGTATGTGTTCTTGAATTGTAACCCAGGGACTAGACCTGATCAGCCACCTCCTAAGATGTGGGAGGGTAGTAGCACTCTGATGCCCCCTGTATGGGAGTTCCCCACACTATGCTATTTTGTTCTTCTTCTTCTGGGGTTTCTTTAGACAATCCTGGGATGGCTTTGGCAAGTTGGGGAGCCGAAGTGGGAGGAGGGGTCTGCGGGGGGTGGGGGTTGGGAATCAGAGCCATGTGTTGAACGTAATATGTATACACTTTGGCGACAGGATATGTCTGATTTATCACATATTTTTAACCGTTAGAAGATAATATGACACAGGGGCAGTAAATGAAAATTCCTTACTTGGAATGTTCGTGGTCTTAATAGTCCCAAGAAGATTCGCACTGTGATTGCTTGCCTGGATAGGTTGAATGTCCAGGTTGCCTTACTACAGGAGACCCACCTTACTAAGATCTCTGAGAAGAACGTGGTTACGAGATGGGCTGGGGAGAGGGTAGCCTCCTCTTATTTTACTTACTCATGGGGAGTGATGATTCTCTTTAAGAAGGGTATTCCATTTCGAGTGCAAGGCACGAATGTGGATAAGCATGGCCGACTGGCTATTGTACATGGGACGATAGGAGGCATGAGTGTTCTTTTGGTGAATGTTTATGGCCCTAATGTGGGTGATCACTCCTTTTTTGAGGAAGTGTGGCGCTGAGTCTCCGCTTTTCCTGCTGTTGACAATATTTGGGGGGGTTAATACTTGCTTGGATATAGCTGTGGATAGGGATGGCTCCGGGGTGGCAAGACACCGGTTATCTACTGATGCCCTCCTGGGAATAAGGAATGCAGGCAACCTGCATGACAACTGGCGCATGCAGCATCCTGGCACCAGGGAAAATACCTTTATTTTCAATGTACATGGTAGTTGGTCCCATATGGACTACTAGCTTTTGTCAGAGACTGTGTGTCCCTATGTGGTCGACATTCAACATTTGGCTAAGACTCTGTCTGACCATTTCCCTGTACTCCTTGAGCTACAGGTGCCGATTATGCAAGGCCCCCTTTTTCATGGCGTTTGCAGCCTTCGTCTTTGACTGATCCGGTATTCAAACATACTGTTGGTGAAGCCAAACATAACTACTTCAAGTACAATGTCGGTACTGTTGAAAATGTGGGAGTCTTGTGGGAGGCCTTTAAGGTCACGATTCGAGGGGTATGTATTGGAGCGCAGGCTGGGGTTTTAAAAGATTTCCATCGTAGAATTGGTTAGCTCGAAGCGGAGATAGTCGCTTTGGAACAGGAGTATGTTCATAACCCTGCCTCCTGCCCCCGAACTCCTACCTAAGATCCGTGAGCTCGTATCAGAACATACCAAAACTGTGAACCAGGAAATGGTGCGCAGATCTCATCGGAACACTGTTCGATATTATGGGGAGGGGGGACGACCTAGCTGCTCGCTGGCTCAGTAATTGGCAGCTCCGCCTAGCCAGGCTCACATCACCAAACTGCTTAACAGGGAGGGAGTGGCACATTATGACACCTCAGGAATAAGTAGGGTGGTGCTGGACTTTTATTCAGACCTGCATGGGAAGCGTGCTTCTCGGACTGCCGCTGAAAGTAATGCATATCTGGAGTACGTGGCCCTGGGGTGGTTGTCCTCGGCACAGTGCAAATATATCACACAGCCATTTGACGTTGACGATGTTAAAGTAGCTATTATGTCGCTCCCCACTTGTAAAGCGGCTTGGATGGCCTCCCCAGTGAGTTTTATAAGGCATATGTCAATGAGCTTGCGCCGTGGTTGCTGGAGGTTTATGCGGAGACCTATGACTCTGTTTCTCTGCCTCCCTCTCTTACGGAGGCCGTCTTGGTGCTTCTCCTGTAGCCTGACAAGGCCACTTTCTATTATAAACATCGATGCCAAAATGTTGTCGAAAATGATTGCTACCAGACTCCAGCCATTAGTTCCAAATCTTGTACTCCCGGACCAGTCAGGGTTTGTACCCTCTAGATCCACGTCGCATAATCTTCGTACTGTCTTTTCCATATTACACTATTTTGAGCATGATTTTCAGGCAGTGGCAATGCTCTTAGACGCCGCTAAGGCATTTGATTCTCTTCAGTGGGAATATATGTTTACTATCTTGTTACGAATGGGCCTGCCACTGTATTTTTTTAAAGTAGATCTATCGTCTCTATTCTGCACCAATGCCCCGGATATGTGTAAATGGCTGGGTATCTGATGCCTTCTGGTGCCCCCTGTCGCCCATGCTTTTTGCGCTCGCTCTTGAGCCGCTGGCGTGTAAGTTGCGTCAGAGATATGCTGGGGCTGGACTGCGGTTTAGAGAGCAGCCCCTAGTGGTGTCTCTGTATGCAGATGACATGCTGCTCTACGTCCGCGACCCTGCTACACATTTATCGGAATTGTTGCAAGAGTGTTTCCGGTTTGAAAGATACTCTGGCCTGGGCATCACCTGGGCTAAATGTACTGTGTTCCCGTTTACAGCTGGCACCAGGGAGATAGACCTCGAATTTCCCCTAAAGAGGTCGACTGACCCGGTGAAGTACCTGGGTGTGCAGATGCACAGGGACCCAGAGGTTGTGATCACCGCTAACTATGGTCGAGCTGTTAACACGATTACCGAACAGGCTGAGTGCTGGGCTAAACTACCTCTCTCTCTTGCGGACCTCATAGCGGTCATAAAAAGGACCTTTTTACCCAAGATGCTTTACTGGTTTGTTAATATTCCCTTTCGCTTGAATGTCGCGCTGTTTAACACGCTGCAGTGGACCTTGTTGATGTTTGTTTGGAGAAGTAAGAAGCCCCGCTGTAGCTAGAGTGTGCTGGTTCAACTGTTTGAGCGCAGTGGTTTTGAGGCTCCTGACTTGCGCCTATACTACTTATGAGCACAGTCACAATATGCACATTTTTGATCATATCCACAGAATTTCCAGCCACATACGGCTATTGAGGCGGATTCGGTGGTCCCATTACCTCTGGTTGCTGCGGCCTCAACAGGCGGAGTGGGGAGTTCACGTGCAGAGATCATTCCAGTAAATTGCAATGGGGCAGGGAAAACTCTGGCTAAGAGAGCGTATCTGGGGTACTTATATACCCCAACACTGCCCCTTGCTGCACATCCTGGCATATCGGCGGCACAAGAACCGGCGCCCTGAAAGCGTTGGGAGACGTGGGGATTAAACTTCCAGGAGACTTGTATAGTCAGGGTCGCTTCCGCTCACTGTGGGACCTACCGGGCGGGCGTGATGCCAGAATGATGCTGTGTTTCACGTAGGTCTTGGCGGCCAGGTAGGAGAAGGACCTTCCTCCTGTTGTCGCTCTTCGGATGCGGGGGACGGCGGCGAGGGCGTGGTTGGTCGATCGGAGGTGGCGTTTGGGAGCGTAAAAGTTGAGGCGGTTGTTGAGGTAGCTCGGGCCTTGGTCGTGTAGGGCTTTGTGTGCGTGGGTGAGGAGGCGGAAGGTGATTCTCTTGTTGACCGGGAGCCAGTGCAGGTCTCTCAGATGTCCGGAGATGTGGCTGCGTCGGGGGATGTCGAGGATGAGTCTGGCTGAGGCGTTCTGGATCCGCTGGAGTCTCTTCTGGAGCTTGGCGGTGGTTCCGGCGTAGAGGGCGTTGCCGTAGTCCAGTCGGCTGGTGACGAGGGCCTGGGTGACCGTCTTCCTGGTCTCGGTGGGGATCCACCGGAAGATCTTCCGTAGCATGCGCAGGATGTTAAAACAGGACGCGGAGACGGTGTTGACTTGTCTGGTCATGGAGAGGGAGGAGTCCAGGAAGAAGCCCAGGTTGCGTGCGTGGTCTCTCGGTTTGGGTGCGGTGCCCAGGGCGGGGGGCCACCAGGAGTCGTCCCAGGTGGAGGGCGAGGAGCCCAGGATGAGGACTTCCGTCTTGTCTGAGTTCAGTTTCAGGTGGCTGGTCGTCATCCACTCGGCTAGGTCTTTCATCCCTTCGTGGAGGTTGTTTCTGGCGGGGTCGTTGGTCAGGGAGAGGATCAGCTGGGTGTCGTCGGCGTAGGAGATGATGTTGAGGTTGTGTTGGCGTGCGATGGCCGCAAGGGGGCTCATGTAGACGTTGAAGAGGGTGGGGCTGAGCGAGGAGCCCTGAGGAACGCCGCAGATGACTTCCGTGGCTGCAGATCTGAACGGTGGTAGGCGGACTCTCTGTGTCCTTCCAGCGAGGAAGGAGATGATCCACTCCAGTGCCTTCTCCTGGATTCCGATGTTGCTGAGGCGCTGCACTAGGATGCGGTGGCAGACAGTGTCGAACGCCGCGGAGAGGTCTAGGAGGATGAGGGCCGCTGTTTCACCGTTGTCCAGCAGGGCTCGATGTCATCGGTGGCAGCGATGAGGGCGGTCTCGGTGCTGTGGTTGGCTCGGAAGCCAGACTGTGAGGGGTCGAGGGATCCATTCGTCTCGAGGAAGGCGGCCAGCTGCTTGTTGAAGGTCTTCTCGATGACTTTGGCTGGGAACGGGAGGAGCGAGATGGGGCGGTAATTATTGAGTTCGGTGGGGTCTGCTGTTGGTTTCTTTAGTAGAGCGCTGAGTTCGGCGTGCTTCCAGCTCTCAGGGAAGGTGGCGGTGTCGAAGGAGGTGTTGATGATGTCCCGCAGGTGGGGTGCGATGACAGCGTCGGCCTTGTTGAAGACGTGGTGGGGGCAGGGGTCGGTCGGAGATCCGGAGTGGATAGAGTTCATCATGCAGTTGGTATCTTCTGTGTTGATCTAGGTCGAGGCGCTGAGGGTGGTGGTGGGGGGCGTTGGTGCAGTCGTTGGGAGTGTTGTTTGTGGGCTGAAGCTGTTGTGTATGTCAGCGATCTTGTTGTGGAAGTAGGAGGCGAGGGAGTTGCAGAGGGCTTGCGACGGGGTGATGTCGTTGTTTCCGGCGTTGGGGTTGGAGAGCTCTTTCACGATGTTGAAAAGTTCCTTGCAGTTGTGTGCGTTGTTGTCCAGCCGGTCCTTGAATGCTGTTTTCTTGGTGGCGTGGATCAGTTGATGGTGCTTCCGGGTGGCGAGCTTGAGGGTGGTCATGTTGTCCGGTGTTGGCTCCCTTCTCCAGGCTTTCTCGAGGGCTCGGCAGTTCTTCTTGGAGCTCTTGAGTTCGTCGGTGAACCATGGGGCCTTCTTGCTGCCGGGTCTGCTAGGCGGGGTCCTCAGTGGGGCGAGGTCGTCTGCGCAGTTGCTGATCCACTTCGTGAGGTTGTCGGCGGCCTGGCTGGGGTTCGCTGAGCTGGCGGGAGGGTGCTGGCTCAGGGAAGCGGCGAGCTGGTCTGCTGTGATCTTGTTCCAGCTTCTTCGAGCAACCTGTTGCTGGTGGTGGTGGATCGTGGATCTTCTGAAAGTGAAGTGGACGCAGCTGTGGTCCGTCCAGTGGAGTCCAGTGGCGTGGCTGAAGACGATGTCCTTGCCTAGTGGTAGCTATGGAGAGCATCCTTCAGGCTAAGTCTTTTTTTAAGTTCAAGTAAAGGATTATTGAAGAATTAAAGTAGTTGCAAAAAGAAAAAAAAACAATACTTCGTACAGACAATAATTTACTGATGCATAGTGAACAGAAAAGCATGCTTAAGAATACCATTGATAATCAAACATCCTCAAGATAATAATAGTATAACCCAGGAAATGATATGAATACATTCAAAGGTTCATATATATACAATTGAAAGTGTGTAATAAGGAGCGACAAATTGGACACAATTTGTCAAACAAACAATAGGAAGTCAGGGAGGCTTGGTAAATCCTTGTGTTGAAGGAGCTGGGGAGAAAGTGTTCTTTGCTGTTGTATTTAGAAAGTGTGTGAGAGGAGACCAGAGGTGTAATCTTTTCGTAGCTAGAGAGATAGAGTAGACAAGGGCTGTAAAGCAGGTTGGTTTACCAGATTATAACCTCTTGAATGTCTAAATGAAAGGAGAACCACACAAGTTATATATATAAAATATATGAATTTAATACTAAACACTCTCTAGTAATCTCTTTATGAGATTACAGAGCAAAGTACGCAATTTAAATGCAATAGAACTTTAGTAAATAGCACAATATACGTTGAGCCCTACGGGCGTACTAAACCTGTCAAGAGGACTAACCTGAACTCCTATGGTCTGTGGGGGCGATCAAGCGAGGGTCTTCAGAAGATATGTTCCCAACTCCCAATTGCCCCTGCACCCAGATTCCTCTGAGCCCAGGAACGAAAGGGAAAGGGGAAGTGGATAACAAACAAGAGAGGCTGCCACACCCTGGTGTCGTCTAGGTTTGGTTGAGTGAGGACACCTGCAAAAGTAACCACAAATTAATATGTCCCTTCAAAGAGTGGAATTCACATTCACAATTCACAGTTCAAGCAACTTTACTCTTCTATGATATCACTGTTTCGAGCTGTACCTGATAAGAGTGTGGATTGAGCTGCTCTCCTTGGTAACTCAGATGACAATGGAGAATGACGTCTTACTCTGCAAATGCCAGGACATTACTTGGTGTGTGTGTGGATAAGGGTATAACCTATATGCGCATATATTATAACCCCTAAACACTTCTCCGACTGGATACAGTTCAAGGATGAAGTGGATACACCAGATGGATATGAGAAATTCCCACTGGAGGTCCGCAAGAACAATTCTTAATGTCTCTGAGGTGAATAGAACAAACCAAGTCTCAAATGACTCTAGCACCAGAGTTCAAAGGAACGCTCACATGAAGAGTTCAAGTACTGGCCGCTGACGGAGAAGCTGAAGGAACTGAACAGGTACGATTACTGACGAGAACATACTCAGCAACCAGTTCCACAAAGTCTCAAATCCAATGAGCAATATATGCTTGATGTATGTGACGAACTTGGTCGAGGAAAAACCAAAGCTGAAGGATCATCCGCTAGGAGCTGTCCGTAGCGGCTTACCTCACAACTGCTGAGGCGGAGGGTCAAAGCAGGACAAAAGCTGCGACTCCGGAATGACCCGAAACAGGCTGAGAGGAGCTGTCCACATCGAATCCTCTTCGGAATGACAGAGTCCAAGTGAACGGCAACCAGAATGAGAATCTGAGGAGACTCTCCAGAATGCTGCCGCTCGCTTCAGTATGACGGTTGAAGTGCGCAGTACTCAGGGATGGAGCGCACAAAATGGCCGCTCGAATTGTGAAAGGCTAGAACGCCAACCTTGCGCTAAAGCGGCACAGCGCTGCCTTGACCTGCCGGGTATACCGTTCTTGCCTCAATGAATTTCTGCAACCACAGGAACGGTAATACCACGGAAATTCTTTGAGTCTTATTCCTGGCAGTGGGGCACAGCGTGTTGACACCAGGGCGGGCTTGACAGTACCCCCCACCAAAACCCCCCTTCCAGGTTTCAAAGGGAACATCTTGTGGAAGGCTGTCACTAATCTGGGAGCATGCACGTTATCACTAGGCTCCCAAGATCTCTCCTCAGGACCATGACCTTTCCAATCTACTAAGTAGAACAATTTTCCCCTCTTAATCTTAGAATCAAGGATTCTTTTGACCTCAAACTCTTCTGAAGACTGGATCGAAATTGGTGCTGGAGGGCTTTCCCGCCTTAGTTGGGGCGGACTTTTCTTGACCAACGAAACATGAAAAGTGGGATGGATTTTCATAGAGTTGGGGAGTGAGACTCTAACACTGACAGGGTTTATCATCTTGACCACCGGGAAAGGGCCCACTAACCTCGGTTGGAACTTCTTAGTCCCCCCAAGCCTCATGTGTTTAGTAGAGATCCAGACCAACTCTCCTGCTTTAAACTGAGGACTGTCCCTTCTTTTACGATCTGCTGACCTTTTATAATTGGCTTTGGCTTTAGAAAGATTAGCAAAGGCCATCTGATAAGCTTGTTGTAAGTTTGATAGTACCTCTTGGGCCGCTGGGACCTCAACCTCAGCTTTTCCTACCCTCATGTTTGGATGCCTACCGGAGTTCAAAAAGAACGGGGAGAAACCTGTGGCCGAATGGACGGAATTATTGTACGCAAATTCCGCAGTACTGAGTAAGGAGGGCCAGTCGCCTTCCCGATCCATAAGGTACAAACGGAGATATTGCTCCAGATCTTGGTTCACCCGCTCAGTCTGTCCATCCGTTTCCGGATGAAAACTGGTGGACAGGCGAGAATCCACCCCCATTCCTTTTAGAAAAGATCTCCAAAAACGGGACACAAATTGAGGCCCACGGTCCGAGATCACCACCTTGGGAATCCCATGTAACCTGACTACATGTTGGACAAACAGCTCGGCTAGTTGAGGAGCAGTTGGTAGGGATTTTAACGGAATGAAGTGACTCATTTTGGAAAACTGATCTACCACCACCCAAATAGTTGTGCTACCTTGACTGGAGGGGAGATCGACAATAAAATCCATGGAGATGGTATGCCAGGGGGAAGGGGCCACAGGGATTGGTTGGAGCAGGCCTTGTGGGAGTTGTCTCATGACTTTGCCTTTGACACATTGCTCACAAGTGGCGATGAACTGTCTTACCTGAGCTTCCATGCCAGGCCAAATGAATTCTCTCTTGATCAACTCCGAGGTCTTAGCAACTCCCTTGTGGCCGGCTAACAGATGGTCATGAAATTGCTGAATTATCCGGACTCGAAGATCTTCACTGGGAACAAACATCTTCCCTGACTGATAAGGCTTCCCTTCTTTGACTTCTCGATCAGGACCTTCATTCACCCAATCTTCAAACTTCTGCTGTGAGAATTCCCCCCGAATCTTGTTTTCCAAATCGTCTTCAACGGAGGTGGCCACAATCTTCTCAATGGGAATAACAAAACCTTTTTCCTGATGCTCAGTTTCACTTCCAAATTCCAACCGGGACAAGGCGTCTGCTTTAGCATTTGCTGCTCCAGGCTTATAGGTTAGGACAAAGTCATAGTCTGCAAAGAATAGAGACCACCTTAGTTGTCGAGGAGTCAAAGTTCGAGCTGACTTCAAAAACTGGAGATTTCTGTGGTCTGTGAATACAGTAATGGGATGCTTGGCTCCCAGAAGATAATGTCGCCAGACCTGAAAGGTATCCTTCACTGCTAATAACTCCTTATCAGCAATTGAATAGTTAGTCTCTGCAGGGGTGAGTTTTCGTGAATGATAAGCAACTGGATGGAGCTGACCCGTGTTCTTGTGTCGCTGTGATAAAATTCCTCCTATAGCCAGATTCGAGGCATCTGCCTCCACGAAGAATGGAACATTTAAATCAGGATGCTGAAGGATCGGTGCGGTGGTGAATGCCTCCTTCAAAGATTGAAAGGCATCTTCCGTCGCTGAATTCCACACAAATTTTTCGTTCTTCCGTAACAATTTAGTGATTGGGCTCACCTTGCTGGAAAAATCATGGATGAACCGTCTGTAGAAATTTGCAAATCCAAGGAAACTTTGTATCTCTTTGACGGATCGAGGAGCTGGCCAACCCTTGATGGCTTGCAATTTGGTGTCATCCATGAACACTCCTTCAGGAGACAGAATGAATCCCAGAAACTCTACCTTGGATGAATGGAAGACACACTTCTCAAGCTTCACAAACAACTGATTTTCGAGTAATCTATTCAGAATGGCTCGCACATGGTTTACATGTTCTTCTCGACTGTTTGAAAAAATCAAAATGTCGTCAATGTACACGACTGCAAAACGATCCAAATATTCCCGAAGGATGTCATTTACAAAGTGCTGGAACGCATCTGGGGCATTACAGAGCCCAAAAGGCATCACTTGGTATTCAAATAGGCCCAGCCGGGTGCGGAATGCCGTCTTCCATTCTTCTCCTTCTGCCATGCGAACCAAATGGTAAGCTCCTCTGAGATCGAGCTTGGTATAAATACATGCTTCCTTGACCTGGTCCAAGAGCTCCGAAATGAGGGGCAAAGGATAGCGATTTTTTTTTGTGACCAAATTGAGTGCTCTATAGTCTATGCAGGTCCGCAGAGATCCATCCTTCTTAGGAATAAAAAAGAGCGGAGACGACACTGGGGACTGGGATGGCCGTATAAATCCGTTGGCTAAATGTTGCTCTATGTATTCCTTGAGGTGTTCGTTCTCTGGTTCTGAAAGGGCATAAATGCGACTGCACGGGAGTGCTGCTCCAGGCTCCAATTCTATGCGACAGTCGTAAACACGATGAGGAGGTAACTTCTGCGCCTCCTGTTCATTGAACACCTCCTTCAAGTCTAGATATTCTTCCGGAATCTCAGGTATCTCCAAAGAGCAAATTGTTTGGACTTGACCCGCCAGACTAGAGGACAGGGACTGCTGGAGTTCCCCCGGAGAGGACGCCTTACAGTGTTCTTGACAATATTCCGATGACATCTCCAAAGTGCGCTTGGCCCAATCGATCTTGGGATTATGTTCAGTGAGCCAAGGCAGACCAAGAATTAGCTGAAACTGCGGAGCGTCAATTAAATTAAATCGCACCAAACTCCGATGGCTCCCTGGACCAAATATGGTAATGGTCTCTGTATCTGCTACGATGGGCCCCGAAGACAGGTTTGTTCCGTCAACTGCTCGCACCAACTCCGGCTTTAATTTCTTCTCAAATCGAATTCCCAAGGATTTAGCAAATTGAATATCGCAAAAGTTCCCAGTGGCTCCGGAATCAATCATGATTGAGACGTGATGGTGAACATCTTCTCCAAACTGGATCCTACTGGACAGAATGAGATGAGGTGCTGCACATTGTAAGGTGTTTGCCAAAGACTGCGATTTTGGGGCTGACTCTTGTGTCGCTTCCACCAGGGCAACCCCTTCTACTGGTGAAGCCGATCTTTTACCATCGTAGACTTCTTCAGTCTCTTAGGGCATTCACGAACAAAATGGCCCGGCAGACCACAATACATACACAGTTTTCCTGCTCGACGCTTCTCTCGTTCTTCCATACTGAGAGGACCCCGTACGGAGCCGATTTGCATGGGTTCCTCAGCCTGAGTGACTTCATGACTCTTACTGGCCTCGGTTCGAGATCGATCCAACCTTGGCGGGACTGACCTGAAATCCTTGCGTCTCTCACTCCGCCTTTCAGACTGGCGCTGATCGATGTGTAAGACTAAGTCGATCAACTCCGACACATCCGTTGGTCTCTTAGGAATTTGAGCTAGACCATCCTTGAGCTCATCTTTAAGTCCTCTGTAAAAGATGGCGGCTCTCTTGGCCGCGGGCCAGCTGGTCTCGACAATGAGTTGATTAAATTGTGCTATGTAAGCAACCAACTCCTTATTGCCCTGCCGGAGATCTAACAATTCGTTGTCGGTGGCCTGTGAAATGGTCCTCCTATCGAAAATGCGTAAAAATTCTGCTTTGAAATCTTCAAACTTGTAGAGTACCGGATCGTTTGCTGATACCAAGGGTAGAGACCATGCTGCTGCATCTCCACTCAGATAAGACAGAACAAAAGCCACTTTGGACTGATCCTCCTTAAACAAAATGGGTTTGCACAAAAAATGCAACGAGCATTGTGTCAGAAAAATTTGGGCCTTATGTGGATCCCCTTGAAACCTCTCTGGAGGAGCTAATGGAATAGTGGGTGACATGGCATGTACCACTTGGGTTGTTAACTCTGAGGAAGACGAGGAAGAAGCAAAACTCTGAAACTTCGATCTTTCAAAACTGGGATTGGGACTAGTAGCTAACTAGTCTAATCTTTGCCGTAAATAACTAGTCTCCTGATTGGATTTATTAATCTCCTCCTGAGTGTCGCTCAGCTGTTTTTGCATTCCCTCCAGCACTGAGGTCAAAGCCTTCATATCCCAACCCTCAGTCATCTCGCCCAGACAGAAGGCACAATGTGTCTATTGGCACTTCAATCTGTCAAGAGGACTAACCTGAACTCCTATGGTCTGTGGGGGCGATCAAGCGAGGGTCTTCAGAAGATATGTTCCCAACTCCCAATTGCCCCTGCACCCAGATTCCTCTGAGCCCAGGAACGAAAGGGAAAGGGGAAGTGGATAACAAACAAGAAAGGCTGCCACACCCTGGTGTCGTCTAGGTTTGGTTGAGTGAGGACACCTGCAAAAGTAACCACAAATTAATATGTCCCTTCAAGGAGTGGAATTCACATTCACAATTCACAGTTCAAGCAACTTTACTCTTCTATGATATCACTGTTTCGAGCTGTACCTGATAAGAGTGTGGATTGAGCTGCTCTCCTTGGTAACTCAGATGACAATGGAGAATGACGTCTTACTCTGCAAATGCCAGGACATTACTTGGTGTGTGTGTGGATAAGGGTATAACCTATATGCGCATATATTATAACCCCTAAACACTTCTCCGACTGGATACAGTTCAAGGATGAAGTGGATACACCAGATGGATATGAGAAATTCCCACTGGAGGTCCGCAAGAACAATTCTTAATGTCTCTGAGGTGAATAGAACAAACCAAGTCTCAAATGACTCTAGCACCAGAGTTCAAAGGAACGCTCACATGAAGAGTTCAAGTACTGGCCGCTGACGGAGAAGCTGAAGGAACTGAACAGGTACGATTACTGACGAGAACATACTCAGCAACCAGTTCCACAAAGTCTCAAATCCAATGAGCAATATATGCTTGATGTATGTGACGAACTTGGTCGAGGAAAAACCAAAGCTGAAGGATCATCCGCTAGGAGCTGTCCGTAGCGGCTTACCTCACAACTGCTGAGGCGGAGGGTCAAAGCAGGACAAAAGCTGCGACTCCGGAATGACCCGAAACAGGCTGAGAGGAGCTGTCCACATCGAATCCTCTTCGGAATGACAGAGTCCAAGTGAACGGCAACCAGAATGAGAATGTGAGGAGACTCTCCAGAATGCTGCCGCTCGCTTCAGTATGACGGTTGAAGTGCGCAGTACTCAGGGATGGAGCGCACAAAATGGCCGCGCGAATTGTGAAAGGCTAGAACGCCAACCTTGCGCTAAAGCGGCACAGCGCTGCCTTGACCTGCCGGGTATACCGTTCTTGCCTCAATGAATTTCTGCAACCACAGGAACGGTAATACCACGGAAATTCTTTGAGTCTTATTCCTGGCAGTGGGGCACAGCGTGTTGACACCAGGGCGGGCTTGACAAAACCATATATTAAGAAAGTGGTATAAGAAACACGACTTGACTAGACACAAGACGTAGAGCCTGTAGTATCGCCGGGACCACAAGGAACCACCCTAGGTAGTGACACAGGTAGTGTGAGAACACAGCCGCGGGACGCCGTTAGCTTCTATAGGGAAAGTCGCGGTTGGAATTTTAAAGATTAAGGACACTCAGGAGAGGACTTTGAGCAAACCCCTTTAGACTTAAGGGGTTCTAGGGCCAACATCCATGGGAGCACCGGAGTGCTCGAGTTACCTCACCCATGGAAGCCGGGTGCATAGGTGTCTTTTGGTGTCGGGAATGGTCGTTGATTTCAATGGCGATCTGCTGCAAAGTGCTGCTGCCGTCAAGAAGAAAAGTGTCCAGTGTGATCCAAGCCTGGATGGAAGATGTGAGGAGCCTGAAAGCAGAGGGGACAGAGTCTGGGTTACTTGCCAGTGACCAGGGGCAGGATAGACTAATGCCCACCAATGTTGGGTGATTCAGGTGTGAAGAGGTGAAGCTTGACTCTGCAGCCACGAGGACCAGGAGACGTCGACGATGACCAGGAGCTGGATTCAAACTGTCCCACAAAGGATGTTGAGTGCTGCGGCGTCGATGCCCGGATTGGACCCAAAAAGCCTTGGCAACAACAACCCATGCAGAAAGAGAAAAGATGCTTCGGTGCGGACCAGCAAGTTCCAGGGGACTCACCAAATGGTGGAGAGTCAGGGCATGTCTGGAGCAACCAGGGAAGCCTAAGGAAAGTCAAAGTTGCCTTCTCAGGGACCCATCAGTCAAAGGACCAGGGATCGCGAAGGTACCTCGAGCGAAAACACAAAGGTCTGGCTCACGGAACACTCGTGGAGTGTAGGCCAGCAATTTTTGGTGGAAAAGGTGCTCGGGGTCTTTGCTACGAGTAACCCAATGCACAGCCTCAAGGAACGTCAAGAAGATGATGCACTTGCAAATGTGCACTGTGTCCATGGGTTCCGGTTCCATTGTACCCACGAAGGCTGCGGGTCTCAGCTTTGCTGGAGACTCAGGGTGGCCTTGGGGAAGTCTGGAAATCCATCTCCTGTTTTGCAATACTTCATAGTCCGGCGGGAGCTTCGGATATTCAAACCGGTCAGATGCATCTTTAGTGCCTGCCAAGCAGGGGAGTAACTCCTTTACTCCAAGGGAGATTCTTCAGTCAAACAATGTTGTGCAGTCGTTGAAGTTCCAGGATTCTGTAACAGAGTTTCGTCCAGGTGTAATCTAAAGTCCTGTAGTAAGGGGTTCCTATCTTATACCCAAGAAAGGGGTGGGACAAACTCTGGTGACCCACCTATGGGAGGGTTAGGAAAGAGGGGTGGCTACACCCATTTCCTTTGTCCAGTTTCACACCAGAGCAGGGGCTGGTAGCCCCTGCAACAGGATTGAACTGGGCTATGCACAGGAACACCAAATGTGCCCCCAATGCAGACTTCAAAGCAATCATGGAGCGCACCCACCCAGTCCCACTACACTAAAGCCTGTCTGGGAGGTGGTGGTACCTCCCTGTGAGAGAAAACCTATTGACCAGGCCTTCCCAGACTCGTATCCGTGGCTGTGGCATCCATTTTGTGATGCCAGGATCCTTTTAAACTGGTACTGGGTGTACCGGTGTGTACACGTCTCTCCCTCTAGAAGGGTGGAATCATACCCCCACCAGAATTGGCGGGGGGTATGATTCCAAAGCATTTGACACCAAACACGACATGTTTCCTTGCAGCCATCCCAAAGTTAGCATTCGCCGCGAGGTTATAATGCACTTAAGAGTATATGGTCTGGCTGCATCACAGAGAATAGATTCCAAAGGCTGCACAAAATCCAGCACTCTGCCCACTCCGGCATAGAATTCAGAGGGTGTTGAAGCAGGAGAAGGAGATGGCGTTGACCTGCTTAATCATGGTGAGGGTAGAGTCGTGGATGACCCCCAGGTTGCGTGCGTGGTCTGTGGGAGTCGGAGCGGTTCCCAGTGTGGTCGGCCACCAGGACTCGTCCCAGGCTGAAAGGGCGGACCCAAGGATGAGGACCTCCGTCTTGTTCGAGTTCAGCTTCAGTCAGCTGGTCCTCATCCAGTCGGCGACGGCCTTCATTCCTTCATGGAGGTTGGTTTTGGCTGTGTGAGGGCCTTTGGTGAGGGAGATGATCAGCTGGGTGTCGTCAACGTAGGAGATGATGTTGAGGTCGTGTTGACGGGCGACGTGGGTGAGGGGTGTCATGTAGATGTGGAACAGCGTCGGGCTGAGGGACGAGCCCTGGGGTACGCCGTAGATGATCTCAGTGGCATTGGAGTGGAAGGGGGGAGGCGGACGCTCTGGATTCTGCTGGAGAGGAAGGATGTGGTCCAGTCCAGGACCTTCCCTTGGATTCCGGTGTTGTGTAGGCGTGAGCGTAGGGTGCAGTGGCAGACTGCGTCAAAGGCGGCTGACAGGTCCAGGAGGATGAGGGGTGGTGTTTCTCCGTTGTCTAGCAAGATCCTGATGTCATATGTGGCGGCGATGAGGGTGGTTTCGGTGCTGTGATTGCTGTGGAAACCAGACTGGGATGGGTCCAGGATGTTGTGGTCTTCGAGGTAGCGGGTCAGCTGTTTGTTGACGATTTTCACGGTGACCTTAGCCGGAAATGGGAGCAGGGAGATGGGCCAGAAGTTCTTGAGGTCCTTGGGGTCCGCCTTTGGTTTCTTGAATAAGGCGTTGATCTCGGCGAAGGTGGCTGTTTCGAAGGAGATGTTGATGGCCTTGCTGAGATGGGGTGCGATGGATGCGCTGGCTTTGTTGAAGATGTGGTGGGGGCATGGGTCTAGCGGTGAGCCGGAGTGGATGGTCTTCATGATATCGTTGGTGTCCGTGTCATTGACGCTTGACCAGGATAGTAGATGGTTGGTGTGTGTGGTGGTGGTGAGGGCGGTGGTCGTGGGACGGTCGTGGCGTTGAAGCTGTCGTGGATGTCGGTGATCTTGCGGTGGAAGAAGGTAGCCAGTGAGTCGCATAGGTCTTGTGACTCCGGGATGTCGTTGGCGTTGGAGCTGGGGTTGGAGAGTTCCTTCATGATGTTGAAAAGCTCCTTGCTATTGTGTGCATTGTTGTCTAGGCGGTCATTGAATAAGGCCCTCTTGGTGGCTCTAATGAGTTGGTGATGTCTGCGGGTGATGTTCTTGTGGGTGTTGTCGCTGTCTGGTGAACGTTCGTGAAGCCAGTTCTTCTCCAGTTTTCGGCATGTTCTTTTGGAGGCCTGGCGGTCTTCGGAGAACTAGGTGGCTTTCTTGCTGGTGTGGCTGTTGGAGGGTGTCTTGAGCGGGGCGAGGGTGCTGGCGCAGACGTCCATCCATTGTCTAAGGTTGCGGGTGGCGGTTTCGGCAGGTGGGTTCTGGGCGAGGGTGGTGGTGAGCTGGTCATCGGTCACTTTGCTCCACATCTTCGAGGCAGCAGTTGGGTGCGGTGGTGCTTGGTGGGCTTCCTGAAAGTGAAGTGGATGCAGTGGTGGTCGGTCCATTGGAGTTCGGTGGTGCGGTTGAAGGAGACGTGGGGGCTTGCTGTGAAGATGGGGTCGAGTGTGTGGCCAGCGGTGTGGGTGGGTTTTGTCACGAGTTGTCTGAGTCCGAGGTTGGCAAGATTGTCGAGCAGGGTGGTGGAGTTGGTGTCTTTGTTGTTCTCAAGATGAAAGTTCAGGTCTCCTAGGAGGATGTAGTCCATTGAGAGGAAGGCGTGCATGCTGATGAAGTCTGAGATGGAGTCACTGAACTGTGGTCGGGGTCCGGGGGGTCTGTAGATGAGGGTTCCTCTGAGGGTGGTGTTGGGATCGGTGTGGATCTGGAAGTGCATGTGTTTGGCGGTGCTGAGGGTGTCGTCGGTGTTGGTCGAGACTCTGAGAGTGTTCCTGTGGACGATAGCAATTCCTCCTCCTGTTGGTGCGGTCCCTGCGCGTGATCTTGCATCCTTCCGCAATGGCAATGGTGATGTTGGGTGTGGAGGCAGGGTTTAGTCAGGTCCCTGTCAGGAAGGCGACGTCAGTGGAGGTAGAGTAGAGGAGGTCACAGAGCTCGACGGCGTGTTTGTGGGGGGAGCGGGTGTTAAGGAGGATGCATCTGATGTAGTTGGGTTCCTTGGTGGGCGGTGTGGCTGGTCTGATGCTGGAGAAGTTGCAGTCCAGGCAGGTGAAGGATTTTTGGGTGTGCTTCGGGGTTGCCCGGTAGCAGGTTTGTTCTCGACCGGGGTTGAGTGTGTGGAGGATGCTCGTGTTGTAGTGCAGTCGGGACTCCGGAGTCCAGGGGTTTTGGTGCTGGGCGCGGTCCAGAGGTGACCTTCGGCGCGCCAGTGGCACGTCCGATGCGCAACCGTGCAGCGGCCGGCATATGTAGGGGAGGGGGAGGGACGATCGGCTGGGAGGCGTGAGCGGGGCAGGACGCGGGATGGGAGGGGGAATAAAATGGCGGGAAAGTAGGCAGGGAATGCGGGCAGACAAAAACAAGCGAAAAACACAGGCAGAATCAATTGAAAATAACAGAGCAGACTGATCAGAGAATTAAATAAGAAAATTAAATTCAAATGCAGCTCACACGGGCGGGAGCGGGCGCTCGAACCCTGATGCCGAGGGTTGGCTGGCAGAAAGCAGAGCAGATCACCGCAGAACTGTGGGGAGAGTGACGTCCGTAGCACAACACAGGATTAATGCAACAAAGTATTTATGGAGAGTCGGAAGGCAGATGAGGTCACATGTGTACAAAGAGAAAATTCCGGAGCAGCAATAGCAGGGGCTGCTGACGCGAAACCTGGAGGTAGGAGGAGGGCTCAGGATGCGGTGAAAATCATGCGGAGCTGCTTGGGAGAGTGCTGGCCTGGACCGAGGTCTAGGAGGTCAGGGGTGACTGATAGGTTTAGGTGTGTAGTGATATATGGTAGATATAGGGAACCTATATCTAAGTAAGGGGTGCATACACCACCTTACACAGGCTGCAGTAGCAGACCTGGAGTGTTGTTTTGGAATGCTTCCCAGGGGTGGCATAATACATGCTTCAGCCCTTGGTAGGTCTCCGGGGTACCTATGCCCTTGGTACCTCAAGTACCATATACTTGGGATTCATAAGGGTACCCCAGTAACCAAACTGGAGTGTACCTAAAGTACATGGAATCATTTTAGAGAGGAAAGCATATAGGTTGGGGCCCTGAATAGCAGGATCCCAGCCAAACTGAGTAAAAAACCATCAAAAAACAGGAAAAAGTGGGGGCAACCATGTTGTAAGATTCCACCTTTCCTACAGGGGTCTGATCACCAAATTGTACAATGCGTCTCTAAGGGAAACCAATCTTAGTGACTTCCCTTCCTACAACAAATGGAATGCAATCTTGGGTGACGCACTCTAGTTGGAAGCCTGGAAGTTTTGTTGTACATTAACTGGGTGAACTGTGAACTTCACATAATTCATTTTAAATACATACACCCGCTCTATTATACACCGTTTCGGCTGCGAAGGTTTGTGTTGCGGGAAAATGCATGCTGCGTGAGATGTGGGCAGGCGGATGCGGATTTTATGCATATTGCCTGGAGCTGCATAGGTATATACAATGTCTGGGTGAAGGTCACACGCCTACTTACGGCTGTTGCCCTGGAATCTGTTGAGTGTGTGCCGGGTGTGTGCTTGTTGGGCTGGGTGCAGAAGCTCAAACCCTGTAATAGGCGGCTGGTAGCCATCTCTACTCTGTTCGTCAAGCGGGCTGTGGCACAGTGTTGGGGAGCGAAAACTGTTCCGACTGTACAGAGGTGGATCCACAACTTGCTATAGTGCAGGGATCAGTTGGGTTTATACGCAGAGGAGCTGCCTGAGGACTCACGTCCTAAGGATGTTTGAGCACCCCTGACGGGGTACCTCCTTGGGAATCCAGACTTGCAGTGAGTTACTGTATATTCCGAGCTATTTTGGGGTGATGGGACTACTGGACTAGATAGGGAAACATGCCATATGTAACAATGTACTGCCATCAAGTGTAGTAATCATATGAAACCATGCCGGGGTTTAGGGGGGGATGGGTGGCGGGTTTGTTTGATGGGGTTCTATGTTTGCTTTGATATGAAACAACAAGGAAACATCAGCTTGTATTAAGATATTGTACTCAGTGCCTTGCTTACCCCTATTGCTGGGGCGGTGTATGCTATATGTGTGTAAGCTGCTTAATAAAGAGATTTTTAAAAAAAGTTTAAGGAGGTCCCTGTTACCACACTTAAGTCTTGACATTTTTCAATAGGAAAACTGGATCAGAAAGGTTGATTGGAGCTTGAGGCTGAAGCCGGGCTCTGGCTCAGCTTTAGGTCCTGTTGGAACCACCCTCAACCTGCCCAGGATGTTGTGTTACAGCAACAGCTCCCAACTTTGGAACCGAACGAGCTAGTTTAGAGTCATGGCGCTGGCTCAACATCCTGTGATTCTGGGCAAATCTCCAGTGCCTAAAAGAAATGAATGCAGCCTTGTGTAATGTAACTGGTGTTCATGTAAAGCGCTTCAGTATCTCCAGGTCGAGTTCAGGCTAAATAAAAACTGCAGAAAACTGCACAAAGTGGTCAAAACAAAGCATTAACATAAAAAGGAGAGACAGTTAGATAGCCATGTAGTGGCGGATTTGTACAGAGTGAAAAAATGAAACCTGGATAAGTTGGAGCTCCCCACATAAATTGTGTGAGCTTGGGCAGATATTTTATTTCACTTAAACTCGTTTTCTTCATATTTGGGCATGGAAGCACATTTAAATACACAAATCAGAAAAATAACTATATACAAAAACCTATTGTGTTTGATTTAATAGACTAAAGTTACACTATAATAATTTGGGCCACATACAAGGTCCACATGAGAACTGTCTTGCCTCTTGGTTCACTAATGACACTGTTATCAGTTTGAGATCAGGGCAGGAGTCACTCTAAGCTCATGTTTAGGAACTATCACGGAGTGCTTCTCAGTGCAGCGCTATATTGTGACAATAAAGTCGAATCTTTCTTGTGTTAAAGAAATACAAAAAATGAATTTTGAAGAGACTGTATCATATTGTCATGATGTTTGTTGTATGTTTCACATAGCAAGTATTTTGAGAGGCCAGCTTGTGTATGGGCTCTAAGGGCAATGCCAGAGCCTTAGCTCGGCTTTCCCTGTTAATTTATTTTCTCTCCCACCTCTACCCCCCAAAACACACCACTCAATTTCAGTTTTAAAAACAGTGTAAAAAGCATTGGGACGTTCTGACATTGAAATTGAGGAAGCGCTTAAGACACGCCTTCTCCAGGCCTCTTCTGCTATGAGTGGCTGGGCCAAAGGTCAGGTTTGGGTGAGCCGGGTCCACCCGCCCCCCTGCTAGAACCGGGCCTGGTGGTCATTAATACATAGGCTGAAACATGATTTTTAAGAGGGTGCAGGGACACTAACACTGGTAAATACCCACTTCTATAGGTGTTAACTATACATAGGGAACCCAATATTAAAGGGAAACTGGGGTGTCTCTGAGGTAAGAACCTGTCACGAATCACCAAACGTGCTCCCTGGACTATGATAGAGCCAACCCTGGTGTAAAGGGACCAGGGTGAGACGATGAGGAAGCGAGGCACTAACAGAGCGGGCGAAGGTCTACAAACCAACTCAATGGAGTTTTCTCAGGGGTTTTGTTCTGCTCCAGATATGTAGATTAGTAATAGGGATACCACCACTTGCCACCCAAATAACGTCTTTCTCGCTCTGCCATTCGTTGAGGGCTTGCAATGGGCGAATCAAAGGGGATATCCCACCAAAACACACCTTTAACAGACCTGGATGTGAGTCACGTATTGACTATATCCTGGTCTCATTAAGGGATTGGGATAAAGTGAAGGACTTTGGAATAATTTCCAGGTCAGACAGTGACCATAATTTGCTCTCACTTAGATTTGAGATCCAGGGGTCACACACGGCCCTGGGTGAAGATAATTCAACACATCAGGTAGATCTAGCACTATCCAGTAATAGGCGCAGAATTAAATGGGCAAAATTGCAGGAAAACCCGTCCAACATTCAAAGGCTGTATGCGCTAGTCGTCCCTGCCCTAGAAAAGGTAGAGGGTTGCTTGCACCACCTAGCCAATGACATAGAGCCCTCCGCTTTGGAAAAGGCCGAGGTTTCTATGCCATTGTCACCTAATCCCGCACAGC
Source organism: Lissotriton vulgaris (assembly GCF_964263255.1). NCBI lineage: Eukaryota > Metazoa > Chordata > Amphibia > Caudata > Salamandridae > Lissotriton > Lissotriton vulgaris. Next base: position 109,650 of record NW_028249799.1, read on the forward strand.
TCAATGCGCTTGGTGCTATTCACTCTGACCTATGCACCAACCTGGCAGAAGTGCTGAACCCTGTGGCCAGGCCGAAGAAGCCTAAGCAGAAAAGAGTTACATGGTTCAACGCTTCCTGCAGGAGAGCGAAAGCCATATTACTAGAATCCCTTAAAATACGAGATACCCCAATTAAGATCAGGGAAAAGCGATTGGCCTACAAGTCAATCCTTCGCAATGCTAAAGTAGAATGGGATGAGGGAAACTGGACAGAAATGACAGCGCCCTTGCAACACAAGACGCCCAAACTTTTTGGCGAATTGTGAAGCATGGCTCAGCTGAACCCCTTGCTGCAGTAGAGGCTAACATAGCTCCCTCTGTCTGGGATGAACACTTTAAAAATCTATATAAACCATATCACAGTGACCAACTGCTGACCCCAACGGAAGAAATAAAGCACCAACCCACCGAAAGCGTAGCTCCCATTGCTGGATTCACCGTGGTGGAAGTCACTACGGCAATAAAGTCCCCATCCGTTTCTGGTAATAACTAGAGTATTACCCATCAGAACGCTCTGTTGCCAACAAGAGCATTACCCAAGTAATGTCTCGCTGCTGTGTCCGCAGAGGCGGCACTTCTGGGTTGGCCAACTCTGCTTCCATTTTGATGTAAGAGATTTAGATGGATAAACTCCCAATCTCAAAACAAGCATTGTCATTGCAAATAGGTCTCACCTTTAGGAACTTATCAGTGTTTAGTTATCCAGCACAATATCATTGGTGCAACAACATCAAGTGTTGCGTAGCTAAACACATATAAGGTCCCAAAGGTGAGACCAATTGACTATGCAAATGCTTGTTTTGAGTGAGTGGCTCATGCAGGTATGCCACTCTGAGGTAGAGATGCCTCAAGTGCTTTTACAGGAGCCCCTGTGACATTGTGCCTCTTCAAAATGTATCTACACGTAATACTTCTAGCTCCTATTCCTGTTTTCTCGCACCCAATGCATCCTTAAATGTCCCATGTACAGCCAGGGTTGACACTCCTATTACCTCTGTTCTCCAGTGACACTTTACCCATCACGGGTGGTGGTGGTGGTGCTGGTGGACATGGTGGTGGACGTGGTGGTGGTGGTGCATGTGGTGGTGGATGTGGTGGTGGTGGTGGACGTGGTGGTGGTGGATGTGGTGGTGGTGGATGTGGTGGTGGTAGACGTGGTGGTGGACATGGTGGTGGTGGACGTGGTGGTGGATGTGGTGGTGGATATGGTGGTGGTGGTGGACGTGGTGGACATAGTGGTCATGGTGGACATGGTGGCGGTGGTGGACGTGGTGGTGGTGGTGGACTTGGTGGTGCTGGTGGAGGTGGTGGTGGTGGTGGATGTGGTTATGGTGGTGGTGGACATGGTGGTGGTGGACATGGTGGTAGTGGACGTGCGTGGTGGTGGATGTGGTGGTGGAGGTAGGGGTGGAGGTCGTGGTGGCAGATGTGGTGGTGGAGGTTGTGATGGTGGGGGACATTGTGGTGGACATTGTGGTGGTGGACATGGTGGTGGACATGGTGGTGGTGGACATGCTGATGGTGGTGGTGGACGTGGTGGTGGTGGTGGACATGGTGGTGGATGCGGTGATGAACATGGTGATGGTGGACGTGGTGGTGGTGATAGTGGATGTAGTGGTGGACATCGTGGTAAGGGTGGTGGATGTGGTGGTGGTGGATGTGGTGAACTTGGTGGTGGACGTGGTGGTGGTGTATGTGATGGTGGTGGTGGACATTGTGGTGGAGATTGATATGGTGGTGGTGGACTTGGTATACGTGGTGGTGGACGTGGTCGTGGTGTACGTGGTGGTGGATGTGGTGATGGAGAATGTGGTGGTGGTGGATGTGGTGGTGGTGGTGGTGAACATGGTTGTGGTGGTGGACATGGTGGTGGAGGTGGTGTACATGGTGGTGGTGGACGTGGTGGTGGTGGTGGTGGACGTGGTGGTGGTGGTGGATATGGTGGTCATGGTGGACCTGGTGGTGGGGTGGACGTGGTGGTGGACTTGGTGGTGGTGGTGGCAGTGGAGGTGGTGGTGGTGGTAGTAGTGGATGTGGTCAGGGTGGTGGTGGACATGGTGGTGGTGGACATGGTGGTGCTGGACGTGGTTGTGGTGGATCTGGTGGTGGTGAATGTAGTGGTAGTGGATGTGGTGGTGGTGGAGGTGGTGGTGGACATGGTGGTGGTGGACATGCTGATGGTTGTGGTGGACATGGTGGTGGACATGGTGGTGGTGGTGGACATGGTGGTGGACGTGGTGGTGGACATGGTGGTGGATGTGGTGATGGACATGGTGGTGGTGGACGTGGTGGTGGTGATAGTGGAAGTAGTGGTGGACATGGTGGTAGGGGTGTTGGATGTGGTGGTGGTGGATGTGGTGGTGGTGGACTTGGTGGTGGACGTGGTTGTGGTGGTGGACGTGGTGGTGGTGTACATGGTGGTGGTGGTGTAATAACATAAAGGAGGGGACCCCTCTGAGGATACTTGAGGCCAGGGAATAGAGGGGACTCATCGGGCAGGTTGAACGTAGAAGCCTAACTATATAGAAATGGAGGAACAATAGGCTACCTATATACTGGTGCCAGATACTGTGGAAAGTACCTATATGGGGTCAAGAAAATTAAGTTTGACAATATATGAGACAACAACTGAAGAATTCTGTGCCTTGCTCGCTTATCTGCCCTTGAAGATGATACCTGTTAATGTATCCTCAACCTTATATCAATTTTGAAATAATTGAGGATAACAGAGTGACTACTCTTTGGATGACCCAGTCAGATGACAGCATTCAATCCAATAATTGAAGTTTCAATATGGAACCATAAAAAATATATTTTTGTAGCTTATCCCCTGGTTCTTGTAAATGAAGAGTGCGTATCTGCATAGGTCCTGAGGAAGGTGGTTACAATATACTAAACCCACCGAAACGCGCGTCGATCTTGCGTGGAACCCTATAGAACGTTCTGTGGTTCTCAATTTGGCAAAGGCTTTTTTTCTGCCATACCTTGATGTGTACAGATACTAGATGTATATGTTTGGTGTGAAAGTGCATGAATCTGAGTGAGTGCAGTACGATAGTATTTATGGTATAACCAGGGGTATATATGTTTTTTCTTCTTTTTGTTCTTTTTTCGTAAATCAATTTTGCTGTTGTAAAACAAAACAATGTTAGTGATAAATTGATGTATCTTATAGAATTGTGATAACGTATGTACTAAGAAAAGGAAAGACAATTATTTTATATGTTATATTTATATAAAAAATGAAAAAAGAATATAATAAGTCAAAAGACAAAGATAAAAAGTGATGATAAAAGAAATAACCAAGAAAAAGTACAAATCAAGGAAAGTGTATGTGTTATTGTTGTGCTTTGAAGGTCCAAAAAAAAATATGAACTATGTCTGAATATGTAAAGTATATAGGCTATGAGGGAATTCTTTAGTGTCGTGGTGGTGGTGGTGAACTTGGTGGTGGTGATGGATGTGGTGGTGGCGGACTTGGTGGTGGTGTACATGGTGGGGGTGGTGGACATGGTGATGGATGTGGAGGTGGTGGTAGATGTGGTGGTGTATGTGGTGGTGGAGGACGTGGTGGTGGTGGACGTGGTGGATGTGGTGGTGGACGTGGTGGTGGTGGATGTGGGGGTGCTGGTGGACGTGGTGGATGTGGTAGATGTTGTGGTGGTGGTGGTGGACATGGTTGTGGTGGTGGTTGAATTGGTGGTGGTTGTGGTGGTGGTGGACGTGGTGGATTTGGTGGTGGACATGGTGATGGTGGATGTTGTGATGGACGTGGTGGACATGGTGGTGTTGGATGTGGTGTTGGTGGTGTTCGTGGTGGTGGTGGACATGGTGGTGGACAAGGAGGTGGTGGATGTGGTGGTGGTGATGGACGTGGTAATGGATGTGGTAGTGAACATAGTGGTGGTGGTGGTGGTGGTGGACGTGGTGGTGGTGGTGGTGAACATGGTTGTGGTGGTGGACATGGTGGTGGAGGTGGTGTACATGGTGGTGGTGGACGTGGTGGTGGATGTGGTGGTGGTGGTGGTGGTGGTGGATATGGTGATCATGGTGGACCTGGTGGTAGGGTGGACATGGTGGTGGCGGTGGAGGGGGTGGTGGTGGTAGTGGTGGTAGTGGTGGATGTGGTTAGGGTGGTGGTGGACAAGGTGGTGGTGGACATGGTGGTGGTGGACATGGTTGTGGTGGATCTGGTGGTGGTGAATGTAGTGGTAGTGGATGTGGTGGTGGTGGAGGTGGTGGTGGACATGGTGGTGGTGGACATGGTGGTGGTGGACATGCTGATGGTGGTGGTCGACGTGGTGGTGGACATGGTGGTGGTGGTGGACATGGTGGTGGATGTGGTGATGGACATGGTGGTGGTGGACGTGGTGGTGGTGATAGTGGAAGTAGTGGTGGACATGGTGGTAGGGGTGTTGGATGTGGTGGTGGTGGATGTGGTGGTGGTGGAAATGAAATGAAATGAAATGAAATGAAAACAATATTTAATAAAGCGCACTGCTGCCAAGCGGCTTCCTGGCGCTGGGGGACCTGGATCAGAACTCACAGAGGGGAACACAAGGGAACCTAAGAAGGGAAAGCCAAAGAAAAAAGAAAAGTTTTTAAGGCTTTACGGAAGTGGCTAAAAATAGGAATGGAACGAAGATGAAGTGGGAGACTATTCCAGAACTGGGGAGCCAAGACAGAGAGACGAGTGCCCCCGGATCTCGATTTACGGAAGCGGGGAATATGAAGAAGGGAGAGAGAGGAAGAGCGGAGGGTGCGACTGGGAACATAGGAAAAAATGAGGGAAGTGATGTAGGCAGGGGCAGAGCAAGAGTGGGCACGAAAGGCAAAGCAAGCAAGTTTGAAAAGGGATCTAAAGCGGATAGGGAGCCAGTGAAGGGATTTCAAAGCCGGGGTAATGTGAGAGGATTTGGGGAGGGAGAGAATGAGACGGGCAGCCTCGTTTTGAGTGGCCTGTAAGCGTCGGGATTCGTGGGAGGGAATGCCCACGTACGGCCATTGCCATAGTCGAGGCGTGAGATGACTAAAGCCAAGACTATGGTTTTAAGCGCGTCGATGGTGAAAAAGCGAGATATTTTCCGAATGAGACGGAGGGAAAGGAAACATGAAGACACAACAGAGCTGATCTGGCTGTGCATGGTTAAGTCAGAGCTGACTTTAATGCTAAGGGTACGAACAGAGGAAGAGGGCGTGGGGGGGGGCCGAAAGAAGGGGGCCAATGCGCAGGGGACCAAGGGTTAGAAGGGCCACCCGTGAGGACAAGTTCCGTCTTATCGGGGTTGAGCTTAAGATGGTTGGCGCTCATCCACTCAGAGATAAAGATATGGGTGGAACTGAACTTGGGAATAGAATCGGGAGAAGAAGACAGATCAAAGACAAGCTGGAGGTCATCTGCGTAATTATATACAGAGACCCCCAGCTTGAGAAGAGAAGAAACAAGGGGACAGATGTACAGATTAAAGAGGAGAGGGGAAAGAGAGGAGCCCTGAGGAACACCACAAGTGACCGAACAGGAAGGGGCAGAGAAACCAGAGAGATGAACAGCCTGATGCCTATCCTGGAGAAAGGATGAAAGCCAGGAGAAGGCCGCGCCCCGAATGCCCGCTGCGCAGACACGGTCGAGAAGAATGGAATGGTCGACCGTGTCAAACGCAGCGGACAAGTCGAGAAGCACCAGGGCTTGGGGAAGGTTAACATCTGCCTTGCCCTTGAGTTCATCCAAGACCACTAGAACCACCGCTTCTGTAGAATGGCCAGGGCGGAAGCCCGCCTGGTGGGAAGCTAAAAGACCATTGTCCTCGATGTATGAGGAAAGGCAGGAGGTGACGTGGGTCTCTAGGATTTTACCCAAGTAGGGGAGAAGGGAGATAGGACGGAAATTAGCAGGGAGGGAAGGATCTAGACCAGGTTTTTTTAGAATGGGGAGCACAACAGCAGATTTAAGGGAAGAGGGAACAGTACCAGAGGCCAGTGAGGAGTTGAGAAGAGAGAGGGGAGGACCAGGACAATTGGTGGTGGACGTGGTTGTGGTGGTGGTCGTGGTGGTGGTGTACATGGTGGTGGTGATGTAATAACATAAAGGAGGGGACCCCTCGGAGGATACTTGAGACCAGGAAATAGAGGGGACTCATCGGGCAGGTTGAACATAGAAGCCTAACTATATAGAAATGGAGGAACAATAGGCTACCTATATACTGGTGCCAGATACTGTGGAAAGTACATATATGGGGTCAAGAAAATTAAGTTTGACAATATATGAGACAACAACTGAAGAATTCTGTGCCTTGCTCGCTTATCTGCCCTTGAAGATGATACCTGTTAATGTATCCTCAACCTTATATCAATTTTGAAAGAATTGAGGATAACAGAGTGACTACTCTTTGGATGACCCAGTCAGATGACATCATTCAATCCAATAATTGAAGTTTCAATATGGAACCATAAAAAATATATTTTTGTAGCTTATCCCCTGGTTCTTGTAAATGAAGCGTGCGTATCTGCATAGGTCCTGAGGAAGGTGGTTACAAAATACTAAACGCACCGAAACGCGCGTCGATCTTGCGTGGAACCCTATAGAACATTCTGTGGTTCTCAATTTGGCAAAGGTTTTTTTTCTGCCATACCTTGATGTGTACAGATACTAGATGTATATGTTTGGTGTGAAAGTGCATGAATCTGAGTGAGTGCAGTACGATAGTATTTATGGTATAACCAGGGATATATATGTTTTTTCTTCTTTTTTTTTTTTTTTCGTAAATCAATTTTGCTGTTGTAAAACAAAACAATGTTAGTGATAAATTGATGTATCTTATAGAATTGTGATAACTTATGTACTAAGAAAAGGAAAGACAATTCTTTTATATGTTATATTTATATAAAAATGAAAAAAAGAATATAATAAGTCAAAAGACAAAGATAAAAAGTGATGATAAAAGAAATAAACAAGAAAAAGTACAAATCAAGGAAAGTGTATGTGTTATTGTTGTGCTTTGAAGGAAAAAAAAAATATGAACTATGTCTGAATATGTAAAGTATATAGGCTATGAGGGAATTCTTTAGTGTCGTGGTGGTGGTGGTGAACTTGGTGGTGGTGATGGATGTGGTGGTGGCGGACTTGGTGGTGGTGTACATGGTGGGGGTGGTGGACGTGTTGATGGATGTGGAGGTGGTGGTAGATGTGGTGGTGTATGTGGTGGTGGAGGACGTGGTGGTGGTGGTGGTGGATGTGGTGGATGTGGTGGTGGACGTGGTGGTGGTGGATGTGGGGGTGCTGGTGGACGTGGTGGATGTGGTAGATGTTGTGGTGGTGGTGGTGGACATGGTTGTGGTGGTGGTGGAATTGGTGGTGGTTGTGGTGGTGGTGGACGTGGTGGTGGACGTGGTGGATTTGGTGGTGGACATGGTGATGGTGGATGTTGTGATGGACGTGGTGGACATGGTGGTGTTGGATGTGGTGTTGGTGGTGTTCGTGGTGGTGGTGGACATGGTGGTGGACAAGGAGGTGGCGGATGTGGTGGTGGTGATGGACCTGGTAATGGATGTGGTAGTGAACATGGTGGTGGTGGTGGTGAACGTGGTGGTGCTGGTGGTGAACATGGTTGTGGTGGTGGACATGGTGGTGGAGGTGGTGTACATGGTGGTGGTGGACGTGGTAGTGGATGTGGTGGTGGATATGGTGATCATCTCTTACCAGCATGCAGGCAGTCCAGCAAAGCCTGCCACACCAGCGGGACGCCACTTCGCTCCTGGGGCCCTGACGCTGTGGTCTCGCCGGCCAAACTCCATCGGCGGCTGGAGACTACAGCTCCCAGAGGGCTGAGCGTCAACTTCCGCCCACTTCCTCCTGCAGCGCGCCCGGAGGCGCTATTAAAACGGGGCTCTTCCTCGGCGGAGTTGGGAATCTCTTACCAGCACGCAGGCAGTCCAGCAAAGCCTGCCACACCAGCGGGACGCCACTTCGCTCCTGGGGCCCTGACGCTGTGGTCTCGCCGGCCAAACTCCATCGGCGGCTGGGGACTACAGCTCCCAGCGGGCTGAGCGTCAACTTCCGCCCACTTCCTCCTGCAGCGCGCCCGGAGGCGCTATTAAAACGGGGCTCTTCCTCGACGGAGTTGGGAATCTCTTACCAGCACGCAGGCAGTCCAGCAAAGCCTGCCACACCAGCGGGACGCCACTTCGCTCCTGGGGCCCTGACGCTGTGGTCTCGCCGGCCAAACTCCATCGGCGGCTGGAGACTACAGCTCCCAGAGGGCTGAGCGTCAACTTCCGCCCACTTCCTCCTGCAGCGCGCCCGGAGGCGCTATTAAAACGGGGCTCTTCCTCGACGGAGTTGGGAATCTCTTACCAGCACGCAGGCAGTCCAGCAAAGCCTGCCACACCAGCGGGACGCCACTTCGCTCCTGGGGCCCTGACGCTGTGGTCTCGCCGGCCAAACTCCATCGGCGGCTGGAGACTACAGCTCCCAGAGGGCTGAGCGTCAACTTCCGCCCACTTCCTCCTGCAGCGCGCCCGGAGGCGCTATTAAAACGGGGCTCTTCCTCCGCGTCGCGGACGCGCGCGGACGGCGCCGGGCGGAGCCCGGGCAGAGGGCGGGCCGTCTGTGGCTGTCCGGGGACAACGAGGGACGGGACGGGCAACCCTTCTTGGCTCCAACGCTTGCATCCGAGAAAACACCCAGGTACTGTACTACTTGTTTGCGTAGGGAAGTTGGACAGGGTATTGAAGCCCTTTGAAAGACATTAGTCTTACCCTTGACCTTACGTAAGAGGAGTGGCAGAAACCCACGCAGCATAGAACTGTGGCGAAAAGCCAGGAATCCTCAGGGGAATTATGTCTACTCATCCCAACACTCGCTCGGCTGGGAATAAATCAAATAAAAAACCCACCCCTAAACCAATCCGGGGGGAAACTATAAAGGAGGGCGCCTTTGTAAGTGGGAAGAAACCAACTGCAATTGACTTAATGCTAAAGAAAGTGACAGGTGAAATTGAACGTATGGAAAGGAGTTTATCCTCCTCGCCTAACCTTAGCGCCATCACTCAAACACCCTCCAGAGATGTCTTAATAGTAGATAGCCCAAATACTCAGGGCAGTGTATCCCAAACAACCAACGATATAGAGGACGTCCCCTGTGCACAAACCTCAGGCTTAGAAATCTCTGAGCTTAATGATATGACCCTTAGGAAAAAAAGGAAGCGATTGGGGAGAAATAAGGGACATCAGAGACAGAGGAAAGAACCACCAAGAGACAATTCTCTAACACGTACCCAAGAGCACACAATAGCAGTAAATGACTCTCAAGTAGAATCCGCACCACCAGGGTGGATTGACACGGTAGTTATGGATTTGAAAAAACAGCTAGAATCTTTCATCACGACACAATTAAAGCCTATCATAAGTAAGGTGGATAAAATAATGTGTGAGCTCGCCAAACAATCTAAAGCCCTAGAGCACACACTTATTAAAACTCCACTTGTCCCACCCCAATTAATTGAGGAAGTCACAAATGATAAGGTAGACTCAAAGAGAGCGCAAAATAACAACTGTGTTAGTCACTCCCAGCAAGAAATAGTCCAGATACACGAGGCCCCCAAAATTGCCCAAAACCCCAAAGGAGGTACTAACGATAACTCCAGAGGGAGACACAATCAAGGTGCAAATAATACCCAAAGAGAGAAACCGATCCCACAACCTCTAATGCAATGGAGACAGGATGATCGCACCCAGAGGGAAGGGAATTATAATAACTGTTACACAGACCCTGACCCCTTTTATAACAACAACGCTCCACACATAGATCTCCCCCCCCCGAGGAGTGTCCTTTTGTAGTTATTTTTGCAGGGGTCCCGGAAATTAGGCCAAATGAGAGAGAAACCCAATACCAACTGCTCTCCAAAATTTCCAAGTGGCTGAATATCCATAGACCCTTAAACATTGGGGAGAGAGGACAGATAGCAAGTGTAAGAAGGGCAAGCTGGATTGGGGGTAGAAATAAAGACATTAGAGGTGACTGCATAGTTGCACACTTTACGGACACTAGTCTGGTTGAGTATATTTTGAAGAATTCCAATAGGAACCAAACAAGTACCATTTACGCACTCCCACTTGGGTATTTTTACCCTAGATTCAGGAATAACAATTATGGGGGTGACGAAGGAGGGTGGACGCTGGTTAGAGCACAGCGCCCACACAGACCGAGACTAGCAAGCCGCCCTGAACAGCCCTACCCCCCCAGAGATCGTGCACAATGGACAAATAGATTTACCCCATTCCAGTCACTAGAAGATATTGATTGACTTACACCCACAGAAATTAATAGCGTAGTAAGCCTGGCTACCAGTGGCTGCTCTGGCCTAGAAACACGGGGCACACGTGGGACTGAGGAGAGTATCCTACCTGGGAGATTGGATTTACCTCGGAGGCAGGGGGGAACCAAATTATCTAATATAGATTTACCTATAGCTGACACCCATAACAAAAGGCAAGGACAAGATGGAGGGTCTGACCATCCTTTCTTGGAATATCGCAGGGCTGGAAGCCAAATTTAAAAGTAAGGAATGGTTAGAATTTATAAAATGTTTCCATGTCATAGCACTCCAAGAAACTTGGGCAAAGGACTCAGGCCCATGTCAATTGGAGGGCTACAAGTGTTTTTTTAGACCCGCCCAAGGAACAAACTCGGGTAGGGCAAAAGGAGGCCTAGTAGTTTATGTGGACTCAGATCTGATTGTTCGTCAGACAACATACAAACAGTTAGACTTCTTCACAAGGGGGAGAGTCTACTGTTTGTAAACTTTTATAACTCCGGCCCAGTGGAAGGGAAATTCCCAATATTAGTGGAGCTGGAAGGTAGACTAAATGAGGAACTAGAGCAAAGGACGACGGGGCCAGAACCAACTGTTCTGTTAATGGGGGATTTTAATTGTCATTTATGCCCCAAATTACTCCCTCCAACCCCTGACTGGTCAGCTTACCCATTAGAAAAGGGCCCCCACTTTTCTCATTGTAAACAGGGAACAACTTTGATGAAGTTATTAGAAGACTTTGCCCTCATTCATGTCATGGATTTAGCTGCTCTCAAGGTAGGCGAACCCCTAACACCGAAATTTAAGGGCAGAGGTGGGGGGGTCCATAATAGATTACATAATGATCTCAGCTAGTGCAAGAGATCAGATCTTAAACACCAGGACAGAGTGGAGTCCCTTCAGCGATCACAATCCCATTATAATAGAAATCAAAGGGAACGATTTAACTAAAAAAGACCCAGGGTTGATTCACCAATCAGAAATTCAACCAATAGCTCAAGGGAGACGCTTAAAGTGGTCAGTGATCAACCCCCAGGAATTTTATGTCAAACTAGTGGATGAAGGGAAAGCCCACATAGAGACCTGTTTAGAACACACAACCGAGGACAAAGGAGTAGTAGAGGCGTTTGAGAACTTGACTAAAATAATTGAGAGACTCCTAACAACCAAGAAGCCCGCAACGCAGTCATCTACGCCAAGATGGTTTGACTCTACCTGTTCCAAAGCGCTGAGAGATCTAAAACTGAGCCTGAAAAAAACCCCAAGGGACAAGGTAGAAATCGCTCGCTGCAGAAAAAACTACAAAACCCAGGTAAAGATCAGGAAAGGGACCCTTCAAAAAGAAGTATGGGCAGACCTAAGGGAGGCTGGTGAGAACAAAGACTATGCCCAGTTCTGGAAAATTATAAATAGACCTTGCTTCCATGACTCAAATTCCCCAGTCATCAGCTCTAACATCTTACCAGAACACTGGATCGCTCATTTCAAATCCCTGTATAACCAACAGGAGACGGACACTGGTGATGGAATATGGAGGGGACCAAGGGAAGATACATTTGAACTATCTTTGGATGAAGTACTCAAAGCAATCTTAGGTCTAACACGAAACAAAGCCCCGGGCCCGGACGGGACCCCCCCGGATCTATTTCTTAGCAATATTGAGCTATGGGTCCCAATGGTAACAAGAGTTTTGAATGCAGCAATCAAAACGGGTATGCCGAGATCATGGTCCACTGCGGTGATTGTCCTTATTTATAAAAAAGGCTGTAGGGACAGCCCGCAGTGTTATCGAACAATCTCGCTCATTGACGTCTCCGCCAAGGTACTAGGAAGGGCACTCCTCAATCGACTAACAGATTGGACTGACATCAATAACACCCTGGTGGACACCCAGTATGGGTTCAGAACAGGCAGGTCAACCACCGACCAATGCCTTAACCTATACCTGATCACTGCTAAGTATACCAAGGCGTCTGAAGGCACCATTTACATGGGGTTTATGGACCTAGCAGCAGCTTTCGATAATGTTAACAGAGCTAAACTCTGGACACTTATGTCTAACCTGGGCATTGACCCGGATCTCATTAACATCTTAAGGGAGCTACATTGGAACACCACTGCCAAGGTCCGTTACAGTGCGGGGGGGGTGAGTACTGATCCCTTCCCGTGCTCGGGCGGGGTGAGGCAGGGGTGTATCCTGGCCCCATTCTTGTTCTCCCTCTACATAAATGGCCTGGAGAATGACCTCATAGCATTGGGAACTGACTGCCCTAAGGTGGGCACGCGTCATCTGCCAGTACTTTTGTACGCCGATGACGTGGTTCTCCTAGCCCGAACGGCTGTTGGTCTGCAACTTTTAATCAAGGGTTTCTCGGATTTCATGAGGAAATTGGATCTCTCCGTCAACATGAAAAAATCATTCATCATGATAGCGGGGAAGAAACCTCAAAAGAAATTTGTATTCAAACTGGGGGATCATGTCTTGGACACTGTTAAAACATTTCCATATCTGGGCCTCTTATTTGACGAGAAGTTAAACTTCGTCCCTTTGATTGAGGAGAGGGCAAGGAGACTAGTCTCAGCTAATGGGGCTATACTGAGCTTTGCACGTCGAATGGGTCGTTGGTCTCCAGAACAGGTGATGACTTTGTATAGATCAGTTAGTGTTTCAAAGACCATCTACGGAGCAGAAGTTTGGGGCTGCAGAGATGCACAATTAATTCAAAGTGAGGAAGACAAATTTTTTAAAAAACTGTTAAAACTTCCGCTGAGCATCACTGCAGCAATTACTCATGAAGAGCTGGGAACCACATATATTGCTGACATTATCAGACTGAGACCTATACTGGCCTGGCTCAAAATTTGGACAAATCCCAATGCAGAATTATCCAGACAGATCATCCAGGATTGCTTGTTGAGAGAGAAATGCCTTCAAATCCCATGGCTGAAATATGTTAAAGACACTCTGGGGGATATTGATGAACAAATGCTATTCCTGGAACCCTCCAGGGTGGACATATACTCCAGACACTCCGTTCAAAGCCTATTGCTGGACAAATTTAATGGCAGGAGGAGGGAGTTGGATTTAACTAAATCCTCGGCAGTTGCCCACTCCCTTGTCTCTAATCAAGTTGGCATGGAACCGTACCTCTTTTTATTGTACAGTCAGCACGAGAGGTTTTTAATGACTCGTTTTAGGCTCAATTTGTTGCACCATATTTTAGCTTATCCATCAGGTTTTACTCAAACAATTGAGCAGAAGGGTGCCTGCGGCTGCGACAATAGGTCTCCGCAGGACACCCTTCATTTGGTTTTATTGTGTCCTTTTTATAAAACACCGCACCAAAGATTTTTAGTGGATGTCTTGAAGGCCTCAAATATTATCCATGCTAAATCTGCCTTATTGTTTTTGCAAAGAGCCATTGAAACGCGAACCCTATTTGCTGTTATAAGTTTCCTTAAAATTGCTTTTAAATTGAGAAACACAAGGGGATGATGAATTGGTGGGTTAGGGAGGTATCTGAAATATTATTATACAGGGTCTTGTATCACTGTTGCTCACAGGTTTTCATCTTTCACAAAAACCCTTCTTTTTTACCGGATGTCTTTTTCTCTGTCTTCTTTTTAACAATTGTCACGTTGCTCAGAATGTTCTTTTTTGTGATGATATATTATGATTATTATGTATTTTCATGATGGTTTTTAACCTTCGAAATAAATAAATGAACAAAACTGAACTGGTGATCATGGTGGATCTGGTGGTGGAGTGGACGTGGTGGTGGACTTGGTGGTGGCGGTGGAGGGGGTGGTGGTGGTAGTGGTGGATGTGGTTAGGGTGGTGGTGGACATGGTGGTGGTGGACATGGTTGTGGTGGATCTGGTGGTGGTGAATGTAGGGGTAGTGGATGTGGTGGTGGTGGAGGTGGTGGTGGACATGGTGGTGGTGGACATGCTGATGGTGGTGGTCGACGTGGTGGTGGACATGGTGGTGGTGGTGGACATGGTGGTGGATGTGGTGATGGACATGGTGGTGGTGGACGTGGTGGTGGTGATAGTGGAAGTAGTGGTGGACATGGTGGTAGGGGTGTTGGATGTGGTGGTGGTGGATGTGGTGGTGGTGGACTTGGTGGTGGACGAGGTTGTGGTGGTGGTCGTGGTGGTGGTGTACATGGTGGTGGTGATGTAATAACATAAAGGAGGGGACCCCTCGGAGGATACTTGAGGCCAGGAAATAGAGGGGACTCATCGGGCAGGTTGAACGTAGAAGCCTAACTATATAGAAATGGAGGAACAATAGGCTACCTATAAACTGGTGCCAGATACTGTGGAAAGTACATATATGGGGTCAAGAAAATTAAGTTTGACAATATATGAGACAACAACTGAAGAATTCTGTGCCTTGCTCACTTATCTGCCCTTGAAGATGATACCTGTTAATGTATCCTCAACCTTATATTAATTTTGAAAGAATTGAGGATAACAGAGGGACTACTCTTTGGATGACCCAGTCAGATGACAGCATTCAATCCAATAATTGAAGTTTCAATATGGAACCATAAAAAATATATTTTTGTAGCTTATCCCCTGGTTCTTGTAAATGAAGAGTGCGTATCTGCATAGGTCCACTCCTGAGGAAGGTGTTTACAATATACTAAACCCACCGAACGCGCGTCGATCTTGCGTGGAACCCTTTAGAACATTCTGTGGTTCTCAATTTGGCTAAGGTTTTTTTTCTGCCATACCTTGATGTGTACAGATACTAGATGTATATGTTTGTTGTGAAAGTGCATGAATCTGAGTGAGTACAGTACGATAGTATTTATGGTATAACCAAGACTATATACGTTTTTTCTTCTTTTTTTTTTTTTCGTAAATCAATTTTGCTGTTGTAAAACAAAACAATGTTAGTGATAAATTGATGTATCTTATAGAATTGTGATAACTTATGTACTAAGAAAAGGAAAGACAATTCTTTTATATGTTATATTTATATAAAAAATGAAAAAAAGAATATAATAAGTCAAAAGACAAAGATAAAAAGTGATGATAAAAGAAATAAACAAGAAAAAGTACAAATCAAGGAAAGTGTATGTGTTATTGTTGTGCTTTGAAGGTCCAAAAAAAAATATGAACTATGTCTGAATATGTAAAGTATATAGGCTATGAGGGAATTCTTTAGTGTCGTGGTGGTGGTGGTGAACTTGGTGGTGGTGATGGATGTGGTGGTGGCGGACTTGGTGGTGGTGTACATGGTGGGGGTGGTGGACGTGGTGATGGATGTGGAGGTGGTGGTAGATGTGGTGGTGTATGTGGTGGTGGAGGACGTGGTGGTGGTGGTGGTGGATGTGGTGGTGGACGTGGTGGTGGTGGATGTGGGGGTGCTGGTGGACGTGGTGGATGTGGTAGATGTTGTGGTGGTGGTGGTGGACATGGTTGTGGTGGTGGTGGAATTGGTGGTGGTTGTGGTGGTGGTGGACGTGGTGGTGGACATGGTGATGGTGGATGTTGTGATGGACGTGGTGGACATGGTGGTGTTGGATGTGGTGTTGGTGGTGTTCGTGGTGGTGGTGGACATGATGGTGGACAAGGAGGTGGCGAATGTGGTGGTGGTGATGGACGTGGTAATGGATGTGGTAGTGAACATGGTGGTGGTGGTGGTGGTTGCGGTGGTGGACGTGGTGGTGCTGGTGGTGAACATGGTTGTGGTGGTGGACATGGTGGTGGAGGTGGTGTACATGGTGGTGGTGGACGTGGTGGTGGATGTGGTGGTGGATATGGTGATCATGGTGGACCTGGTGGTGGGGTGGACGTGGTGGTGGACTTGGTGGTAGTGGTGGAGGGGGTGGTGGTGGTAGTGGTGGATGTGGTTAGGGTGGTGGTGGACATGGTGGTGGTGGACATGGTGGTGGTGGACATGGTTGTGGTGGATCTGGTGGTGGTGAATGTAGTGGTAGTGGATGTGGTGGTGGTGGAGGTGGTGGTGGACATGGTGGTGGTGGACATGCTGATGGTGGTGGTCGACGTGGTGGTGGACATGGTGGTGGTGGTGGACATGGTGGTGGATGTGGTGATGGACATGGTGGTGGTGGACGTGGTGGTGGTGATAGTGGAAGTAGTGGTGGACATGGTGGTAGGGGTGTTGGATGTGGTGGTGGTGGATGTGGTGGTGGTGGACTTGGTGGTGGACGTGGTTGTGGTGGTGGTCGTGGTGGTGGTGTACATGGTGGTGGTGATGTAATAACATAAAGGAGGGGGCCCCTCGGAGGATACTTGAGGCCAGGAAATAGAGGGGAATCATCGGGCAGGTTGAACGTAGAAGCCTAACTATATAGAAATGGAGGAACAATAGGCTACCTATATACTGGTGCCAGATACTGTGGAAAGTACATATATGGGGTCAAGAAAATTAAGTTTGACAATATATGAGACAACAACTGAAGAATTCTGTGCCTTGCTCGCTTATCTGCCCTTGAAGATGATACCTGTTAATGTATCCTCAACCTTATATTAATTTTGAAAGAATTGAGGATAACAGAGTGACTACTCTTTGGATGACCCAGTCAGATGACAGCATTCAATCCAATAATTGAAGTTTCAATATGGAACCATAAAAAATATATTTTTGTAGCTTATCCCCTGGTTCTTGTAAATGAAGAGTGCGTATCTGCATAGGTCCACTCCTGAGGAAGGTGGTTACAATATACTAAACCCACCGAACGCGCGTCGATCTTGCGTGGAACCCTTTAGAACATTCTGTGGTTCTCAATTTGGCAAAGGTTTTTTTTCTGCCATACCTTGATGTGTACAGATACTAGATGTATATGTTTGTTGTGAAAGTGCATGAATCTGAGTGAGTGCAGTACGATAGTATTTATGGTATAACCAAGAGTATATATGTTTTTTCTTCTTTTGTTTTTTTTCGTAAATCAATTTTGCTGTTGTAAAACAAAACAATGTTAGTGATAAATTGATGTATCTTATAGAATTGTGATAACTTATGTACTAAGAAAAGGATAGAAAGTTCTTTTATATGTTACTAGCAGCCCGTCCCGACGTTGTCCGGGTATGAAATAGAATGTGTGTAATATGACACGCTCATTCGCGTGTGTCCCCGCTTGAGGGCCATCGGTGACCGTCTAACAATTAGAATTGTGTGAGTCTTGAATGATTGTTTCCCGCAGTAAACACCCATTATTCGTCAAATTTCTTTCCGCATACCATCACTCCGCATACTTTCATTACGAAAGTACCATGACTCCGCAATGCCATTATAACGCATGGCATTACATTTTATGCTTTTACCATGCATACATTTACAACGAAATTCGTTGTAAATGTATGAATGGTAAAAGCATGTTTTTTTATAAATGTTTGGATAAGGTAAGTATGGGTATAGGGGTATATGTTTTGGGGTGTTTGGGTATTTTAAGGGTTCAGATATAGTTTTGGGTTACGGGGTACAGGGGTATTTTTAGGGTTTAGGGATAGATATGGGTTTTGGGGATAGGTATGGGTTTTGGGGTACAGGGGTATTTTTAGGGTTTAGGGATAGGTATGGGTTTTGGGGATAGGTATGGGTTTTGGGGTACAGGGGTATTTTTAGGGTTCAGGGCTAGGTTTGGATTTTGGGGTACAGGGGTATTTTTAGGGTTCATGGCTAGGTTTGGGCTTTGGGGTACAGGGGTATTTTTAGGGTTCAGGGCTATGTTTGGGTTTTGAGGTACAAGGGTATTTTTAGGGTTCAGGGGTTGGTTTGGGTTTTGGTTTACAGGGGTATTTTTGGGTTCAGGGATAGGTTTAGGTTTTGAGGTACAGGTTTTTTTTAGGGTTCAGGGGTATATTTGGTTTTGGGGGTACAGGGGTGTTTTTAGGGTGCAGGGCTAGGTTTGGGTATTGGGTACAGGGGTATTTTTAGGGTTCAGGGCTAGGTTTGGGTTTTGGGGTACAGGGGTATTTTAGGGTTCAGAGGTAGGTTTGGGTTTTGGGGTTCAGGGGTATTTTTTATGGTTCATGGCTAGGTTTGGGTTTTGGGGTACAGGGGTATTAGGGTTCAGGGCTAGGTTTGGGTTTTGGGGTACAGGGGTATTTTAGGGTTCAGAGGTAGGTTTGGGTTTTTGGGTACAGGGTTATTTTAAGGGTTCAGGTCTAGGTTTGGGGTTTGGGGTACAGGGGTATTTTTAGGGTTCAGGGGTAGGTTTGGGTTTTTGGTACAGGGTTATTTTAAGGGTGCAGGGCTAGGTTTGGGTTTGGGGTACAGGGGTATTTTAGGGTTTTGGGGTACAGGGGTATTTTAGGGTTCAGGGCTAGGTTTGGGTTTTGGGGTACAGGGGTATTTTTAGGGTTCAGGGCTAGGTTTGGGGTATAGGGGTATTTTAGGGTTCAGGGCTATTTTAGGGTTCAGGGCTAGGTTTGGGTTTTGGGGTACAGGGGTATTTTTAGGGTTCAGGGCTAGGTTTGCCAAAGAGCATCGGTGTGGGTCATAAAAGAATAACAGCGGGAAACGAATATGTGATGATATTCCGCAAACCAACATCCTGCATACCATCAGTCTGCTATTTTTATAACGCGGGACTATTACTCCGCAAAGCCATCATTTCTAAAACTTTTACAACGCATATGACTTTATCACGCATGCCATTATAACGCAAATGCATGTGTGGTAAAGTCATATACATTGTAAAAGTACATTATTAAAACATTAAATATATGTTATATATATATATATATATATATATATATATATACACACACACATATATATATATATATATATATATATATATATATATATATATATATATATATATATATATATATATATATATGTGTGTGTGTGTGTACACATTTTTTTAATTTAATCAAAATATTTATTTATCTTTTAAATTGCATTATTTATATTATTTTTATTTAGGGTGGAACGTACCACACGCCCCCAGCGTTTGTCACGCCACTAGCACACGCCCACAGCAGTTTGAGTCACGCCCCTAGCACACGCCCACAGCAGAACGCAGACACGCCCACAAGGGACTACTTTGCTGGCACGGTTCTTTTACCTATTAAATGTATATGGTGGCCGTCTGCATAGCCTATGTCCTTCTGCTGCAACTGCCCTTTCCAAATCTGTATTGGGTGTTGTAATTGGCGCTGTGGTTACTTAGATTACCCGCCTCAAAGGTTTGGGCTCTCACTTTATAATATTAGTATGGATATTTATATAAAAAATGAAAAAAGAATATTATAAGTCAAAAGACAAAGATAAAAAGTGATGATAAAAGAAATAAACAAGAAAAAGTACAAATCAAGGAAAGTGTATGTGTTATTGTTGTGCTTTGAAGGTCCAAAAAAAGATATGAACTATGTCTGAATATGTAAAGTATATAGGCTATGAGGGAATTCTTTAGTGTCGTGGTGGTGGAGGTGGTGAACTTGGTGGTGGTGATGGATGTGGTGGTGGCGGACTTGGTGGTGGTGTACATGGTGGGGGTGGTGGACGTGGTGATGGATGTGGAGGTGGTGGTAGATGTGGTGGTGGTGGATGTGGTGGTATATGTGGTGGTGGAGGACGTGGTGGTGGTGGTGGTGGTGGACGTGGTGGATGTGGTGGTGGACGTGGTGGTGGTGGATGTGGTGGTGCTGGTGGACGTGGTGGATGTGGTAGATGTTGTGGTAGTGGTGGTGGACATGGTTGTGGTGGTGGTGGTTTTGGTGGTGGTGGACGTGGTGGTGGACGTGGTGGATTTGGTTTTGGACATGGTGATGGTGGATGTTGTGATGGACGTGGTGGACATGGTGGTGTTGGTGGTGTTCATGGTGGTGGTGGACATGGTGGTGGACAAGGTGGTGGTGGATGTGGTGGTGGTGATGGACGTGGTAATGGATGTGGTAGTGAACATGGTGGTGGTGGTGGTGGTGGACGTGGTGGTGGTGGTGGTGGACATGGTGGTGGTGGTGGACGTGGTGGTGGAGGTGGTTTAAATGGTGGACTTGGTGGTGGTGGTAGACATGGTGGAGGTGAATGTGCTGGTGGTGGTGGACATGGTGGTGGTGGTGGATGTGGTTATGGTGGTGGTGGACTGGTTGGTGGACATGGAGGGGGACATGGTGTTGGTGGTGGACATGGTGGTGGTGGATGAGGTGCTTGTGGTGGACATGGTGGTGTGGATGTGGTGTTGGTGGTGGATGGGGTGGACATGTTGGTGGTGGTGGTGGACATGTTGGTAGTGGTGGACATAGTGGTGGTGGAGGTGGTGGTGGTGGTGAAGTGGTGGTGTTGGACATGGTGGTGGACCTGATAGTGGTGGTGGACGTGGTGGTGGTGGTGGACATGGTGGTGGTGGTGGACATGGTGGTGGATGTGGATGTGGTAGTGGACATGGTGGATGGGGAAGTGGATGTGGTGGTGGTGGTGGACATGGTAGTAGGGGTGGTGGATGTGGTGGTGGTGGTGGATGTGGTGGTGGCGATGGACGTGGTGGTGGTAGATGTGGTGGTGGTGGACATGGTGGTGGATGTGGTGATGGTTGTGGTGGTGGTAATGGATGTGGTGGTGGATGTGTGCATGAACATGGTGGTGGTAGTGAATGTGGTGGTGGACATGGTGGTGGTGGACGTGGTGTTGGTTTGGTGGTGGTTATAGTGGACATGGTGGTGGTGGTGGACGTGGTGGTGGCGGTAGACATGGTGGTGGTGATGGACATGGTGGTGGTGGTGGACATGGTGGTGGTGGATGTGGTGGTGGTGGACATGGTGGTGGTGGACATGGTGGTGGACCTGGTGGTGGCGTTGGACATGGTGGTGGATGTGATGGTGGTGGTGGACGTGGTGGTGGTGGACGTGCTGTCGGTGGTGGATGTGGTGGACATGGTGGTGGTGGTCGATGTGGTGAACTTGGTGGTGGTGTATGTGGTGGTGGTGGTGATGGTGGTGGTGGTGGATGTGGTGCTGGATGTAGTGGTGGTGTATTAGTTGGCCTCAGCAAGGCCTACCAGTGCTAGGGGTTCTCCCTTCTCTGGCGCTTAGAGGCCTGCAGGTGATTAGGCGCGGTATAAAATTAAAATAACAATAACAATAACAATAACAAGAGTCCTCAGACCATAGAATAGAAGTTGGCACAGAAACTGGAATAGAAAATACAGAGTTTATTAAACCTCATGATTTGGAACTACATTCACACAGCACCCTTCAGTTATGTAAGAAGTAGCAACCTGAATGGAAGGAGCTTGGTCCTTTAATACCCACACAGGGGCTCAAATGAAGACGGTACAAGTAAAAAATGCACAGTCAACAAGTGGGAGGAGCTAACAGTTGCTAATTCTGGTGAACACATCCTGACAGTTACAGACTGGGGACAGCTGCAAGGACAGCTGCAAGCTCAAGAGTAGTTAACAGGAAGGTAGGACAGAGCACATGGCGAGCACATGGTAGCACATGGCAAACAAAATGGCTGACAGAAATACAAAATGGATTCCACAAAACGGACAAGATAGTCTCTAAATGCAGGATGGCTTCTGCTAATGCTAACCTAATCACTGCCAAATTACAACAGATGACCCTTTTAGCATTAGCTGAAGACAGTCGTTCATCTGGGGTAATCTAGATATGCATCCTGTACATTGATGCTCATCATCTCAGTGATCTCTTTATTTAACCTTTGTTGTGTTTTTATTTCTGCAATATTTCTTTTGGCAGGTGTACAAGCAGTGATGCATATGGAGCAAAGCATAGGACCACATTGTATACATACACAGCATGTAAATAGTATCATCAATAGTATACATAAGATAGTCAGTAGCTTCCAGCCCCAAGTGATAAAGAGTGTCCATATCCAGTTCGAGAATGTCCATGCACCAGTCTCTGGGTGAATTTTTGCAGCAATCTTATGCAGTTTAGAGATTGCATCATATACTGAAGGCGAGTGATCCGGAATGAAGACACAACAGCTGCTACCAATGATGCGGCATGCACCACCTCGATCAGCCAGATTCACATCTAATACCATGCGATTCTGGAGTGCTACAATCCTCGCAACTTGCAGCTCCTCTGTAATGTTCCTAAGTTCCATAGCTGTTTGATTGGTGACAGCTTCCACAACACGAGCCAATCGCCTTATCTTTCTGCTATTCAATGCAGCACCCACAAAGAAGAACAACCCTAAGTCAAAATCGACATATTGTTGTAGAGCAGTATCAGTTTGATCCACTTCATCAGTACTTATTGTCCTCTTATTTCTGTTCTTGGAAATGTCATTGTACAATTTGAAGTCGAGATGATATGACGCAGGTGCCAAAAACACAGGGGGCAATAGAATGGATACATAGCAGATCCCTGACTACCCAACAGGTAGTTGATAGTATCGCTTATTCCACAACAAAATAAGTATTATGTGAAGACGTAAAACTGCTGTTATTAGCACATTCAATGGTCAGAACTACTGTACACTCACTCCTTCCTACTGGAATTCTCCCAACACTACTAATACATAAATCTGCTTTAGCTCTAGTAACAGAAATCACAAATAGTCCATTGCTTTTAATATTTCTCATGTTCGTAAAGACATATGGTGTCGAAATATTGTCAGGTTGATACTCTTCCCATTCCCATTTAGTGCCTTCAGCTTGAGGATAACCATCTGTATCTTGATAGCATACTTTATTCAGATGGAAGTTAATCCCACCTACTGAAGGCTTTCCGGAAGCAAACAAAAGTGCATACCAAGCATGACATGAACCATTATGGGAAAACGGCAGAGGAAAAAAAGGTGTTCCTCCTTTCTTTTGATGTGCAGGTATCATCCCACACACCCAACAGTTGATGGTATTCGTGACATTATGTGTATGATGGAACATTTAAATAAAAGTGTTGTTTAAGTAGGATTGTCGATGCTTCTGCTCATGGTACGGAAGCCTAAAGTAATGATGTTCCACTGGTGCTGTAGTAGTGGCAACAAAAAGCTGTCGAGCAGGAGCCACTTTCTCAACAAAACAGGTGATTATTGCCATAACCACCAGAGCAACAACAAACCCTACAGCACAAATGATTCTTTGTTATGCATTTTAGCAACAGTGATAGTTGATCTTTCTACAAACTCGTTGAAACAATCGTTGGAGCTCTTATCCCTGGGCAGCCGTTGATTTCTTCACCACGGGCAAAGACGGGTGTCACTACACTATGCAGGACGGATCCCCCCACTTGCCACATCCATTCCGTTTCACCAACCCAGGGTGGTAGCTCAACCAGTCTTTTTAGGCAAACCTGATTCTTTCCTTGGTCTCAGCTGATATCGGGATTCTCCAGCGATCGTGTGGTCCGGGAAGACTTCCGCAGATTCGTCAGGTGAGATAGCTTGACTTTTCTCCGTCTCCAGAATCTCTTGATGATTGATAAACACAGCAGGTTTCACCCAGGTAGGTAGTACTCTCTTGCAGTGAGTACTATGGACCCAATTCTTTCGATTTGTCACACGAACTGCAGTGCTTGTCGCAAGCAGCACTTGCTCGGGTCCTCACTCCTCACCACCTCGGCTCCAAGCAGTTTGATCTGTCAAAGACCTTGACCATCACGTGGTCGCCAGGACGGAGTTCATGGGCCTCACCTGTAGATCTGTCAGGAAGAGCTTCTCGAACCTGTTGATGAATAGAGATTAAACTGTCGGTTAACTGTGCCAAATAATCTGTCATCAGAACACAAGGTACATCATGTATGGGGCGTGGTTTAGGAACTCCCCAAATTTTCATCGGTCTCCAAAATACCACCTCATAAGGTGTGAGCCCAGATCATAAATGTGGCTCCGATCTTATGGACAACAATGCCAAGGGTAGTGCATCTGGCCACTTCAAAGAAGTTGAAGCCAGTATTTTTGCCAACTTTAGTTTCAAAGTAGCTTTGTACCTTTTCACTAATCCTGCTGATTGTGAGTGGAAGACTGTATGGAATTTCTGCTTGACCCCTAATCCTTTCAGGACATGCTCAAAAACTTGCCCAATAAAATGAGGTTCGTTGTCACTCCACAAAAGTTTGTAAACACCATATCTTGGGAAAAACTCCTTTAGCAGGACCTTAGCTGTAGTGAGAGCTTTATTATCCTTTGTAGGGCACACCTCACTCCATTTGCTGAAGGCACATACCACCACTAGGACATATTTCAAGTTATTGCAGCCTTCAAGTTGGATGTAATCCATCTGCAAAACTTCAAAAGGTGCAGTCGGTGTAGTAAACCCTCCTGTAGGAGTCTGTGTCCCTTTACCAGGATTATACTGCCAACAGATCAAACAGGACTGGACTACTCTCTTAGCTGTGCCAGCAATTTCAGGATCCTCCTAAACTCGCGTAAGCAATTTCGTTATTGCTAGAGCCCCAACATGTGCCAGCCCATGTGCCATTTGAACCATAGGTTGTTGTGCTGACATGGTTTTTGGCTCTATTTCTGAGTGATGTTGACTTTAAGCTTGCTAACATCTTGAATCTGTATTCTTGCCTTGTGTTGGTCCTTTTAAGGCCTTTTTCCAGACCTAGAAGCATAAACTAGAGGATAGCTGCTTAATATGATGATAGATCCCTTATACTTAAAACTAATCCATCTATTGCCTATTGGCTTTGACATAATTATGTGTCCTTTCATCATCCTACGTATAGTAGAGGGTGGATCCTGTAGTCCTGACTTTATATTACATATTGGTATGGTGTGTGTATGTACTCTGACAAAGCTAAGTGTTATTTCATCCTTCTTAGGCCTACAAGCCCCAGAACTAGAGAGATTCCATTTTGCTTTCTGTCCCTGCAGAACTGAGATGCTTGCAGGGTAAAGGTAATGTTTTAGTTATGAGCTGTTGTTCACTAAGGGAAAACCAGCTGAGACTGGTTCTTATCGGAAGAATGTGTTTGTCTCTTGGGCCCAGACGTAACATGCAGATGCGCACTGCGGTTGCGCGGGCAGCTCTGGAGCTAGCACAGGAATTCAGTGGGAGACAGCCCTCTGTTGGAAATTTCCATGAGGGGAGAGGATTCCATATTAGCGAAGTGCAGGAGAGGAGGTGTGTCAGTTTGGTTCTTGGAGAGAGAGAAGTAAGATGGTTTTTTGGAGCTGAAGAGAACAGTTCAGTTCAATTGGTTTTCTGGAATGGAGAGAGAAGGCAGATAATTGCTGAAGCTGGAGAGAGCAGTCAGAAGAACGAAGTTGGAACTGTCAGCTGGAGCTGCCAGTTTATCAGGATGCATTAAAGCAGTTACCAGTCAGATGGAGGAGTTGAAGCTGCCAGCTGGAGCAGTTGAGCCAGAGGAGTGAAGCTGTGGTGAGAGAGAGCCCTGATTCCACCAGAGAGAGAGAGAAACATTCCTTCTAATAGGGTGAGGTATTCTAAACTAGTTTGCTTTACACTTACACCTTAATCTTGTCTTTTATTTCCTAGGCTAAAGCCCGCTATTGTATTGCTAATCCTTTTTCTTTCAGCGGTGTGCAGTCTATTTACAGTCCCCGTTAGTTACATGTGGATGTGGTCAGTCTATTTACAGTCCCTGTTAGTTACATGTGAATGTGGTATAGTAATAAAGCTTTACAGAGACCCTGCAGATCTGTGTATGTGTCTATTCCCATTTTACTCTTCAGGCTATGTGTTATAGTATAGTGTTATATTGTAATAAAGATACCCCAGTTCTTAGTGAACCAGTGTGCATGTGTTGTTCTTATGATAGAGCTAACCTTTCTTCTAACCAGATGCTGTATAGTAACTGATAGATCAAAAGGAAATAGGAGCGCTTAAATCAGGGAATAACTTTTGCATACAGTGTGTGCCTCTTGTTCTTATAGTGCAGGTAACCTTTTCTTCTAGTCAGGTGTTACAGCAGGTAAGTAGCAACTGAATAATCAGGGAGAGAGGAGCCCTCGAGCTGGAGAATAAGTTATACACTAAGTAATTTGGCCATTCCATAATATTATTGTACCCCTAGTGAATAGTGAGAGAAACTTCCCAACATAGAGAGAGAGAGAGCTGAAGGTATTCATAGGAAAGTGATCGTCATTGGGATGCGGCTTTATACCCACCGGATTGTGGCTTGTAAGTAAGTGAGCACCAGGGTGGATACTGGTGTGTAATGAGATCGTCTCTAGAGAAAGAGGCGTTAATGAGAGCACTGACTGAGGTTAGTGTGTATACCCACAGTGCCTATCTTGAGCGAGCACTGGGTGTAACCAGTGTGTAATGGTAAATAATCAGAACTGCCCCAGGGTAGATTAGTCTGGGCCCATGTGGTGGCGAGACTATGAGGTATGAGTGTGGTGTAGGGCATGGACGTCCTTAGTAATCAGTGAGTATTCCTAGTAATCCCTGTAGATTTAGTGGTGTTTCTGATGATATGAGCTTGTATATTGCGAGTTCCCCATCCTCAGGTAGGTACCCAGGTGCCTGGATAGATGGGTCCTGAGGAGGGAGGTGGTTGCGTTTCGGCTGGGTTGGTGGTGCTCTGGTGAGCTGATTCTATCTGGTCTGAGAATCCGGTCGTTACAGTTGTAAATAGGCTGCAGGTAGTTTCCATTTATCCATGTCTTTGTTGCGCCAACAACCCTCATCGTCCAATATTCCTTCTTTAGCCCATTGTTCAAGTTCTGCTATAGAAGCAGATCTCTGTACATCTAACACTTCCTCATGCCATCGCTCAGCTTGAGACTTCACTACGTACATGGAAGAAGTGCTTTGTTGCATTGCAGTCTCACAAGCTACGCGATCAGCAAAAGCATTACCTTGTCCAATATTGTAAGTCACTTTCTTGTGTGCACTACACTTCACAATCGCTATCTTCTCTGGATATGTCAGGGCAGTCAAAAGGTTATGCACTAATTCTCTATGCATTATCTGCATCCCGTGGGATGTAAGAAAGCCTCTTTCCTTCCAAAAAAGGCCAAAATCATGGGCCACTGCAAAAGCATAGCGGCTGTCTGTGTAAATGTTCACATGCAGGTCAGTGCTAAATTCACACGCTCTCGTTAAAGCTATTAGCTCAGCTGCTTGAGCCGAATTCTGAGGTATGCAAGCTTTCTCCACTATTGTCTCAAGTGTTGTAATTGCATATGCAGCTGAGGTCGTGCCATCTGGTAACTTCATACAGGACCCATCAACCCACAGTTCCCCATCTACATCTGAAAGGGGCGTATCTTGCAGATTGATGCGACTCTTTGTCTGTTCCTCAGTAAGGAATATCCAATCATGAGGCTCCTTTGACTGGGAATGAGTCACAGGATATGGCAACAAAGTGGCTGGGTTCAGTGTCGTGTACCTCTTCAAGGTAATATGAGGTGTCAACAGTGTCAATTCATATTCTGTCAGGCGAGCACTAGTTAAGTGTTGTGTCTTAGTCCGATTCAAAAGGGCATTGACTGCATGGGATACTAGCACCAACAGTTTATGTGACAAAACTATCCCTTCACTCTGACGTATGGACACAGCTGTTGCTGCAACTGCACTGAAGCATCCAGGCAAAGCACGAGCAACAGGATCAAGAACTGCAGAAAAATATGCACAGGGACGCTGCTTATCACCATGTGTCTGCACTAAAACTGATAATGCACATCCATCTTTCTCGTGTACATAAAGTGTAAAGGCCTTTGTGTAGTCTGGAGTACCTAACACTGGTGCTGAACAAAGAGCATGATGTAACTGTCGGAAAGTAGTCTCACATTAATCTGTCCATGGAAGGGGCACTGGAGTGTCTTTCGTCAAAACCGCTAGCAGAGGTTTAACAATGTGCGAAAATCCTAATATCCATTGCCCAGAAAACGAAGTCAAACCAATAAAGGCATGAACATCTTTCTGAGTAGAAGGTACTGGTGTGTCTAAAATTGCTTGAATGCGATCTGGTGTCAGTGCACAGCCCTCCTTAGACAGAAGGTGACCTAAGTAGGTTACCTTCAGTCTACAATATTGCAATTTCTTTTGTGACACTTTATGATGGTTGTGTAGTGATGGAGCGGACTTTCAGAATTAATTCTGAATAAAAGTTTGTGGCAAATGAAACTCCCATGATTTAATAATGAGTGTTGCATGATTTGCACGTTTGCACGTTTGTACTGACTATCTGGTCTGAGAATCTGGTCGTTACATTTGGCGTAGTCGGGCAGTTTTGAATTAAGCGCAGAGGAGGGAGCCCTAGACATGTATTTGGACTTAAACCCCTTTAAATTTGACATCTGGGAACAGTCTGTGACTTGCATGGTGAGGTGTAGTACCTGACCTATGGGCTTGAACAGTTGGAGTGTAAGGAGATTGCAGTACATCATGGCATTTGATTTATGCAGGGTGGAAGAAATGCTTTTCATCTTGTTGTTTGAACTGTCAGGCTTGAAGGGTAACTGTATGTGAGGGAGCCAATTACATCTTGGTGTTGATGCAGTTGTACATATGTGTGTGAAAAATGCTTTTAAATTGTCCATTAAATTGCTTACTGCATTTGCTTATGCTGTGCAATGTGAAATGTATTCAGTGTAATATGACTTGTGGCGCTCTTTGTAAATCGCTCCTTGTAAATATGGCTTGTGAGGAGCATGTTCTCATTTTGACTTGCTGAGTTCCTTGTGAATTGCGCCTTGTCAATATGCCTTGTGAAGAGCATGTCATTATTATGACTTGTTGAGTTTCTTGTAAATATGGCTTGTGAATAGCGCCATGTGGTTATGGCTTGTACAGAGCATGTTATCATTACGTTAGGCAGGAGAGAGCTGGATCTCTTTCAAGTGCTTGGAGAAAATGTTTTGAAGATGTGCGCACGTGTTATATGAAAACGTGGAGAGATAAGTTCTTGAATTTCCCATGTACTGCAGACATTGGGGAATGATTGTGTTTGAGCTGCCAAATGGTTAATATCTTGAATTGAGACAGCAGTATTTATTTTAACATGCTGTTTAACATGCATGGTTACATGAGCTGACACTAAAAGTCAGTGACTGTTTCGATTAAAGATGGTTTGATTTGACTTTTTAATTAGTTGCAGGGTTCGCCTATGTGCTTTGTCAGCTAGCTGACAGAATGGTAATATCTTGCATGTAGAGAAAAAAGCAGTGTTCATTTAACATTCTGTTTTGAAATGCGTCCACAAGTTTGTGTGGGTTTGCCTTTGAACACATGATTTAATGTCTCTGACTCGGAGGTCGGAAAGTTATAAATCAACCAGTTGGATTGAGATAAAGGTTTTCAGCTGTGGATGGTACACGAACCAGTGTTTTAGAATTAGTGTTTAACGGTTGCAAAATAAAACAGACCCATCATAGACTGTGCTTTAATTAGTGAAATGCAACCGTGTGCTTTAAAAAAAAAATGTTCTAGAAAATATACATGATTATTTTCCTAAAGCAAGCTGCCTTTTGTTTAAAGTTCTGTATTTTGCACATGATATGTAGCAGACCATCGTGTAAGTAAACCCACTCAATTAGAAAAAATTGCTATCTGAAAAAATGAATCTGGCCCTTTTAATAATTAGAATAGAAAAGCTTGCACTAAATTATGAATTCTTGGTTAGGCAGTGCAAATTTACATATTTCCCCTTGTTTAATTTGATGGTGTTACACATGTTATTTAAAAAAAAAATGTGTCTGCATGAAATGTTGTTCTAATATTTTTCCTTTTCAGCAAGTAGCAGTACATTATGACAGAATTATTTTACAATGCTAGCATGTGACTATGTTACAAAAAATATGTCTTTATTAATTCCTGTTTTTAGGATGCTTTTTACCACGTTTAAATCTGCTTAAATTAGTTAGAAGTAATGGTGCTGTGTTTCTGGCCTGGGAACAGTATTGTTTTCAGTTAGAAAGAATTTGCTTTGACCTTGGCTGATATGAGTCAGGCATCTGTTCGCGGCTCAGAGTTTGGAAAGGGTGGAGGACCCGTGGGTGACTTCTGAGAGCAGAGAGAGCCAGTTTGGTATTCTTGGCTATGTTACAGTTTCTTTCCGCGGAGAAATGTTTATATAAGGGGGGGTCAAGTTGCTCTTCCTTACAGTCGGCCCAGAAAGCTTCATTGACTTCAAATAAAGGATGTTTGCAAATGCAGAATAATTGACAGACGCTTGGCCCTTGGAGTTAGATAAATACAGTAGGCCCAGAAAGCTTCCCTGACTAGAGATATGAGAAGCTTAAACAGAATAATTGGTAGGAGCTTTGCTCCTGCAATGAGATCAGCATTTGGCAGTGATTCAAAAAACATCGCAGTGTAGCCCGGCTCCTGCTTATTATGGTTGGAGCTGATTCGAAACTCTGAGCGCGAACATCTTTCTGGAGGGAGGGGCTGTTTCTCAGAGGAGTGAGGAGTAGCTAGGCCCCAGCCCTTCTGGCTGTGTATGATAAAATTAGATTTTGCCCAAACAAATTTAAAGAATATGGTATAGGTAGAATGTTCAAATCATTCCTTGGATTTAGAAGGGTTCTTTTCATGAATTAGGAGGTGTCTTTCGAAAATAAAAAGCACTTGGGGTGCTTTTTGAATGGAAAATGTGTTTTTGCAAGATTGATGATGCGTGTTTCTCGTTTCAGATGGCTATTCTCGTGTGGGGGCCCTGGATGAGTGTGACTTTCTTATTTTGGAGTGATGAGCTTTCTTATTTTCGGAGTGAATGCCCCCAACCCCCAAAACCCCCGAGGCTGAATCCAGGATTAGAAGCAGACGTACCAGGCTGACCAGACTGGAGGATGTGCTTCCTTGGCACCGGATACAGATGAAGATGGAGAATCATGGCCTACAAGAATGAACTGTTTTCCTAAGGAGAAACAAACTACAGAAGAGAACTTTAAAATGTCATTGACCTGAAATGTAATTCCCTGGCCTGCATTCTTGAATCTTGCATGTTTCCCATGTTTCTATTTCAGATGGATATTATGCCACTTTTGCAGTTACCATATACAGGCCCCACTTGAAAAAAAATGTTCTAAGTCCTGTTCATGGTTTTGATGTTTCAGTTTACAAGGTGCAGTGCCACATTAATGCAATAATGCAAATGAAACATGATATGTTTTGCTTTTAGTATGCTACGCTATTTCATTATTGATACACTTGTTTATCTTTCACCTATTTCATAGTTTTCCTGTTTTCTGCAAAACAGTCTTGTCACTGGAAAGAAAGCAATGTTTTAAATGATGGTGCACACATGTGTTCTATAGAATGATTCAGAGGGACTAGGTGCAAACTGTTTCCTGAGTTAGATGACTTATGACCTTTACCTATTGCCTTTGGCATGGTCTACTATTATTCAATTTTCCAAATTTAAGTCTATGATCTTTTAGAAGAATATATACAACACACTTAGATAACTTTAGTTGATTTATTGCTTGATATGCATAGTGCTACACCAGCTATTTTGTAGGAATGGGGTTATCTTTGCTTTCCTGTTATTACACTTTCACTTTGATCCATCAACTCTTAATTAGAATAGTGGGATTAGTTCCAAGGGTGGTCACACTAGACTTTGAGTTGTCCTGGGAGGTGTGTCTTTTAGTCAGGTTATGTCCTACATCTATTAGTAATAGTTGCCCAGACTTTGAGGACCCTTTTTCATGTTTATTTGTCAGATTTTACCAAATCCTTTCTTACGTTGACCGAAGTAGGTAGGCCCCATTTAGGCCCTTTGTTGTTTTCATTTCACAACATGTCCCTACACCGATAGATTTCATGAGTTGTCACTAGAAGTTGAGGCACATTTAGTTCTTAAGTTGACCAAAGTAGGTAGGCCCCATTTAGGCCCCTTGTTGTTTTCATTTCACAAACATGGCCCTACATTAATAGATTTCATGAGTTATCACTAGAAGTTGAGGCACATTTAGCTCAAGGGTGCTTTGGTTAGTTTCTGTTGTTGTCAGATCAATTTTAGTTACATTTCAGCATTCAGGTCAAGGGTGCTTTGATTTGTTTTCAGTTGGTTGTTAGATTTGTATTCCCTACATCAAGTTTTAGGTGGTATTTCCTTAAGTTGTCATTTATTTTAGGGAGTCTTTTGGTTTTTGGTTTTGTTGATAGATTATGTTGATGTTTGTTGGTTGTTGTTTACAGATGTTCACAAGTTAAAGTCAAGGGTGCAATGTGCTGACATGGTTTTTGGCTCTATTTCTGAGTGATGGTGACTTTAAGCTTGCTAACATCTTTGAATCTGTATTCTTGCCTTGTGTTGGTCCTTTTAAGGCCTTTTCCAGACCTAGAAGCATAAACTAGAGGATAGCTGCTTAATATGATGATAGATCCCTTATTCTTGACACTAATCCATCTATTGCCTATTGGCTTTGACATAATTATGTGTCCTTTCATCATCCTACCTATAGTAGAGGGTGTATCCTGTAGTCCTGACTTTATATTGACTGTCCTGCTCTCAACAGACACGGTCGCTCCAGACGCTGCTCCCAGCTCCGCCTGCCTGCTGAAGTGCCTCTGCATCCCCACCTCGCTCTTCCGCAAGTACCCATTGAAGTGTGAACTGAACTGCCTGAAAGGCAGGAACCTTGTTGTGCATTAGTCTGCCATAGCGCTCCGCCTGCCTAACTACGCTGCTATTAATCACTTGGCATTTTGGAAATTGTTGTGCTGTCTGCCTGATCTCACCGGTGCCTTTATCATCAAGATCGCGCTATTCGATATCTGTGCCCCAATCCGGTTAGATCTTGGCTGAGGCCATTTTGTTATTGCTGTTGTTGTTGTTTGCTTCCTGTGCCTTCCCCTACCAGATCTCTGCCCAGCTCCCGCCTCCCAGCTGACCACCCCTCCCACTGACACCATTTGCCCCGCTCCCCAGCTACAGCGCTGTGACCGTCCTGTTCTCAACAGACACGGTCGATCCAAAAGCTGCTCCCCGCTCCGCCTGCCTGCTGAAGTGCCTCTGCATCCCCACCTCGCTCTTCCGCAAGTACCCATTGAAGTGTGAACTGAACTGCCTGAAAGGCAGGAACCTTGTTGTGCATTAGTCCGCCATAGCGCTCCGCCTGCCTAACTACGCTGATATTAATCACTTGGCATTTTGGAAATTGTTGCGCTGTCTGCCTGATCTCACCGGTGCCTTTATCATCAAGATCGCGCTATTCGATATCTGTGCCCCAATCCGGTTAGATCTTGGCTGAGGCCATTTTGTTATTGCTGTTGTTGCTGTTTGCTTCCTGTGCCTTCCCCGACCAGATCCCCGCCCAGCTCCCGCCTCCCAGCTGACCACCCCTCGCCCCTCCCCCTTCTCCATCCACATATGACAGTTGTCTGTTCGCGCAGCGTTCACGCGCAGCGGACGCGCCCCATGCGCGCCAAAGGTGCGCCAAAGGTAAGCCCGTCTACGCCCGTCCCCGCCTGGACCGCGGCCAGCGCCAGACCCCCTGGCCCGTCCCACCCACCCCACCCGCATTACATACAACGCCTCCACCCTCTTAGCCCTAAACCCCGGTCGAATCCCCAACTGCGCCCAAGCCGCTCCTGGACACACCCATGGACCCTTCACATGCAACTCCTGCAAGTATGACGGCACCAAGACCAACTCCTCATCCACTAACACCAAACAGAGAGCTAACACAAACCACCTAAAATGCATCCTGCTCAACACCCGCTCGATCCACAGACACGCCATCGATCTTTGGAATCTACTAGACACCATCTCTCCGGACGTCGCCTTCCTAACAGAAACATGGATGAACGCCTCCTCAGCTCCAGACATCACCATTGCCATCCCGGAAGGCTACAAGATCATCCGTAAGGACCGCACCATCCAAACAGGAGGAGGCATCGCTATCGTCCATAAGAACTCCATCCGCATCTCAACCAGCTCAGACGTCAACCTCCCTAGCGCCGAACACCTTCACTTCCAGATCCACACCGACCCCAAGACCACACTCAGAGGCACCCTCCTCTACAGGCCACCAGGACCCCGTGCTCAATTCAGTGAAGACATCACTGACTTTATCACCCCACACGCCCTCCCCTCCGAAGACTACATTCTATTGGGAAACCTCAATTTCCACCTGGAAAAGAGCAACAACAGCAACACCACCACCCTCCTGGACAATCTCGCCAACCTCGGACTCAAACAACTTATTAATACCCCCACTCACTACGCAGGTCACACACTCGACCCTATCTTCACCTCCAGCAACCATATCTCCTTCAGTCACACCACAGTTCTCCATTGGACGGACCACAGCTGCGTTCACTTTGTCTACAAAAAGACCACACCCCACAACCATCCTCAACCTACTCTGCGAAGAAACTGGAACAAAATCACCATCGACCAGATCTCCTCATCGCTTCCCCAAAACCCCCCTGCCCACTCTTCGAACCCCAACCAAGCAGCCATTAACCTCACTCAATGGCTAACCAACAGCGCCGACAACCTAGCACCTCTGAAAAAATGCCAAATCAAACTAGGCAGCAAAAACGCCCCTGGTTCAACGATGATCTCAAGAAATCCAAGAAACTCTGTCGCTCCCTCGAGAAGGCCTGGAAAAAAGACCCTAACACCAGCACCAGGGACGCCTTCAAAAACGCCACCCGCATACACCACCAACTGATCCGGACTGCCAAGAAAGCCGCATTCAAAGACAGACTAGACAACAACGCCCACAACAGCAAGGAATTATTCAACATCGTCAAAGAGTTTACCAACCCTACCGCCAACTCCAACGACATCACTCCCTCGCAAACCCTTTGCGACTCCCTAGCTTTGTTCTTCCAAGACAAAATCGCAGACATCCACAACAGCTTCGACAACCAACCCGGAGACCAACCCACCCAACCTTCTGCCGTACCTTCACCCCCCTTGAACATCCTTATTGACTGGAACCCAATCTCCACTGAAGACACCATCCGCCTGATGAACTCCATCCACTCAGGATCCCCCAGAGACCCATGCCCTCACCACATCTTCAACAAGGCAGACTCCATCATAGCACCTCACCTCCGAGAAGTCATCAACTGCTCCCTCAACTCCGCCACCTTCCCGGAAAGCTGGAAACATGCCGAACTCAGCGCCCTTCTGAAAAAATCCACAGCTGACCCCACCGAACTCAAAAACTACCGCCCCATCTCGCTCCTTCCATTCCCGGCCAAAGTCATCAAGAAAGCTGTCAACAACCAGCTCGCTGCCTTCCTCGAAACCAACAAATCCCTCGACTCCTCACAGTCTGGCTTCCGAGCCAAACACAGCACTGAGACAGCACTCATCGCAGCAACAGACGACATTCGAACCTTACTGGACAATGGAGACACAGTCGCCCTCATCCTCCTCGACCTCTCCGCAGCCTTCGACACAGTCTGTCATAGCACCCTGTTACAACGCCTCAGAAACATCGGAATCCAAGGAAAAGCACTGGAATGGATCACCTCGTTCCTTGCCGGTAGAACTCAGAGAGTCCGCCTCCCACCATTCAAATCAGAGGCCAATGAAGTCATTTGCGGCGTGCCACAAGGATCTTCACTCAGCCCCACCCTCTTCAACGTATACATGAGCCCCCTCGCGGCCATCGCACGCCAACACAACCTCAACATCATCTCCTACGCTGACGACACTCAACTGATCCTCTCACTCACCAAAGACCCTAACACCGCCAAAACCAACCTACATTAAGGAATGAAAGAAGTAGCTGAGTGGATGAAGCACAGCTGTCTGAAACTGAATTCAGACAAAACAGAAGTCCTTATCTTAGGTACCTCCCCCTCCGCCTGGGACGACTCTTGGTGGCCAGAGGTCCTTGGAAAAGCACCCATCCCGACGGACCACGCACGGAACCTGGGCGTCATTCTGGACTCCTCACTCTCGATGACCAGACAAGTCAACGCTGTCAGGGCCTGCTCCGCAGAATCCGATTGATGAACAAAGGGGTCCACCTCCTGATGTTACCAACACCCTGAATGTGTACACAGGGGGTTCGAACCATCAGGCGAGGGATAAATAATGAAAAGAGACCGGGGACGGGAAGGGGTCAGCAGGGACAAGGGATCTGAAACGACAGAGCATACGTTTATAACACCAATCAAATATCAAGGCTACTCTCAGTAATACTCTCTCAAACTCTGAATACCTTGCAGGGCTGTGCACTTTCCTCCAACAAGTTTAAATGAGATATCAGTTCAACTTCCTGAAAGGAAACACAATGGTTATCACAACATATAACACACAGGTGTAAGATCTAGCAGCAGTGTACCCTTTGTAATACACACCGTGTTATGCGGAGAAAGAACCTTTGTAATAGACCCCCCCCCCGGGTAAAAATGACTTGTTCCTCTAAATTAGTCTTTGAGATAATGCACAAGTCTATCATCCGGATTTATTCTAAAAGAGTTTGTGGTATAATCCCCCACGTTGTCACTCCATTAAGCACAGTACTGTCCCTTGAATTCGCATATGATATCTTTAAGCCCGAAAGATGCGATACGTTGGTGTACACTTATGTAGTAACAAGAGTCTTTTAAACCATATAACGGCAGTGTGTGGTTGCGACCACCACCACGCTCCGCTATTTAGAATCTGATTCAGATCAAACAAAAACAACTAGCCGGCAGTAGGTAGTGGAATACCACTCTACTCCGGACATTGCAGGACAAGAAATGATCCTTCCACGGTAACTTGCAGCAGCCGCCGCCAAGCTCCGGGAACAGAAAACCCAGTAGAGCCGGGTTTGGAAATGGCACACACAAGACGGTGCTTTCCTTAGCCAAGGAAACAAAGTAGCAATTCTCACAATGCTGGCAAGCGCCCGTGAACAGGGCTCCCAGCTGATACAATGTTACAAAGCCAGCAAGCGCCCGGACAGGGCTCCCAGCTGATACAATGTTGCAAAGCCGGCAAGCGCCTGGACAGGGCTCCCAGCTGATACAATGTTGCAATACCTCAATGCCGGGAAATCTTGATCAGCGCTCTCACTTCACAAAACTCTGAAGCAGCTCGATAGACACTGTCTTCTCCCAGGAACTCGAAAACACAAAGAAAGGACACAAAATTACGAGCAACTCTCTTCCTGGAAACACCTCCCTTATACTTCCTCCCTACAAGGATCATGGTAGATGTAGTTCCCTAAAGATTGGGTAGGCGCGGTGCTGCAGGAACCTGACAGTATGCCCTCCCTCCTAGCGCCTCCTAGGCCCCGGCTTGGCAGGATGTCTTCGGTGAAATGACCTAACAGCAACAGGAGCATGCACATTCGTAGATGGCTCCCAGGAGTCGTCCTCAGCCGAGTAACCCTTCCAGGCCACCAAGTACCACAATGTGCCTCTGCGACGTTTAGAGTCTTTTATGCAGCGTACCACATACTCCAGTCCATCGTTGCACAGCACTGGAGGAGGAGCCCTCCGTCGAGCAGACAAGGCCGGTTTCAACAAACTACAGTGAAAAACCGGGTGGATTCGAAGCGAGGCAGGAAGTTTCAGTTTATACGCCACAGGGTTCACCTGTTTCACAACAACGTACGGACCAATATATTTAGGATGGAACACCGAACGGAGTTTGAACCTGATGTTTTTGGTGGACAACCACACCCTGTCCCCCACCTGGTAAACAGGACCCACACCTCGATGCTTATCAGCCCATGTCTTGTACTCTTGTTTGGCTCGAACCAAATGTTTGGACACTTTCTTTTGGACCGCATGCAAACGTTGGACCGAACCCAACACCGAAGGTTGATTACCCACTTCTTCAGGAATGGTGATAGGCAAGGCCCGGGCATCGAATCCGTAATTAGCATAGAAAGGGGACACCCCCAACGAACTATGCCAGGCATTATTATAGGCAAATTCAGCTAGCCACAACAGGGACACCCAGGAATCATGAGCCTCAGTAGCATAGCATCGTAGATATTTCTTCAATGTCTGATTGAGCCTTTCAGTCTGACCATCTGTCTGGGGATGGAAACTGGTTGACAAAGAGGCTTTGATCTTCAACGCCAAACACCACGACTTCCAAAAGCTCGCAATGAACTGAGGTCCCCTGTCTGAAATGATGACTTCAGGAATCCCATGGAAACGGAAGACATTAGACAAAAGCAGCTGTGCTGTTTGACCAGCCGTGGGGAGGTTCCTACATGGTATAAAATGTCCCATTTTCGTGAGGCTGTCTACCACCACTAGCACAGCTGTATGTCCATGATCAGAAGGCAACCCTGTGATAAAGTCCATACTGATACTCTGCCATGGTTTCTTTGGGGTGGGCAATGGCATAAGTTTTCCCTTGCTCTGACTCTGCAATGTCTTGGCCCGTGCACACTCCTCACACTGACCCACCCAAAGTGTTACGTCTCTGGACAAGGTATCCCACCAGAACTGTCTTTGAACCAAGAGCACTGATTTCTTTATGCCTTGATGACCTGACATTGGTGAAGAGTGACACCACTCAAAAGCCTTTTTCCTGCTTTCCATGGTAGGCAAAAATAGTTTGTTTTCTACGAAGGGCAGACCACGGACGAGGGATCGTCTGGTGTCTTTGCTACTCCATGACCTCCAGGCAGCCTCGGTCTTTTGTCCCTTGATTGTCTCTAGGAAGACATCAGCATTAAGAACACAGATCACTTTACTAGGTTCAATGATGGCATCCATTGGAGGATCGGCCTTTACCTCCAATGTATCACCCAAGCGTGACAGAGTATCCGCCTTCCTGTTTTCGGCACCTGGGCGGAAGGTTATCAAAAAATTGTACTCCGCAAAAAACAGCATCCACCGCATCTGTCTCTGCGACAGATGTCTAGCTGTTCGCATGTATTGCAGATTACGGTGGTCCGAGAACACAGTCACTGGATGTATGGCCCCCCATAAATACTGTCGCCACTCCTGGAAGGCCTTTTTAATAGCAAGTAGTTCTTTTTCTGCTATGGTGTAGTTTTTCTCGGCTTGGCTCAGTTTTTTGGAGAGGTACGCTACTGGATGGAGTTGACCTGTTTGCACATGTCTCTGAGACAAAATAGCCCCAACTGCCTCATCCGAGGCATCAGCCTCCACAATATACGGCAATTCAGGTTGTGGATGAGCCAAAATGGGCGCGGTGACAAACGCCCTCTTGAGATGAGTGAAAGCATGCTCTGCTTCTTGCGACCAACCGTACACCACCCCTTTTCTTAGTAATCGAGAAAGAGGCGCAGCAATGCGCGAAAAGCCATCAATAAACCTCCTATAATAGTTCTCAAAACCCAGGAAACATTGGACTTCTTTCACTGTTTTCGGTGTGGGCCAGGATTGTACTGCTTGCACCTTTCTCTCTGCCATTTGCAACCCCTCTGGACATAGCATGACCCCCAGGAACTCCACAGTGGTTACTCCAAACTCACATTTACTAAGCTTGCAGAACAGATTGTTCTCTCTCAATCTCTGTAGGACCTGTGACACATGGTCGTGATGAATCCCTACATTACAAGAATATATCAAGATATCATCAATGTAAACAACCACACTGATGTCTACCAGATCCCTCAAAACATCATTCAGGAAGTATTGGAAAGCGGCCGGGGCGTTACACAATCCAAATGGCATAACAGTATATTCGAACAACCCATAGCATGTTTTAAAGGCCGTCTTCCATTCATCGCCCTCCCTCATTCTCACAAGGTGATACGCCCCCCGAAGATCTAACTTTGTGTAAATGCAGGCCTTCCTTACTTGATCTAACAGCACCGGAATAAGGGGAAGAGGGTACCGGTTACGGACAGTGTTTTTGTTCAGCATTCTGTAGTCAACACAAGCCCTCAATTCACCATTAGCTTTCGCTATGAAAAATAAAGGAGAGGCTGCAGGGGACTTGGAAGGGCGGATGAAACCTATAGCTTGATAATGAGTTAGATACTCTTTGAGGTGAGTAGTTTCGGGCACAGATAAAGCATACACACAACAGGAGGGCATCAGGGCTCCTTCCACCATATCAATGCAACAGTCGTATGAACGATGGGGTGGTAGTTCATTAGCCAACTGTTCGCTAAATACATCCGCAAACGACTGATATGCACTAGGTAATGAAACCTCCTTTTCGGCCGCAGTAGCCACCTGAAAAGGAATAGACAGCTCTCTAGCCTGAGTAACCGGATGTGCTGACATATGTTCCTGACATACAGGTGAAAGAAACCTCAATTTCTTCTCTTTCCAATCAATATCTGGGTTATGGTAGGATAGCCAGGGCATGCCCAGAATCACCTCATATTGTGGAGCCTCGATTATGTTGAGGGTTAACCTGTCCTGGTGTTCCCCTTCGGGTAAGTCTATCACCAACAACACTTCTTCTGTTTGTTCAGTGATCTTCCCAGACTTTAAGGGTTTCCCATCCACCGCCCACACTTCTTCTGGGTGCATCCGGGGTATGCGTCTCAAGTTCAAAGATGTTACTAGTCCGCTGTCTATGAAGTTGCCCGTGGCCCCAGAGTCAATCATCACCAGAACTTGATGACCCCCTAACTGACTCACCAGACACATGGACAACACGATGTGGGATACCGAATCCTGAAGAACCTCACAAACCAAAGAAGGTAGCTTTAAGGGAGTCTGATCACCCCTTCCTTCATTATCTTTGTCATATGACTCGGTGCTAGATATGGCTAACCTTTTCTTAACCCAACTCCCTGTAGTCTTTGGCTTGGAGGGACATTCTCTCACATAATGTCCCTTTTTTCCGCAATACATGCACAGCCCCTGAGTTCTACGGGTTTCCTTTTCTTCTCTAGTTAAGGGAGCTCTCACTGCTCCTATCTCCATGGGTTCATGGCTCTCCCCTATTGATGATGGCCCCTTCTTGCTGAAATACTCTGGCCTAGGGGAACCTCTGTCCCATTTTCTCCTGTCCCCTGATCTTTCTGACATTCTACCATCGAGTCGTAAGGAAAGATTGATCATACCGGCACAGGTAGTCGGTTGGGGATCTATTTGCGCTATGACATCTTTCATCCCATCCCGTAGCCCTTGATAATAAATGGACATCTGTTTCTCTTCAGGCCAGGAAGACTCTGCCACCAATCTGTTAAATGACGTTAAGTATGTAATCAATTCATTACGTCCCTGTCTTAACTCCATCAATTCCCTGTCAGCCCTGAATGTGGTGGCCCGTCTATCGAACACCCTCTCAAACTCGGTCCTAAAGGCCCCCCAATCTGAAAGAATAGCATCATCTCTCCTTACCAGTGGGACAGCCCAGCTTGCTGCATCCCCTATCATGTAGGAGATGGCGAACGCTACTCTAGAATGGTGGTTGGGAAAGGACGCGGGTTTGCAAGAAAAGTGCATCATGATTTGTGTAAGAAATATCTGCGTCTTGGATGAATCCCCCGAATACCTCTCAGGACTTGCCAACGGTATAGGGGGGGGTACCGTTACTTGGATACGGGGATTGAGCGTAGCAGCATCAAAAGGGTTACCAACTAACCTATCCACCCTTTCTCTCAAGGCGGTAGCCTCTGCTCTAGAAGCCGTAGCCTCAGCTCTAGAGGCCACTAACTCTTGTTGGACTATAACAAGCGCTTGCAACACTTCCTCTAGGGTAGCCATGTTTGGTCACCAATCGTATCAGGCGGAGCATATATCGTGGGCTCGTAATTCTGTCAGGGCCTGCTCCGCAGAATCCGATTGATGAACAAAGGGGTCCACCTCCTGAT
The DNA here is from genome assembly GCF_964263255.1 of Lissotriton vulgaris. Taxonomy (NCBI): domain Eukaryota; kingdom Metazoa; phylum Chordata; class Amphibia; order Caudata; family Salamandridae; genus Lissotriton; species Lissotriton vulgaris. The sequence goes on from NW_028249799.1 coordinate 151,548, forward strand.
GTTACCAACACCCTGAATGTGTACACAGGGGGTTCGAACCATCAGGCGAGGGATAAATAATGAAAAGAGACCGGGGACGGGAAGGGGTCAGCAGGGACAAGGGATCTGAAACGACAGAGCATACGTTTATAACACCAATCAAATATCAAGGCTACTCTCAGTAATACTCTCTCAAACTCTGAATACCTTGCAGGGCTGTGCACTTTCCTCCAACAAGTTTAAATGAGATATCAGTTCAACTTCCTGAAAGGAAACACAATGGTTATCACAACATATAACACACAGGTGTAAGATCTAGCAGCAGTGTACCCTTTGTAATACACACCGTGTTATGCGGAGAAAGAACCTTTGTAATAGACCCCCCCCCCGGGTAAAAATGACTTGTTTCTCTAAATTAGTCTTTGAGATAATGCACAAGTCTATCATCCGGATTTATTCTAAAAGAGTTTGTGGTATAATCCCCCACGTTGTCACTCCATTAAGCACAGTACTGTCCCTTGAATTCGCATATGATATCTTTAAGCCCGAAAGATGCGATACGTTGGTGTACACTTATGTAGTAACAAGAGTCTTTTAAACCATATAACGGCAGTGTGTGGTTGCGACCACCACCACGCTCCGCTATTTAGAATCTGATTCAGATCAAACAAAAACAACTAGCCGGCAGTAGGTAGTGGAATACCACTCTACTCCGGACATTGCAGGACAAGAAATGATCCTTCCACGGTAACTTGCAGCAGCCGCCGCCAAGCTCCGGGAACAGAAAACCCAGTAGAGCCGGGTTTGGAAATGGCACACACAAGACGGTGCTTTCCTTAGCCAAGGAAACAAAGTAGCAATTCTCACAATGCTGGCAAGCGCCCGTGAACAGGGCTCCCAGCTGATACAATGTTACAAAGCCAGCAAGCGCCCGGACAGGGCTCCCAGCTGATACAATGTTGCAAAGCCGGCAAGCGCCTGGACAGGGCTCCCAGCTGATACAATGTTGCAATACCTCAATGCCGGGAAATCTTGATCAGCGCTCTCACTTCACAAAACTCTGAAGCAGCTCGATAGACGCTGTCTTCTCCCAGGAACTCGAAAACACAAAGAAAGGACACAAAATTACGAGCAACTCTCTTCCTGGAAACACCTCCCTTATACTTCCTCCCTACAAGGATCATGGTAGATGTAGTTCCCTAAAGATTGGGTAGGCGCGGTGCTGCAGGAACCTGACAAACGCCGTATCATCATCTTGCTTCAATATTCTTCGCATGCTCAAAAAAACATTTCGCTGGATCCCCACCGAAACTAGGAAAACGGTCACCCACGCACTGGTTACAAGCCGCCTGGACTACGGAAACACCCTATACGCCGGTACCACCGCAAAACTTCAGAAAAAACTCCAACGCATCCAGAACGCATCAGCCAGACTCATACTAGACATCCTGCGTAAAGACCACATTTCCGGTCACCTGAAAAACCTCCACTGGCTCCCCGTCAATAAGAGGATAACATTCCGCCTCCTAAACCACGCACACAAAGCACTCTACGAACTTGGACCCGAATGCCTCAACACACGACTCTCCTTCTACACCCCCTCCCGCCAGCTACGCTCTTCCAACCAAGCCCTTGCTGCTGTACCTCGCATCAACAAAACCACCATGGGAGGAAGATCCTTCTCCTACCTGGCGGCTAAAACCTGGAACTCACATCCCATTCACCTTCGCCTCACTCAGAACCACCTAGCATTCAGAAAGCAACTTAAAACCTGGATTTTTGACATGTAATTCCCCACCCTTCTTCAAGCGCCTTGAGACCCTCTGGGTATGTAGCGCGCTATATAAATCAATTGAATTGAATTGAATTGAATATTACATGTTGGTATGGTTTGTGTATGTACTCTGACAGAGCTAAGTGTTCTTTCATCCTTCTTAGGCCTACAAGGCCCAGAACTAGAGAGACTCCATTTTGCTTTCTGTCCCTGCAGAACTGAGATGCTTGCAGGGTAAAGGTAATGTTTTAGGTATGAGCTGTTGTTCGCTAGGGGAAAACCAGCCGAGACTGGTTCTTATCGGAAGAATGTGTTTGTCTCTTGGGCCCAGACGTAACATGCAGATGCGCACTGCGGTTGCGCGGGGAGCTCTGGAGCTAGCACAGGAATTCGGTGGGAGGCAGCCTTCTGTTGGAAATTTCCATGAGGGGAGAGGATTCCATATTAGCGAAGTGCAGGAGAGGAGGTGTGTCAGTTTGTTTCTTTGAGAGAGAGAAGTAAGATGGTTTTTTTGGAGCTGAAGAGAACAGTTCAGTTCAATTGGTTTTCTGGAATGGAGAGAGAAGGCAGATAATTGCTGAAGCTGGAGAGAGCAGTCAGAAGAACGAAGTTGGAACTGTCAGCTGGAGCTGCCAGTTTATCAGGATGCATTAAAGCAGTTACCAGTCAGATGGAGGAGTTGAAGCTGCCAGCTGGAGCAGTTGAGCCAGAGGAGTGAAGCTGTGGTGACGGAGGGAGAGAGAGAGCCCTGATTCCACCAGAGAGAGAGAGAAACATTCCTTCTAATAGGGTGAGGTATTCTAAACTAGTTTGCTTTACAATTACACCTTAATCTTGTCTTTTATTTCCTAGGCTAAAGCCCCCTATTGTATTGCTAATCCTTTTTCTTTCAGCGGTGCGCAGTCTTTTTACAGTCCCTGTTAGTTACATGTGGATGTGGTCAGTCTATTTACAGTCCCTGTTAGTTACATGTGGATGTGGAATAGTAATAAAGCTTTACAGAGACCCCGCAGATCTGTGTATGTGTCTATTCCCATTTTACTCTTCAGGCTATGTGTTATAGTATAGTGTTATATTGTAATAAAGATACCCCAGTTCTTAGTGAACCAGTGTACATGTGTTGTTCTTATGATAGAGCTAACCTTTCTTCTAACCAGATGCTGTATAGTAACTGATGGATCAAAAGGAAATAGGAGCGCTTAAATCAGGGAATAACTTTTGCATACAGTGTGTGCCTCTTGTTCTTATAGTACAGGTAACCTTTTCTTCTAGTCAGGTGTTACAGCAGGTAAGTAGCAACTGAATAATTAGGGAGAGAGGAGCCCTTGAGCTAGGAGAATAAGTTATGCACTAAGTAATTCGGCCATTCCATAATATTATTGTAGTAGTGAACCTCTAGTGAATAGTGAGAGAAACTTCCCAACATAGAGAGAGAGAGCTGAAGGTATTCATAGGAAAGTGATCGTCATTGGGATGCGGTGTTATACCCACCGGATTGTGTCTTGTAAGTAAGTGAGCACCAGGGTGGATACTGGTGTGTAATGAGATCGTCTCTAGAGAAAGAGGCGTTAATGAGAGCACTGACTGAGGCTAGTGTGTATACCCACAGGATTGTGGCTTGTGTTTGTATGAAATAGTGAGAGCACTGGGGGGATACAGTGCCTATCTTGAGCGAGCACTGGGTGTAACCAGTGTGTAATGGTAAATAATCAGAACTGCCCCAGGGTAGATTAGTCTGGGCCCATGTGGTCGCAAGACTATGAGGTATGAGTGTGGTGTAGGGTATGGACGTCCTTAGTAATCAGTGAGTATTCCTAGTAATCCCTATAGATTTAGTGGTGTTTCTGATGATATGAGCTTGTATATTGCGAGTTCCCCATCCTCAGGTAGGTACCCAGGTGCCTGGATAGATGGGTGCTGAGGAGGGAGGTGGTTGCGTTTCGGCTGGGTTGGTGGTGCTCTGGTGAGCTGATTCTATCTGGTCTGAGAATCCGGTCGTTACAGTTGTAAATAGGCTGCAGGTAGTTTCCATTTATCCATGTCTTTGTTGCGCCAACAACCCTCATCGTCCAATATTCCTTCTTTAGCCCATTGTTCAAGTTCTGCTAGAGAAGCAGATCTCTGTACATCTAACACTTCCTCATGCCATCGCTCAGCTTGAGACTTTACTACGTACATGGAAGAAGTGCTTTGTTGCATTTCAGTCTCACAAGCTACGCGATCAGCAAAAGCATTACCTTGTCCAATATTGTAAGTCACTTTCTTGTGTGCACTACACTTCACAATCGCTATCTTCTCTGGATATGTCAGGGCAGTCAAAAGGTTATGCACTAATTCTCTATGCATTATCTGCATCCCGTGGGATGTAGGAAAGCCTCTTTCCTTCCAAAAAAGGCCAAAATCATGGGCCACTGCAAAAGCATAGCGGCTGTCTGTGTAAATGTTCACATGCAGGTCAGTGCTAAATTCACACGCTCTCGTTAAAGCTATTAGCTCAGCTGCTTGAGCCGAATTCTGAGGTATGCAAGCTTTCTCCACTATTGTCTCAAGTGTTGTAATTGCATATGCAGCTGAGGTCGTGCCATCTGGTAACTTCATACAGGACCCATCAACCCACAGTTCCCCATCTACATCTGAAAGGGGCGTATCTTGCAGATTGATGCGACTCTTTGTCTGTTCCTCAGTAAGGAATATCCAATCATGAGGCTCCTTTGACTGGGACTGAGTCACAGGATATGGCAACAAAGTGGCTGGGTTCAGTGTCGTGTACCTCTTCAAGGTAATATGAGGTGTTAACAGTGTCAATTCATATTCTGTCAGGCGAGCACTAGTTAAGTGTTGTGTCTTAGTCCGATTCAAAAGGGCATTGACTGCATGGGATACTAGCACCAACAGTTTATGTGACAAAACTATCCCTTCACTCTGACGTATGGACACAGCTGTTGCTGCAACTGCACTGAAGCATCCAGGCAAAGCACGAGCAACAGGATCAAGAACTGCAGAAAAATATGCACAGGGACGCTGCTTATCACCATGTGTCTGCACTAAAACTGATAATGCACATCCATCTTTCTCGTGTACATAAAGTGTAAAGGCCTTTGTGTAGTCTGGAGTACCTAACACTGGTGCTGAACAAAGAGCATGATGTAACTGTCGGAAAGCAGTCTCACATTAATCTGTCCATGGAAGGGGCACTGGAGTGTCTTTCGTCAAAACCGCTAGCAGAGGTTTAACAATGTGCGAAAATCCTAATATCCATTGCCCAGAAAACGAAGTCAAACCAATAAAGGCATGAACATCTTTCTGAGTAGAAGGTACTGGTGTGTCTAAAATTGCTTGAATGCGATCTGGTGTCAATGCACAGCCCTCCTTAGACAGAAGGTGACCTAAGTAGGTTACCTTCAGTCTACAATATTGCAATTTCTTTTGTGACACTTTATGATGGTTGTGTAGTGATGGAGCGGACTTTCAGAATTAATTCTGAATAAAAGTTTGTGGCAAATGAAACTCCCATGATTTAATAATGAGTGTTGCATGATTTGCACGTTTGCACGTTTGTACTGACTCAACCTAGAGTAATATGCACCAACATAAACACGCGGGTTTAAATATTTGTGCTCTAGTCGTGTTCGTTATTCTGCTTTGAATAATATATTTACTTTGTCTTTTGTTTTGTTGTACATTAACTGAGGCTGTTCTGAATAATAGCATGTGCACTCTTTTTAAAATGTGCTTTTGTCTATGTTATGTCGTCTCATGTGTTTGTGTTTGCTTATTCTTTTGTATGCAAAACTAGGTAACTTAGACTAATGGGTTAATTGTAGTAAAGGGGGTGGGTAAGAGAATAATTATCATTTCTCGAATTAATTATTGTCTTGTGTTTCCTTGCATACTAGACTCATGCTAAAAGAGGCCTGTGGCCTATTTGTAAAATGGATGTCCGGAGCTCTGTCAAAAGTGGGCCTTGCACTGCAACGATTGAATGTGGAAATGTTTTTTCTACAATTATTCTTTGAGAGAGGCTCGTAAGCATGGTCGTGAGGAAGCTGAGGACATTTGATTCAGCTTCTATCACCAAGGACAGGATGCTAAGCAGCGGAAAGGCTTGGACGGAGGAAATAATTTGTTTAATGTTGCAACCTCTTGGGAAGCCTGTGACACGTAAAACTGTGAACAATGCCGCTCTTGAAAGAACGTGACTCTTGCTATGCGAGAGTCTTATGCCTTCATCAGGAGATGTCCAGGACCAATCACATTATGTCTTGCTCGAATAATTGTATTCTTTTAGTTAGTTTTAGATAGGAAAAAGGTATAAGAATTACCCCCCTTGCTAAGAGCACTGTTCGTTCGTTCCTGTGCTCCAGTTATGCTGCCGGACTTTCGTTTCAAGTAAGATCCATTGAAACTTTACTTTTCCTCTTAGGTTTTCCTTAGCTAAGTTAGGGAAATAGGGCTTAGAGAATTAATCTAAATGTTTGAGCATTTTCTCATGCTGAGCTTGGTTTGAACTGCCAGACAAATGTGTGCCTTTTCTAATAAATAATTTTGCTTAATAAAAGCTAATACAAGAGTTTTCACTTTCAAAATGCATTTCTGATTTTAAATAAAGTTAATAAAATAGATTTTGAAATGACAAGCTGGGCTTGTTTGTTTCCCTGAGTTCCCATAAGTAAATCCATTGCCTATGATTTGACTTAATTAAATGAGATTTATTATATTAGATTAATTAGGTCATAGGATTCAGTAGGTCAAAATTCATGTCTTAGTCATTTATGGGCCTAGTGATAATTTTTTGAATTATGGTGAGTATCATGGTGTAGAGATGTATATATGAGACTGAATTTCTCTTGGCCCGCTGGATCAAATTCCTGGTAGCAGAGTTCGGTTACTATGGTAACATACATGTTACATGGTAATTACATAGGATACATGTTTAACACATGTTAAGTTTTGTCTAGTTGTTATTTGTTGTTGAAAGGTTTTTCCAGCAGTGTGAAAAGCCTATGTGCCGGCAGAGTAGTGTGACAGGTGAAGTTACACAGTTCATTTGTTCTGTTTCAAATTAGTGGTACAGAAATATCACTAAGAGTTGTGGACGTGCAACACAAGTTTAGGGATTTAGGTATGATAGATTGCATGAATAGTGAGGTTTGCCTATGAAATCGTAGCTCTGAGTATAGGGACTAGGAGCCCGTTTTAAAACTCGTTGTGAAAAGAGTAGTAGGATTTTTCGGAGCTTGTGTGAAGGGTGAGGTAGCATTGTCTATTCTTACTGCCGTATCAGGAATTCTATTGGTTAGTTAAAGTCCTACCGAAGATTTCATGTTTGCATGAATAGGTTTCTCTCGTATGAAAGTTGAAAAATTGTTTTTGTGAAAATAGCGTCGTCTATTTCACGAGAGTGAATTCTTGAATGTTTGATAAAACTATCACTTTGTTTAGCGAAACGGACAAATGGTTTGTTTTTCTGTAGTTATTAACTGAAATTCATTGAAAAGAATAGTTTAAAAGCGCTGTGAAAATATTTTGTAATAGAGGGGTGAGTTTACGGAGTGACACTGACACGCGCAGCTTCGCTGCAGCAGCAGTGTACATCACAGGGTTCGCGCTGTGATTGGTTGACATACGTCACAGCGAGTACGCTGATTGGTTCACGTGACTAAAACGAACTGTTAGTCGATTGGTCATTTCTGGAAACTGGTTTCTCATTGGTTGAGCAAGGTGGTGATGTAGCTTAACCTGATTGGCCTGTTGGTGAGTTTCGCGCACGGATTGGTCAGAGCAGCGGAACAACGGAAAAATATTTACGATCTTTTCTAAATTATACGATTTGTTTTTAAAACATGAGTTATTGGTATAAAGAAGAGAAAAAGCCTTCATGGTTTCAAAAAATTAAAAATTTATTTAATCCTGACAAGAAAATTGAAGCGCGTGGTGGAAAATTACTTCATAAGTATAAAACGCCCGCAGCATATATGAATGAATGAATGAATGAATGAATACTCATTTATATAGCGCGTGGTTACCCGGAGGCATCCCAGCGCTGCAGTGTACCAATTCATCACCCGAGAGATTACAGAAATAGGAAGGTTTTTAGCATCTTTCTAAACCTAAGGTGGTTCTCTTCCATCCGAATAGGGTCCGGCACGTTGTTCCAGAGTTTAGCTGATTGGACAGAAAAACGTCTGCCACCCATACGGATTCTCCTTATTCGTGGGACTGCCAGGAAGTTCTTACTACTGGATCTAAGGGCTCTATTGGTTTGGTAAGGACAAAACAGAGATTGAGTTAGACCAGGCCCTGTCTTGGTCAAGGCTTTATGGACAATAGTCATAGCCTTAAAATCGACCCTTTGTTGTATTGGCAGCCAATGGAGTTGCCTGAGTGCTGGTTTGGCAGAAGTTCTACGCGGTATCTTTAAAAGCATCCGAGCTGCGCAATTCTGTACCGTCTGTAGAACCCTGATCGTCCCTAATGGTGTTCCTAAATATATTGCGTTAGCATAGTCCAGGCGTGTTAAAATCAGGGCCTGGACTAATATCCGCCTTGCTTCGAACGGAAGCAGTTCAATAATTTTTCTAAGGGACCTCATCAGGGCGTAGCAGTTCGCTGCAACCTTCTGAGCTTGCACCAAAAAATTAAGTGCTGGGTCTAGCCAAACCCCTAGACTTTTGATTTTCTTTTTGGGGGAAGGGGGGTGACCCAAAGTGGTAGGCCACCATCCGTCGACCGCGGAGGGAGCATCAAGTCCCAACATCATGATCTCCGTCTTTGTTCCATTAAGTTTCAAGAAGGATGCATCCATCCACTCACGAACCTTGCTAAGACAGGAAGAGAGTTTATCATAGGATGACATCTGGCCAGAAAGGGTGATGATAAGCTGCGTATCATCTGCATACGTCACTAGTTGCACTCCCCAAGGTAACACCACCTCAGCCAAAGGCCTCATATAGATATTAAATAAGGTCGGGCTGAGGGATGACCCCTGGGGAACGCCACAGTGAAGATGCACAGGTGGAGAAGAGATGTCATCCTCAAATACAGAGAAGGTCCGGTCTGAGAGGAAGGATTGCAGCCATTTCAGCGCGGTGCCAGTGACACCCACATCACCCATCCTTTGAATCAGAATAGAGTGATTAACGGTGTCAAAGGCCGCGCTGAGATCTAATAACAGTATGGCTGCGCAACTGCCTTCATCTACAATCCTTCTTGCTTCCTCAATAACTGCCACCAGAGCCGTTTCAGTGCCTTGTTTGCACCTGAATCCGGTCTGGGTAGGATGCAGTAAATCCTGGGTTTCTCGATGGTTGGAAATCAGAGAATTGACATATTTTTCTGTAAGTTTGCTAATTGTGGGCAGCAGAGAGATAGGGCGATAGTTAGCCCAGTCGTTAGGATTGAGGTTGGGCTTTTTAAGTAGTGCCTTTACTCTTGCATGTTTCCAGTGAAGGGGGACTTCCCCAGCTGAGAGTGAAGTATTGATCACCTCCTTAATCACCGGGCCACAACATCAGAGACCAAGTTGAGCATGGTAGGCGGTGCCACATCAACCGGTGAACCTGATTTAAGGTTACTCAGAAGTGATTGGACCTTAGGGCAATCAAGAGGGGGAAATGTCTCAAGGAGATTCAGCTCAAAACTCGGGGGCAAGGTTAATATACATGGAGTCTCACGGAAAGTGGAATAGATGTCTGTTATTTTTGATACAAAGAAATTAGCCAATTCCCTGCAACGAGTAGATGCAAGACTGGGGTCAGCAGTGGAAGTAGATGGGGTTGCTAAAGACTTGAATATTTTAAAGATTTCCCTGGAGGAGCTGGAGGCAGAAGTAATTTTTTCCTGGTAATATTTGGATTGAGTGGATTTAATCAGTTTTTTATAGTTGCGAAGAGTAATCTTATAGATATCCTTACTGTTTTTTTGGTAGTCTTTTCTCCAGAGCCTCTCTTTCTGTTTACAGAGTTGTTTAAGGGTTCTAAGCTCTGGGGTGTACCAGGCTTTTTTGTTTGATCCGATACGATGAGAAAGCTCAACCTTAGGTAGGGTCTGGTCTAGTGATTCCTCTAGCCAACGATTATAACAGTCGTTAGCGTCGGAGGGGTCATTGCGAATTTCAGGTACAGTTTCTAAAAGGTTGAGTGTCCATTTCTCAGTGACTAATTTAGACCAGGGTTGCCTAGTTTGTTTTATAAAACAAGCCTGGCCTGTCTGTTCCTGGCGGGTAAGGGAGAGGAAGGAGAATATGGTTATCATACCTTTCTCTGGTTTGAAAATTGGATGCAATACACTAGAGGTGATGGTGTTTTAGCCTGGCCAGAGGATGGGTCATTCAATGTTAAAGTTTTGAGAAATTTAAGAGATAAAATGATGGCTCTTTCACCAAGACCCAGACCCACTCAATTTGAAGCTTTAGTTGAATGGGAAGTTGAAATGATGGAACTTGAGCGAGAGAATTGGGGAGCTCCGAGAAGCTTAAATAGGGAAACCCACCAAGATAAAATACGTCGTTGGAGGAAAGGAGATATGTATGAAGGATTATATCCGGTTCTGGAAATGGTTGTAGAAACAGGTCAAAAGAATTCTCAGAATGAAGATAATCTTGATCAAGAATTAGATGATGCAGTTTTAGGGGATATGTTAAATACTCCTCCACCTTATCAGCCAGGTTGTTCACATTCTACTCTAAGGAGTGTTCCAGATATTTCTCCTAGTGCGCTTAGGGAAATTGAAAATTCACCCAGATTTATGAGATTACCTGATAGCGCGAGATCGAGAAGCAAAACAAACTACCCAAGAGAAAATTCAAACTCAAGGAATAATATCCCGAGAAATGATAAAAGGACATTTCCTGAGGAAGTACCAAATATAACAGATTATTTTAAAGCAAAGGGAGAATTAATTCAACAATTAACAAAAGGCATGGAAGCAGTGACAGTTCCAGTTACAATTGGTCCTGTTGTACCAGATTTTGATCAGAGTGAGAACAGGCATTCTGTGATAATGAATCCTTTAAATGCAGAAATTCAGAAAGTGGCTGAAAAATTTTATTCTGAGTTAACAGAAATTCCTAAAGATAAAACAATGCCAAATTTAACTTTAAATCAAGGGTTGTCAAATGTCACACCATCAGCTGCAGAATCAGATTTTGGTTCTATAAATAGAACAGATTTAACACAAGTTCCTGAGTCGAAACAACTTGATGTTGCAAAATTAAAGGCAGATTTAGAAGAATTAATTATTGGCACAATTGGTACTGACTGTTTGAAGCAATATCAGGATGATGAACTGCTTTTCATTTGCAAAAGTATTCAGTGGAAAACTAAGAATACATTGGAACAGTTTGAAGAGGTGGCTGCTGAATTAGAGATAGATTTAACTTGCCAGAAGCAATTACAAAAGCATTACAGAGTGGATTTTTCTGAAAAAGATATAGAGAATCTTAATACTACAGGCAGAATAACTCATATAAAAGAATTGATTGTGTTTTTAAAAAGATTGGGTGATTTAAGTAAATGGATAGTTAAATGGACGAAGAAGAGAGAAGAAGAAAAGAGAGACAGGGGAGAAGTTTTTGGTGAATTTCCAATGAGGGAAATAGCTGGTGGGGGTTATGTTCATGTTCCATGGACAAGACAGGATATATTATTGTTCACAAATGATTTCCTCGGCTGAGAGAAAAGCCAGTGGAATGGTATCGACAGGTTGACAGATTTATTAAAGTTTCAAAAGTTCTGTGGATTGATCTTGATGGTTTCTTTGACATTGTTGTCCCGTCAGATCTTTGGACAGAATGCAAAGTTTCTGTTGGTTGCCCAAAAGAGGAACCACAGCGGCATAAAGTAACAGGCGCTCCATCAGACATTGTCATGGATTTGTAATGACAAAGTAATTGTTTGGCTGAAAGACAAGATTCCTGCAAAAGTAGTAGATTGGGTTAAAATTGACAGAACTAACCAAGAACCAAAAGAATCAGTTCATTCTTATTATGAAAGATTACTCCTGGTATTTAAACAATACAGTGGCTATGAAAAATTAAGTGAAAGTGACATGAGCCACTTTAAATACTGGTTCTTTTATGACCTGAGACCTGAGATAGGGGATATGATTAGAACAGGAATTGTCGGTTGGCAAGCACTTACAGTTGATGACATCCTGAGAAAGGCAAAATATTGTAGTGATGAGTTAAATGCAAAGCAAAAGAAACTCAAGCAAAAGGCAATGTGGGCACAAGTGAAGGTAGCTGAGCAGCAGATAGCAGCATTAGAAAATAAAAATTTTCAGCAAAACCAGAATTCAGGCAAGTTCAAAGGGAGCTTTACAAATAAGCCAACATTTAATATAAATATTGAAGAGCTAAAACAAAAGTTGCCTTGTTTTAATTGTGGTGAAATTGGACACTGGAAGCGTGAGTGTAAAAATCCGCCCAGAAATTTTAAAAATTCATCATTAAATCCACAGATGCAGAGTGAGATAAATCAGCAGCAACAGCAGCAGCTTCAGCGACAGTTAAATGAAATAAGTCAGCAGCAACAGCTACAGCGACAGTTAGCGAATCAGCAGAACCAATTGATTCAGCGAAACCAAATTCCACAGCCACCTTTGCCAAATTGCATGAATACACAGAGATATAATCCAGAGATGGGTTTCTGTGGAGCTGAACAGGTAAAAAGATCGCAAAAAGTAAATGTGTCAAATGTCTCTCAACAATTTTGGTTAAAAGAAAATGAGAGCAGTGACTCAGAGGATTACTCATGACGGTGCCTGAGGGAGGAAGAAGAGTGTGTGCTTGGAGCCACTCTTGAGGTAGATCAGTCAGGTCCATTTGTGAATGGTATAGTGAATGATAAAGATATCACTTTTCTTGTGGACACTGGTGCTACCCGTTCTACTGTTAGATCAGTGGAAATTGAAAATCTTCCTCTCTCGGGTGATTCTATCCAGGTAGTTGGTGTAGCTAATCAGCAGATTAAAACGAGTCTCACAAAACCTGTAGATCGAGAAATTGGAAATTACAAAGACAAACATAGATTTGTTGTCTGTAACAGCAGTCCTGTTAACCTTTTAGGTCGGGATTTGCTATGCAAGATGAATTGCAAAATGTACTGTTCGCCAGAGGGTATTGAGCTTCAAACTCTAGAAGAAGATGGTTTGTACAAATTGACACTATTAATGGTTGATGAAGAAAATAAAATGTTTCCTGCTTTTGATAAAAATAATTTACCTGAGGAACTGAAAGAAACAGTAAATCTGAAAATGTGGGATTAAACTGGTGATGAAATGGGTTTAATGAAACATGTGGACCCAGTAAAAATTACTGTGAGACAGGGAATAGATTTTCCAAACACTCCCCAGTACAAAATGAAACCTGAAACAATTGAGGGTGTAATTCCTGTTATTGAAAAATTCATTAAGCAAGGTGTTTTGAGAGAAATTAGAGCAGCCCATGTAATTCACCGATTATGGGTATTAAAAAGCCAAATGAAACGTACAGAATAGTTCAGGACCCGAGGAAGGTTAATAAGATAGTTGTTTCTTGATCTCCAGTTGTACCAAATCCAGCGGTAATTCTATATCAGATTCCGCATGATGCAGAATGGTACACAGTTATTGACCTGTGTAATGCCTTCTTTACAGTTCCATTGCATCCAGATAGCCAGCAAATTTTTGCATTTCGGTTCCAGGATCGCATATTAGCATGGTGTTGGATCCCTCAAGGGTATACTGAGAGTCCATCTATCTTTAATCAATTATTGAAAAAATCCCTGGAAGATTTAAAGTTACCTGGAGAGTCAGCATTAGTCCAGTATATTGATGACCTCCTGATTGCAGGAAAAACAAGAGAAAATTGTGTGACTGACACCATTACACTTTTGAATCGTTTGGCAGATGAAGGACATAAAGTGTCTCCTGCAAAATTACAGTTTTGCAAACAAGAGGTTAAATACCTTGGTCACAGAATCGCAAAGGGAATTAGACAAGTGACAATTGAGAGAATAAAAATGATTCAAGCAATACAACCACCAACAACTCAAAGACAGATCAGGATGTTTTTAGGGATGGTTGGTTATTGTCGCCAATGGATTTGTGGGTTTTCAGTAATTGCAAAACCTTAGCAAAGATTAACAAAGGCAGACATTAAGGACCCAATTGTTTTGACAAAAACAGAATTGGAGGCTTTTGAAAAGCTAAAGAAAAGTCTCTGTGAAGCACCAGCATTGGGTATGCCTGACTATGATAAGGAATTTGAATTGTACTGCAGTGAAAGGAAAGGTTGTGCTTTGTCAGTTCTCAGTCAGAAACATGGAAAAATTAGAAAACCTATAGCTTACTTTTCAGCTGTTCTTGATCCTGTTGCAAAAGCATTGCCAGGCTGCTTAAAAGCAGTGGCTGCAACAAGTGTAAGCCTTGAGCAAAGTGAAGGAATCATAATGGGATTCCCTGTAAAAGTATATGTACCTCATTCAGTTGAAACACTTCTTACCAGAAGTAAAACACAACACTTGTCAAGCAACAGATTGACAAAATATGAGAAAGTTATTCTGGGATCAGATAATGTATCTATTACGAGATGTCTTAATCTCAATCCAGCTACACTCTTGCCAGATAATGTGACTCTTGATGATCATGAAGTGGATCATGAATGTTTGGATGTTTTGGAATACTGTACCAAACCCAGAAAATACATTAAAGATGTGCCTGTACCAGAGTCAGACATTGTTTACTTTGTTGATGGCTCTTGTTTGAGAACAGATGAGGGCATTCTGAGAGCAGCATATGCAGTCTGCACAGTTTCTGAGATAGTTGAAGGTTCAACTCTTGAAGGAATTCGTTCAGCACAAGTGGCAGAATTAGTTGCTTTAATTCGTGCTTGTGAAAAAGCTGCAGGGAAAAAAGTTACCATAGTGACTGACAGTCAGTATGGATATGGCGTAGTCCATGATTATGGTCAGCTCTGGTCTCAGAGAGGTTATTTAACCTCTGCAGGAACTCCAATCAGGAATGCAAAATTAATTAAAAGACTGATCGATGGCATTCAGTTACCAGAAAAAATAGCTGTGGTTAAATGTGGTGACCATAAAAAAGGTCAAGATTGCATTACTAAAGGAAATGCCTTTGCAGATGAGACTGCACGATATTGTGCAAAGAACAATCTTTCACTTAATCAGGAAAAGAATAATGAGCATGTAATGAATTCTCTCATGCTAATATCTGTGGTAGAAACATGGCAGGGAGTGAAAGACTTACAATATGAGGCAAATGATGAGGAGAAAAACACATAGCTCAAGGAAGGTTGTAGACAACAGGAGGAAGATGGAATTTGGGTTTACAAAGATGGAAGACCTGTTATTCCTAATTACATGATTGCTGACATGGCACGAATGTACCATGGACCAGGTCACTTAGGTAGAGACACAATGATCAGACAGTTCAGGGATACTTGGTATAATCCAAAATTTAGGGTTATTGCAGAGTGGCTTTGCCAGCGTTGTTTGATCTGCCAGCAAATCAATCCGAACAGAAAAACAGTTGTAAGCATGGGAACCATAGGTCGGGAGGCTGGTCCTTTTACCAGGTTACAGATGGATTTCGTTGACATACCACAACACAATAAGCTCAGGTATGTGCTTGTGTTTGTCTGTTTGTTTTCAAGATGGGTGGAAGTGTTCCCAACTCGTCACAATGATTCAATCACTGTGGCAAAGTTGCTTTTGAGGGAGATCATACCTAGATATGGTAACTATTGAAAGTGATTGTGG
The DNA here is from genome assembly GCF_964263255.1 of Lissotriton vulgaris. NCBI lineage: Eukaryota > Metazoa > Chordata > Amphibia > Caudata > Salamandridae > Lissotriton > Lissotriton vulgaris. Next base: position 167,058 of record NW_028249799.1, read on the forward strand.
TATACATTTTGAAAACAGACTGATTGAATTATTATGTGAAGCATTTGGGATCAAACAAAAGCTGCATTGTGCTTACAGACCAGAAGCATCAGGTGTCGTTGAACAAATCAATGGCACAATCAAAAACAGAATTTCAAAAATGTGTTTAGCTACAGGAATTAAATGGACTGATGCTCTTCCACTTGTTTTGATGTCTTTGGGAAGTACTCCAGATAAGAAAACAGGTCTTAGCCCTCATGACATTCTCATGGGAAGAGTAATGAGACAGGCTTATATTCCAGTTGGAAAGTTGTTAGCAATTAATGACAGTGCAATCTTAGACTACTGTAAGCAACTCTCTGATGTGGTAACCTCTGTATTCCATCAGGTGGGAACAGATGTGATTTCAAAAGAAAAGGAGCAGGTTCATGATCTTTTGCCAGGAGACTGGGTCGGAACAAAAGTTCATCGGAGGAGGAACTGTTTGGTACCCAGGTGGCAGAAAGCAAGGCAAGTGATTTTGGTCACAACTAATGCCGTCAAGTGCAGAGGTTTGAAAAGGTGGGTGCATGCAAGTCATACCATTTGTGTACCTGCACGTGATAATCCTGACGAAGACAGTGACGAGACTACAGCAGATTCAGATTCAGATTCAGAAGAGGAAGTACCTGAAAATCCAGATTCTGAAGATCGACAGAGAAGTCGACGTCTGGAAAGCTCAGAACCAAATCAAGCATCGAATGAAAAAGATCTAGACATCGTTGTTGTTGATTCAGAGAATGAAGAAAATGCTCTAGAAAAAGAAACTGAAAAAGAAACTGTGTCAGAAGAGATTCAAGATCAGGAGAGTATTGAAAAGCAGATTGCAAGCTCTGAAAGCAGGAACGGGAAATCTGGAATTGGGAAGCTAGAAGTAATTCCAGAAGAAGAGTTCGAATTGCCAAGTACCAGCTACAGAGATGTTGTTCTTAACGGAGTGAAGCTGCCGAGTAAAGAAGTTCCTAGATACAGTATTGAAATCTCTGAAACTGATTCGGATGACAGTGATGAAGAATATGAAATAAGAAAAGTCAGAAAAAGAGCTTGGAAAGCTGAGTGTAATGAAATTGAGCCTAAAAAGGAATTATTGAGAAAAGGTGATATTTGGCCAAAAGAAGATCTGAAATTCAAATTAGTTAACAGATCGAAAGAACAGGTCAACGAAATTTCTAGTCAAAAGGGTGAAGAAGACAAAAAAGAACAAGTTGGAAAGAAAATTGAAGTTGTTAACAGGAAAAGCAAGAGGCCATTGAAACCAAATCAAAAGTATAAGTCTCCAGAGTGGGCCTACATAATAATCCAACCAATAGTTGAGGTTAGCAGTAGTAGCCAAGAAGATATGGAAGATAATAGTGACAATGATTGAGGTTTGGTTACTTCTAGAGTTGAGGTTTCCTTTTTGGCATAAGGCTGAAGAAAATGTGTTAGGTGACACAAGGTCGAAGAAATTGTGTTAACTGAATACTTTTATGGATGCAAGATCAAAGAAAAGCTGTTAGAGGGTTACTAAAAAAATGTAAAAGGGGAGGGTGTGTGTTACTTATTTAGTATTTAGTAAAATTTTTAATTTTCAAGTTTAAAATTTTTGTTTAAGTTGAGTAAAGATGCCTAATGCTGATAATTCAAGGTGTGCAATTTTTAGAAGATGCTGTAAAATGTCTTCTATTTGTGTTATTTTAATCATTTTAGTTTGGTTAGTTTTAGCAGTCATTTTCCCTTTTGGCATTATTAAGAAGGATTATAAAATAAATATGACAAGCAAAGCTGAATCAAAACAAGCTGATCATGATGTTGTAGGCAAAACTAACAGAATTATTGACCATAAACCAGATATCCATCAGGACAGATCTGTTGGAGATTTTTCTACTAATTCTTTTTCCAGACTCCTATCGGAGTATGTTAGAGTCACGGATGTTAAGGATTGTTATGTATGTGTTAAGCTTCCTACTTCAGTTTCTGAAGGGGTCAAGTATAATATGCTTCCCCTTACTTATGGAATAACATGCAGTGTTATTTCAAGCTTGTTCTATCAAACTGGTCGTCTGGAATACTATTATTCAGATTTTGATGAGATTTTTGCTAACCTAAAAATTGTGCATAGTCTTAACAAAGTTAGGCCTGCTAAGCTGATGAGGGAATTCTTTCTGGTGACTAATGAACTCACCTATGAGTACGCTTACAAAAATAATTTAACTTGCAAAATGAGAGATGAAGAAAAATCTTTCTTTTATCAGGTTGAGGAGAGGAGAGCAATTTATAAAAGGAATGAAATGATGAAACAAACTAAATCCAAGTTTTGGCAAATCGAAGATGAGAAACTTAATGGTAAAAATAGATTTGCTGCTATTCACATTGATGAGCCAGTTAGTGGAAAGCTTTGCATTAGAAGAGATAACACGCTTTATGACAATTATTTTGTCGGTGCTAGCCAGTGTGAGGACACCTACCGAATTGTAGGGGGTTGGGGATTTAAATGTGGTAAAGACCCAATTTTCCCAGGAATTTATTTTGTTTGTGGAAACAAAGCATATTTCAGTCTTCCTGACCATTGGTATGGCACATGTTACCTTGGTCTTGTCTTTCCTAAAATTTTTCATGTTGATAGAAATGGAGAAGGATCATTTGAAATTGGCAAACACCTGAATAGATTCAAAAGAGAAAGCTTTTCAGAAATCATGGGGGATATATTTGGTGCAATAATTCCTATGGTGGGAATTACCCTGAATGCAAATAAAATCAGAAAGGTTTCCACAATTGTTGACAGGTTGTCCACTGATACTGCAGGTGGTTTCCAGTTGGTCAATACAGAGCTCATTGCTACCAGAAGCATGGTTATGCAAAACAGGCTTGCGTTTGACATCCTTCTAGCAAAGGAGGGAGGAGTCTGTGGGATTTTGCATGTTCAGCATTGCTGCACATATATCACAGATAAGAGTCAGAACATTGAATTACTAATCAAGAATATTACAGAATTTCATTCGGAAATAGAACCCATGGAAAGTAACAGTTTTTCTGAACGTTTGGCAAAAAGATTTGGGGCAATCACGGAGAGGTTTGCTGACATTGGCAGTTCAATCACTGGCAAAGTGCTTTACCCTGTAATAGTTATTGTTATAGTGACACTTTTGTTAAAAATCAGTTGCATGATTCACAAGAGAAAAAAGCATGTGAGAGAGAAAAAGAGGACTTATAAACTCAGAAAAGCTCAGGAGAAAGAGATAGAAATGGATGAGTTCCGCAGGGCTCAATATGAGAGTTCCAGAAAGACTGATGAAACAGGAGTTTAGATTTACTAATACAGAGAGAGATCATTATATGACATTACTAAAAAGTAAAATTTTGTATAATTTTTTGGGTTTATTTGGTGATTTTAAAATCACCAGATGAGGGAGTTGATGGAGCGGACTTTCAGAATTAATTCTGAATAAAAGTTTGTGGCAAATGAAACTCCCATGATTTTATTTTACTAATGAGTGTTGCATGATGTTCACGTTTGTACTGACTCAACCTAGAGTAATATGCACCAACATAAACACGCGGGTTTAATTATTTGTGCTCTTGTCGTGTTCGTTATTCTGCTTTGAATAATATATTTACTTTGTCTTTTGTTTTGTTGTACATTAACTGCGGTTGTTCTGAATAATAACATTTAAAATGTGCTTTTGTCTATGTTATGTCGTCTCATGTGTTTGTGTTTGCTTATTCTTTTATATGCAAAACTAGGTAACTTAGACTAATGGGTTAATTGTAGTAAAGGGAGTGGGTAACAGAATAATTATCATTTCTTGAATTAATTATTGTCTTGTGTTTCCTTGGATACTAGACTCATGCTAAAAGAGGCCTGTGGCCTATTTCTAAAATGGATGTCCGGAGCTCTGTCAAATGTGGGCCTTGCACTGCAACGATTGACTGTGGAAATGTTTTTTCTACAATTATTCTTTGAGAGAGGCTCGTAAGCAAGGTCGTGAGGAAGCTGAGGACATTTGATTCAACTTTTATCGCCAAGGACAGGATGCTAAGCAGCGGAAAGGCTTGGACGGAGGAAATAATTTGTTTAATGTTGCAACCTCTTGGGAAGCCTGTGACACGTAAAACTGTGAACAATGCCGCTCTTGAAAGAACGTGACTCTTGCTATGCGAGAGTCGTATGCCTTCATCAGGAGATGTCCAGGACCAATCACATTATGTCTTGCTCGAATAATTGTATTCTTTTAGTTCGTTTTAGATAGGAAAAAGGTATAAGAATTACCCCCCTTGCTAAGAGCACTGTTCGTTCGTTCCTGTGCTCCAGTTATGCTGCCGGACCTTCGTTTCACGGAAGATCCATTGAGACTTTACTTTTCCTCTTAGGATTTCCTTAGCTAAGTTAGGGAAATAGGGCTTAGAGAATTAATCTAAATGTTTGAGCATTTTCTCATGCTGAGCTTGGTTTGAACTGCCAGACAAATGTGTGCCTTTTCTAAAAAATAATTTTGCTTAATAAAAGCTAATAAAAGAGTTTTCACTTTAAAAATGCATTTCTGATTTTAAATAAAGTTAATAAAATAGATTTTGAAATGACAAGCTGGTCTTGTTTGTTTCCTTGAGTTACCATTAGTAAATCCATTGCCTATGATTTGACTTAAATAAATGAGATTTATTATATTAGATTAATTAGGTCATAGGATTCAGTAGGTCAAAATTCATGTCTTAGTCATTTATGGGCCTAGTGATACATTTTTGAATTATGGTGAGTATCATGGTATAGAGATGTATATATGAGACTGAATTTCTCTTGGCCCGCTGGATCAGTAGCAAGATAAGAAAGCACAGACAAAGTACACTCACACAGTTGAGGCGTATCGGCTACCAACAAGATGTCATCGACATATTGTATGAGAGCCACTCCTTTAGGCAAAACGAAAGAATCAAGCTGTCTCTTCAATGCTTGACTGTAAATACTAGGACTCTCAGTATAGCCTTGAGGAACTCTACAAAATCTATACGATCTACAAGTGGTTGTGTCAATGGGCTAAGGGAAGGTGTTCAATCGAACCCTATCAATGGAATGGTGGGGCCAGACAGGGGATCCCTTGGAACCAATTGTTTAGATAAGACGCTACGAGTAGCTCCTGTATCAACCAGAAACTGATCAGTAGAACCCAAAACGTGTGCTGTATCATAGGGACCCCTCTGACCTACTGGAACCTTTAACTGATTCCTTACCCCATCCTAGGCAATCCTATGCATAAGTAGAATCTTGAAAATCAGACGGCACATAGTCGGACATTTGATATTGGTTCCGTCTATCAAAAGTGTTAAACCCATCCTGCCCACGTGTATTAGCATCAAACCTACCACGATCACCTGTGCTTACTCTAGGCCCTGAATATCCTGAACAATTCCCCATTTGTCCCCGTCCACATGGATACTGCTGAGCACGCAGTGCTGGACAATCGGAAGCCCAATGTCCAAATTTCTTGCAGTACGCACACTGGTCAACAGACAAATTCGAACAAGTATAAGAAGGAAAAGACTAACCATAAAATCCATGTCAACTTCTATCACTACCTCTAGAAGGCGGACCATAAGCCTGAGCCAACATAACCTTTGTTTTTAATTCTTTAGTCTTCTTATCCTCATTACCCTTTGCTTCAGATTCCTGGCGTTCATAATACTGAGCCATAGTCAAAAGAGAAACCGGTTAGGCGGTAGTCCATGAACTCTCACTGGCTTTTAGGTGACTAGCTATTCCTGGCAACAGGTTTGCGACATATTTATCGACAAACAGATGCCTACCCGTGTCATCTGTCAATGACTGGCCACTAAAATCGTGGAATGCCTCCTCAAAGCGTTTAAAAAAATTGAAACCGATTCATCTGCCTTATGCTTGCACAACGCTAATACAGTCCAATCTATCTTTTCAGGGGGAATAATCATCTTTAACTTAACTAATATAGCTGTAGGGAGATCTAAAATCAATTTACACTGTTTCTGTGCAGGCTCCCACTCTAAATCCATTTGTTCTAACTCTTTAGATAATGCCCCAAAAGTTGCACGATCATAAACTTTACGCACAGTTCTCCACATGTCAGGCGGCAATATCATTCAGAAAAACAAATCAATATCAGGCAAGGTCATGGTACAAGAGCTAATAGCACCCTCAACTTCCTCATAAAAATCTTCTGGATTTTCGCGCGGATCAGGCAATGCATTTTTAAGGGCCATAACATCCGCTCTATTCCAAGGAGGGTAAACCCAATCATAAATAAAGTAATTTTTTGCATCAATAGAAGTCTTATCATTACTCGTACCCGCTTCTTAAGGAGGAACATACGAAGGTGTGGCTTCCCGCATAGGTTTCGCATGAACTATCATAGTCTTATCTGTTCCAAAGATAGAATGTAAATGTACATGTATTTATATAGAGCAAATCACTGACCGAGGTCGGTATCTAAGCGCTTGCTTAGGGAACCCGTCCTGGTATTCCCCTGTGAGATAACCCCGGCAGGGTATCCACAAGGTGAAAGCCAGGCATCCCGCCGCGAGGGGCCACTGTGGAGATTAAGCAAGCTATTGCCCAAAGTCGCAGAGTGTGAACCCGTGAATCGAGAAGGCACCGGAGTGAGAATTATCGAGTCAGTGGAATTGTTTTAGCCCAAGACCCGCCGAGGCGGGGAATTGAACCCTGGTCCAGGGCCGATCTCAGCTTCCGGGTCTGCCGCCTCTGACCCCTGAGCCACACTTCTTCTAGAAGCTTGTGCCACGCCGGTCTGAGATGTTTGTGCAGCTGCGTCTGCTGCCTTTTTCTATTCTCGCAAACGGACTGCCTCAATACATAATTTAACCAAAAGAAAAGACAAAAAGACCATCACACATTTGTTTACAATCCTGTGCTACATCATCAGGCTCCAATTCATCAGAATGTTTCCTAAACCGCTCAATGACCTCTGCGGCAAATACCTCGGTAAAATATATTTGCTCCCTTTCCTGCCAATTTTCCATCTCCTCTAAAAGCTCAGAAGCGGGGGCGGTACTGCGAAGGGCTTTTCGGGCAGCAGATCTAAGCTCAGGCGAACGCTGGGCAGGCAGCATAGAACGAGTTTCTCGCGCTTTCTCCTGCTCTGTAGGAGAATCCTCATCTGACTCATAAGGAGCAGAAGAAAAAATATACAGAGGTGGAGAACGATCTAATAACAAGAAATCCTCTTGCTGTTTATTAAGGATAGGATAAAGGGGTTGCCTAACAGCATATTGGCCAGTTACCTGTAAATGGCGCTCCCTATCCTCTCTCTCTTTTAATTCTTTTGTTTCCTTGTTTTTTAACTCTAATGCGTTTGCATAAATGTTCTTTCGCTGTTCTTTTTCAATCAAGGCTTGCTCACGCTTCATTCGTTCACGCACTTCTTTCTCCCACATTCACACACAGTCAAACATATCTTGCCTAGTCTTTCGATAAACATACATTGTTCCACATACTTAATCTTTTGTAAATCAAATAACCCATGCATAGGCCAACGCAACTCAGGATCCTTACGAGTGTATTTATTCCATAACCTGCTGTACATTATAGAAGAAATACCATACTTAATATACCTGTCCCTATTAGGTGTCCCCTCTCGGGGGGCGGTTGTGCTTTATCGAGTCTCAAACTGGTACCTCTACAAAAGCAACACATCCTACGAAGTGTGCTAGAAATAGGCATGCCAAAATTAGTGCAAAATATGCAGTATTATAATCAAAGTAGCGCTTAAGGTACTCTTCATACGTTGCGCCGTTCAAACAAATTCAAATATTAAAAAATCTCCTTATTACCTGCCTATGTAAATTGCAATTCATATATACCTTACAAACAAATACTAATATGGGCCAATCCTTCAAAAAAAAGCCACAGTAAGTGTTACTAAACTACCTTACCAATCCAAGGCATCATAAAACGAGCAGCAAGTGCCGCAGGACGACTCTTACCAATCAAATGGTGTCCAGGATGCAACTGCCAAGTTCTTAAATCGACCAAATGGTCACTGCACGGCGAATGAACAGAAGAGATCTCAGTCGAGGACCGGCGCCACCTGGATGGTCAGATCAGAAAGAAAGAAAAAACGCTGTGGTTGCCAAGAGTCGGGTATCCTCAGGCAGCGATCGCGTCCAAAGCGAGATTCCAATCCTTCGTTTCGACCAGTCCTTCGGGCATCCGAGTCCTTGAGGAGCCCCACGTTGGAAGCGCCAATTTGTAGTAGTAGGCCTCGGCAAAGGCTTACCAGTGCTAGGGGTTCTCCCTTCTCTGCACAGAGTCCTCAGACCATAGAATAGAAGTTGGCACAGAACCTGGAATAGAAAATATAGAGTTTATTAGACCTCATGAGGTGGAACTACATTCATACAGCACCCTTCGATAATTTATGAAGTAGCACCCTGAATGGAAGGAGCTTGGTCCTTTTACACCCACACAGGGGCTCAAATGAAGGCGGTAGAAGTACAAAATGCTGGTTTTAGGTACATATAAGGTCATACAGAAAATGCACAGTCACCAAGTGGGAGGAGCTAATTCTGGTGAACACATCCTGACAGTTACAGACTGGGGACACCTGCGACCCCAGCTGCAAGCTCAACTGAGCATGTGCGAAGCAGAAAAGGCTAAATATATCTCGTCTCTAGGCAGATTTCAAGAGCAGTTAACAGGAAGGTAGGACAGAGCACATGGTGAGCACATGGTAGCACATGGCAAACAAAATGGCTGACAGAAATACACAATGGATTCCACAAAACGACAAGATAGTCTCTAAATGCAGGATGGCTTCTGCTAATGCTAACCTAATCACTGCCATATTACAACAGTGGTCGTGGACATGGTGGTGATGGACGTGTTGGTGGTGGACATGTTCGTGGTGGATCTGGTGGTGGTGGATGTGGTGGACATGGTGGTGGTAGACGTGGTGGTGGTGGATGTGATGGTGGCGGTGGACGTGGTGGCCATGGTGGTGGTAGTGGACATGGTGATGGTGCTGGATATGGTGGTCATGGTGGACGTGGTGATGCTGGTGGTGTTGGATGTGGTGGTGGTGGTATGGATGTGGTGGTGGAGGTGGTGGACATGGTGGACATGGTGGTGTTGGTGGACGTGGTGGTTGAAGTGGTGGTGGTGGATGTGGATATGGTGGTGGTGGATATGGTGGTGGTGGATGTGGTTATGGTGGTGGTGGACATGGTGGTGGATGTGGATGTGGTGGCAGTGGTGGTGGAGGTGACGGTGGTGGTGGATGTGGTGGTAAAGGTGGTGATGGACGTGGTGATTGATCTGGTGGTGGTGGACATGGTGGTGGTGGGGGACGCAGTGGTGGTGGTGGTGGACGTGGCGGTGGTGGTGGTGGGGGTGGACATGGTGGTGGTGGATGTGGCGGTGGTGGTGGATGTGGGGGTGATCATGGTGGTGGACGTGGTGGACATGGTGGTGGTGGATGTGGTGGTGGTGGACGCAGTGGTGGTAGACATGGTGGTGGACATGGTGGTGGTGGTGGACGTGGTAGTGGTGGAGGATGTGGTGGTGGATGTGGTGGTGGTGGACATGGTGGTGGTGGTGGTGGTGATGGACGTGTTGGTGGTTGTGGATGTGGTGGTGGTGGTGGATGTGGTGGTGTATGTGGTGGTGGTGGTGGTGGGTGTGGTGGTGGTGGTGGATGTGGTCATGGTGGACATGGTGGTGGACGTGGTGGTGGTGGTCGATGTGGTGGTGGAGGTGGTGGACATGGTGGACGTGGTGGTGGTGGCGGACAAGGTGGTGGTGGTGGATGTGGTTATGGTGGTGGTGGATCTGGTGGTGGTGGTGGTGGACATGGTGGTGGTGGATTTGGTGGACGTGGTGGTGGTGGATGTGGTGGTTTTGGCGGATATGGAGTTGGTAGTGGTGGACGTGGTGGTGGTGGTGGACTTGGTGGTGGTGGATGTGGTGGTGGTGGTGTTGGTGGTGGATGTGGTGGTGGACGTGGTGGTGGATGTGGTGGACGTGGTGGCGGTGGACATATTGGTAGTGGACGAGGTGGTGGTGGAAATTGTGGTGGTGGTGGACATGGTGGTGGTGGATGTGGTAATGGTGGACGTAGTGGTGGTGGTGAATGTGGTGGTAGACGTGGTGGTGGATGTGGTGGTGGTGGTGGACATGGTGGTGGTGGTGGACATGGTGGTGGTGGGGAACATGGTGGTGGTGGATGTGGTGGTGGATGTGGTGGTGGGGTGGACGTGGTGATGGTGGATGTGGTTGTGGACATGGTGGTGGTAGTTGTGGTGGTGGATGTGGTGGTGGACGTGATAGTGGCAGTGGATGTGGTGGACATGGTGGTGGTGTACATGGTGGTGGTGTTGGTGATGGACGTGATGGTGATGGTGGAGGTGATGGATGTGGTGGTGATGGTGGTGGTGGACATGGTGGTGGATATGGTGGTGGACGTGGTGGTGGTGGACGTGGTGGTGGATGTGGTAGATGTGGTGGTGGATGTGGTGGTGGATGTGGACGTGGTTGTGGTGGTGGACGTGGTGGTGGTGGTGGATGTGGTGGTGGGTACGGTGGTAGATGTGGTGGTGATGTGGTGGTGGATGTGGTGTTGGACATGGTGGTGGTGGACATGGTGGTGGTGGTGGATGTGGTGGTGGTGGTGGACCTGGTCGTGGACAAGGCGGTGGTCGATAGGGTGGTGGTGGTGGTGGATGTGGTGGTGGTGGTGGTGGACATGGTGGTGGTGGACATGGTGGTGGATGTGGTGGTGGATGTGGTGGTGGACTTGGTGGTGGTGGTGGCGATGGTGGACATGGAGGACGTGGTGGCCGTGGTGGACGTGGTGGTGGACATGGTGGTGGTGGTGGACATGGTGGTGGTGGATGTGGTGGTGTACATGATGGTGGACGTGGTGGTGGTGGTGTTGGACAAGGATGGTGGCCAACATGGTTGTGGTGGACATGGTGGTGGTGGATGTGGTGGCTGTGGTGGACGTGGTGGTGGTGATGGACGTGGTTGTAGTGGACGTGGTAGTGGGGGTGGACATGGTGCTGGTGGACTTGGTGGTGGACATGGTGGTGGACGTGGTCGACATGGTGGACGTAGTGGTGGTGGTGTTGGACATGGTGGTGGTGGACATGGTGGTGGTCGTGGTGGTGGACATGGTGGTGGTGGATGTGGTGGACATGGTGGCAGTGGACATGGTGGAGGTTGACGTGGTGGATGTGGTGGACGTGGTGGTGGTAGACGTGGTGGTGGACGTGGTGGTGGGGGACGTGGTGGTGGATATGGTGGTGGATGCGGTGGTGGTGGTGGATGTGGTGGTGGACGACTATTGGATGGGAGGGTGCTGGCAGAATACTGAAAGAGAGAAGGATCTCGAAAGAGGCCGAATATTAGAAACAACAAGCAGAATCTGCATGGTAACAGGGACCAGACACGCACAGCGTTTACTTTTGCTTAAACACGTGCATGTTTTGCATTGGGTTGTTTTGCCACTTGTGCACGTTTGGCTTTTCACTTGCGGGAGCGAGCAGCAGTTCCATCTGTTTGGAAATCGCAATCCAGATAATTATAAACAGATGGCGGCACTGCTTGATCCAGCAAGGGAAACACCAATCGTGCACGAGTTGCAATACAAACGAATGTAAAACATGCACATGTGTAGGCAAAAGTCCTGAGCGATGGCTAAAGGTCCCCAACACTAGCGCTTGTGCGCTGCGTGGGCGAGAACTAGACATCAGGCTGAACTTTTTCAATTCTAAAAAGTGTTCCAGCAGATATGGTTGAAGTTTTAAAGCTTCATATTTTGCCATCACCACCCACACATGAATGTTATTCGCCAAGCCTTTTAACGATGATTGCAGGCTAATGGCTTTATTAGTTATACATTTGAACTCAGAATAAGTGGATGTTGTGTGCCAAGGCTCATCTTGTTTTCGAGATACCAGTGAATGAAATAGCATGGAGTAGACTGAGTTCTTTAGTCCGGATTCTTTTTCGATTTCCATCCAGCATTGGTGGTCGAGGGAGTTTGCCTCTGCTGCACTCATTCTACAGTAGAATTTTATTAGGGCGTCTTGTCTTGCTGTGGTCTGGTTTTTTTATTCGAACTCCAGCCTGATATATGCTTGTGATATGTGCTGTCGAATCAAGAATAGTTTCTTGAAGAGCCTAGATTGTAAGGTGTTCAAACCTGGTGCATCTTTGGTTTTGAGCAATTCTGATCTGTACGAGATTGAGGGCATGAATGTTGCTGCTACGACCTTCAGGAGATGGTTTGTTGAGCAATCTCTGAGGTGTATTTGGCAGGTTTTGAATGAAAATAGCAGCTGGTTTGCAAATAGCAGCTGATTTGAAGCCACATGTTGCTTATAGTTGAAATGATGTTCCAGATGTACCCCCAGATATTATGCCTGTCATTTGTCCAAATGAGATGTTAACATATGGCTTTAAGCTAATTATTCAGCAGAATTATTTGGCATTCATGGAGTTTGTATTAATCTGTGTGCCTCTGTTAGGGAATGAGCCTTTTTTCCCACTAACAGTGAGGTTCATTAGATGGAGGAGCAGTTTGGTTGGTGATTCTTGTGTATTGGTGTGTGCTGCATACATATTATTGGTAATGCATGTGTCGGGTTAGAACGTTTTCATGTAAGTTGACTTATGATTGTAGGGAAGTGGGTTTCTGTTGCAGTAATCCCCCCCCACACTTTTTGCTTGATATCTGATGCACCTTGGTGTATCCTGGGTCCCTGCCAATCAGGTTCCCAGGGCCTGTGTTCCTTCCCCAAAAACAAACTCAATTGGCATCTCTGGCCACATGGCAGCTCCTGGTAAATGGTACCCTAGGTATCCAGGGCATTGTGACCAGAGAAGACCCCTAAGTGCTGCAACACTTATTGTGCCACCCTTGGGGGGCCCTGTACCCTGACACACACACACTGCTTTTGCAGGCTGAGTGTCTTGGTGCAGAACTAAACAAAGAGTCGACATGGCACACATCCTTGTGTGCCATGCCCACAAACACACTGCCCAGGCATGCATCAGGGACCCCTCTAGCTGGGTGCCCTATGCCAGTGGTGTGGGCCCAGGTGCATGAGCCCTGTGCCCCTGCAGTACCCTGGGCCATTCCTGGGCACTGTAAGTGTAGTGATGCCATTAAGAGTATATGGTGCTGGGAGGTTGTCATTACGAACTCCACAGCACCATAATGGCTACACTGAAGACTGACAAGTTTGATATCAAACTTCTCAGTACATTCACCCCACCCTTATGCCAGTGTGGGATTTAATGCCAAATGCACTGCAGAGGGCATCTTAGAATTGCCCCCTGAAACCTAACCAACTCCCAGTGTCCTGACTGCGTGGCTACTGAGGCTGCCACCACCAGACCTGTTTCTGGACCCCTGGGTCAAGAGCTTACTGCTCTCAGGGGCCTAAAACAATGCACATCCTGGAACAAGATGCCAAGCCTCATCCCCCAGGCTGGGCAGGGGAAGCTTCAAAGGCATGCTGCCTATTGTGCGCTTCCCCAGGCCAATTGCTGTACTCAGCAATTGGCCCCCACCGGTTCTGACCCCACTTTGGCTGAAAGACAGGCGGGAAACCCTAAGTGAGGAAAGGGGCTGTGCTAGCCTGTGCCAACTCCACCCCTCAGGTGGGAGAGGCAAGGTGAAGCACAACTCCGGGCTACTGCCATCTTGAGAATGGGGAGCCCTACCCAATTAGAGCTAGGCCCTTGCCCCCTCTCACAGGAGAGGAGCAGGATAGGGGGTGTACTCACCCCAGGACAGGAACTCATTGGTCCCTGCCCTTGCCCTACCTGTAACGCCCCTAAATTTAGTATTATGGGGCACCCTGAACCTTCCTTCCTCAGATCCTGATTTGAAAATAAGAAGAAGAACAAGAAACAAGAAGACCTGCCGTCCAGCTGCTAACAAGAGGACGACACCAACTGACTTGGCCCCAAAAATATACAGGCCTGTTGATCATTGAACCTGCTCCTGCTAAACCCCGGAGTCTGCCGCGGACAGCAACCTCGAAAACCCCGGAAGACCTGCCTGCCTTGCTCATCTAAAGACTGGGACTCCCATGAGCAGTGGTTCTGCTCAAACAGCAACAACCCCTGGTGCCAGCAAGGAACCGCGAATCCAGCACACATTGCACCCGCCAAGCCGCCCTGTGCCTGAGTGGACAAAGATGTTGAGGACATCCCCAAGGTGACTGTGACCTGAAATCCAGTGCACAAAGACCATCCTCAACGATCCTGACAAAGTCTGCAGCCTCACAACAAGGGACCCCTCCAACCGCGACCAGCTGAGGGTAAGATTTCCCAACGTCCAAAGACACCCCTGAACCCGGCGCCCACAGCCCCCTGTGCCCAAATCCTGGGTGTCTACCTATCCTCCAAGATCCCAACTTACCTCTCGAAGTGGTGGTCGCACCTGAAGAATCTCCGCCCCTGAGCTTGCAGCCTTTGTTCAACTTCCAAGTCTCCGATTGAATAACATTGAGCACCCAACGGCTCAAAAGCACCCTGCACCCATCTGCCGGAGTGCCGCTGGGGGTGAAACCTAATCTACTTCCCCATTTGCCCTGAGCAAGTGACCAGGAGCCCAGCTCCCACAGCCGCATGGCCTGTCTGCTAGCAGCCACCAACCGAAGGCCTCCTATCCTCCATAGGATAACATTGGGCCTACTCTCTCTACACCCGTCTGCCCCTGTGCCGCTGAGGGTGAAACAACTGTACCAACCCGACCCTGGGAGTCCCCTGAGTCTATGCCTAGAACCTTAACTCTGTCAGTCGAAAAGCAGATAACTCACTTTTCTTCCATAGGGTAATATTAACTGGTTTCACTCAGAAATTCTTCTAAGTGTGGAAGTTTGAAACTTTAAAATATTTATCTAAAATCAGCCGAAAAACGAATTCTGATTTACTCACCTGTTATCAGGAGAGAACCCAGCTCTGTATCTTTCAGCCCAGCACTGTACCTGAAAAGTAACTCTATCCGTGATTTTCTGTTCACTCAATTTTCCTCCATAGGAAACTATTGTCTGTTTTTCACCAATATCCAATTTCTAAAACTACAAATATTCCTAAAAAATCGCCTGTATGACTTAAACACATTCTTTTAATTGTTTACAGGAGATGCGCCAGTGCTGGATCCAGGATCCACCACTGAGTAAGAAAAAGTAACAATACCATTACCTACCTGCTGAGTGAGTCTCCTCCCATAGGATAACATTGGTGATTCTATGTGAAAAGGTTTTTGTGTCAACTTTCAAAATACAATAATACTCCTTAAAAATCACAATTGTAACCAAAACGATTTTACCACGCTGAACTTAAACCAGAACCACCACTAGTAGGACAATTCTGGACGGCCTCTTTCAACATCTTCAACAGCAAACCTACCATTGTCAGCAGGGCCAAACCCCAGGGTCTCATCCAAAACAAAAGACCCAATCTACAATCCCAAGTCAACACCATGGCCAGAAATAAGAGCTTCCAATAGCATCTTCTCTGCAGAATTTACAGCTTTAATCCAGAGTTAAAGCTCAAAATTAGTTCAAACTCTGGTGCTATCTGAAATCAACTACCTCAGTTCTCTCCTGACTGGTCTTGCCAAGTTTTGCACCAAAAGCAATTTGAGATTCGGCAGCATGTTACATCTGTGGGAGCTAAAGGAATGACAACATTTGATTGGTTCTGGTAACACTCCAGTGACTCCCTAATGCACCCAGGGCTATTTACAAAATGGCAGGCAACACTCACAAGCCCTTTACACACCACATTACCAGGCTGATGAACTTCAGATACCTGGCTGGGCTAGATGATGATACTCACAAAAATGTCCTCAGGAGCTGAAATGCACCGTGGGGGTGTGATTTGGGACCGGGGTGTGACTTCGTTGGGTGGGACATGGGATGATGGGGAGTTTGGTGGACAAATCGTACCACATGGCGTGAAACCATGCATAGAATTCACAAAGTACTTCTGTAAATAAACTGTTGAATGTTACAGAGTTTAACAAAATAAAGTAAACAACTTGGCCAGGCTTAAACAGGGATAACTATAGCTAGCTGGTCACATATTGAGCTTGGCCCGGCTCACCCACTCTGGGCCTTATTTATGAGGCCATGCGACAATTTTGTGCTTCCGTTGCGTCACTTTTTGGTACGCATCGGTGGCGTAAAACATGCCCCCTGTTGCACCCTATCCACAAAGTCACGAATCTCAGCAGATGCGTCACTTTGTAAACCCCTGCTCTACATTATACCTGCGTCAGGTATAATGTATGCAGGGTGGGCTTTCCCACGTAAGTAAGCCTTGTAAAGTGCAAATGTGTCAATATCTTACGCCTGCCTCACAGCAGGTGTAAGACTGATGCCGGCCCTTTCACATGGGGCTTGCCCCATGTGATAGGACACATTGCTGGAGTTGCGTCACTTTTGTGACACACTCCAGCAATGCATCACTTTTGCGCCTACAGATACATCAGAAATACTGAGGTATCTGTAACTCCTTGCGACATGATGCGTCATACAGTAAATATGACGCATCCATCATGACGCAAGGAGGGCGCACTGAGAAGTGACACATCGCTGCTTTCATGCAGCGATGCGACTTCTCATAAATAAGGCACTCTGACGACTAGCTAGCTGGCAACTAAACACCTGCAACCACGCTTTGAGCTGCTGCTCTTCCCCTTGTGCTTTATAATGTGTGACATAGCATTTTGGTGCTGTGATGCAGATGCCAGCACTAATATGTGGTACGCTAAACCAAGAGGCATGGGGCGTAAAAAATGTGCATTGTTGCACCATATTTACAAAGTGACGCATCTAGGTAGATGGCTATACAGATACGTCAGAAATACTGACGTATCTGTAACTCCTTGCGCCATTATGCATCATACTGTAAATATGACATATCCAGCATGGCGCAAGGAGGGCGCAGTGAAAAGTGACGCATCGCTGTTTTCACGCAGCGATGCGTCACTCTAGATAGATAGATCTGTCTACCGCTATCACGGTGTCATGAGCAAACAAATTCAACAGCTCTGCCTGACTGCGCATCGCGGGCCAGCTACGGTTGGGGACTCCCGTGAAAGAGTACTGTTATATCTTACTTACTAGTATACCATGTACTCTAGCCCTGCTGCCTCTAGCTGCTCAGCCAGAGTGTGTCTTGGTCTTGGAATGTTGGTGTGCCTGTGATGCGTGGAATGCCTGGGTGTCTGATTGGGATGAAAGTGGAAGTCAGAGATGGGCTGAGCAGCTGGGGAGGCTGCTCCTGGTGGGACTGGTACCACACTAGGCTGGCTGGAGTCAAGACAGATGTATCCTGAACTGAAGATTAATAAAGAATACCTAAATATACATCCTGGTTCTTGGTGTCTTTCTACATAAGACACAACATAATTTTGGCGACGAGGATGGGATACGAACCCACGCGTGCAAAGCACAATGGATTATACTTGTTAATGCCTACATTGGTTTTGTTCCTTCTTATAAGACTGTGTTATTTTTACAATGATACTTGGCACACGGGTGTGGAAGAAACTTGTCTTGCAATTTCGTTGGTCTTGTTCTGTTTTCTCTTCTACAGGAAAAGTGTTTTCTAACCACAGGAGGGGAGAGGTGTGGCGCCGCGGCCAGGTGACTGACGCTGGAATCTGGGGATCATGGTTCGATCCCCGGCGCCGGCAGCAGGTTAGCCCAGCACCATGTGACTCTGGGCAATAGCTTGCTTAATCTTCCCGACGGCCCCTAGCGCCTAGAGACCCTTACGGGTGATTGTGCGCTTTACAAATGTGGATTATTATTATTATTATTATTATAACTCGGGTGAAACATTGTTCACCGGCGTGGGCGTAGTTCAGCAGTGTACCACTCATATTCGTATTTTAGGTTTTTGTTGTTGCAATGACACAATTTTGTGCATGTTTAGTATAAGCTTAAGATTTTTCTTCTACTGCACATTCAAATGTTGTGATGCCACAGGTCTACATTTACTTAAGAATGTGTTTTCATTTATTGCTTGTGTGTGGTAATCACACAGTTCCCTTACTTGAAGGATGGTTGTAGGTTTAATTTCCCCATTTATTTAGACTGTTACTCCCTCATGGGGTATGTAACCTCGACAAGGGGTTTGTGATATGGGTTAGTTCCCATACGTGTGTACCTAGGTAAACTCCTACGCGGGGTTGGATGTGGGTTTTAATCCACTTTACAGTTGCACGCAGTACAATAGTACATTTCTTTACAGTTGGTTCTATGGGTGACGACCCATTTTTTCTTGTTTCTCTGACTCTTGGGATTGAAGTCGCAGGGTATTCTATTCTGTGTTATGATTTTGGCTTTTGAGTTGTGAAGTCTTTTACCCTTTGTGTTATAGTATTTTACGTTGCAGTATGCGTTTCTAAATGCTATGTACTGAAATATGTTCAAATATTATCTTTTTAAGGGGGATGGGGGATATTGCTATTTAATTGTATTTATCTTTACCATTATTTCTTTATCTAATGGTTCTTTCTCTTGTGATGCTTTGTTCATTTGCTGCATCCTAGAGATTTGTACTATTACTGATGTTTCATTGGTTCTTTCTTCTGAAATACTTTGTCCATTTGCTGCATCTTTGAGATTCGTTATATTATTCTACTTGGGCTTAGTTCTCTTGTTTCCTTTTTGCTTTTGTTTAAAGAAAATGGGCTAATATTATATCTTAATTACTAGTATACCATGTACTCTAGCCCTGCTGCCTCTAGCTGCTCAGCCAGAGTGTGTCTTGGTCTTAGAATGTTGGTGTGCCTGTGATGCATGGAATGCCTGGGTGACTGAGTGGGATGAATGTGGCAGTTAGAGATGGGCTGAGCAGGGTCGGTTCCGGGTCCTTGAAATCACATGCATTGCAGGTCGATCTTTGTGCATGTGAAGTCATGAGTGCCAGGCTGCCGTGCGAAGCAGAGTGGAGCTACGTGCGGTGCCCTCAGGTCGCAGTGCAAGCAGCAGCTCGGTGACGGTCATCCAACATTGTTGGTGAGTCTAGAGCTGTGGGACAAAGTGGGGCAGCGCTTGTTATGGTGCAAGCAGCATCGTCGTCGCTGCTAAAGCATCGTCATCGGCAGACCCAAGGCTGTGGAGCGAGACTGGGCCATGCTGTGTGCGAGGCCCACAGGTCGCGGTGCAGGCGGCGGCATCCGTTGATGTTCTGATGTCGATGGTTCTGGTGTTGGTGGGCCAAGGCAGCAGTGTGAGACGGCCCAGGGAGTCGAGTAAGCTACAAAGGGTGCCACAAACCACGGTGCAGGCAGCGAGATGGATGTCAGCTTGGAGTGTCATCGTTGGCGACACCAGGACTGCGGTGTGAAGGGGGAGGGGCCTCAGTATTCCCCACGAGTGGTGTCCAAGGGCAGCTCTTCCGCCACGGCAGAGGAGTGTCGCCCCAAAAGAAAAATACAATGGTAATAACAATGTTATTGTCATTTTATTTTTCACTATTCTCTGGTGCTGTAAAGTTGTGGGCAGGGTGGGGCTACGCTGGCCGCAGAGCAGGGGTAGGAGTGGTTTGCACACTCTGAAGTGGGCATGACTGCGTGGTCGGTCTTCTTGGATGTTCCCTACCAGGCTGCATTACACAGCCTGGTGGAGAACATGCCCAGGCTCCCATTCCCGGTCTAAGCGCCAAACCACAGCACTCAGACCAATCACAATGCTGCTGTAAAGCAGCGTTGTGATTGTATAGCAGAGGCTGGGTGCTTCCTGTTCATTCATGACTTCTGGACTAAGAGGACGTTTTTCTTTATATTTTCCCTGTTCTTTATTTTAACATCCCTCCCCGCCCCACTATTACTTCCCAGTAGCAGCGGCTACTGCTGGTGTCCACAGGTCACAGTGCAGGTAGCAGCATCGGTGACAGCGTCGCAGTATCGTTGGGGATCAGTGGTGTAAAGCGAGGTGGTGTGGAGTGTGCCCCCCACAGGTCATGGTGCAAGCAACAGCTCAGTGGCATCGTCAGACGGCATCGTCCGTGAGAACAAGGTTGCTGTGCAAAGTGCTGCGGTGCCTTCAGGTCATGGAGCAGGCAGCAGCGTCGTTGATGGAGTCGGGTTACCTTTTTCCTCTGTGGCAGTTTAAACATTCAGTTCCAGAAGCCGGGACCCAGAAGAAGTTGAAAACTTTGATTCCCCTGAGACTTCCAACAGGAGGCAAGATCTACATCAAGCCCTTGGAGATGCTTAGAATGCAGAAAGAACTGTTCAGTTCTCTCCCTGCCCAAGACAGAAGCTGCAACTGCAGGCCAACCCAGCAAAGCACACAGCAAAGTGGTAGTCTCTCCACACAGCTCTTCCCGCTCTTCTACCTGGCAGGTTCCTTATCCAGCATTCATCTACGGTTTTGGGGTCGGGCCTCAATATTTATCCCACATTTTTCTTTGAAGTTCCATGGTGTTAGCACAAACAAAGTTCCCATGGACGCATAAACTAGTTCAGCCAGGCTCAGGCCAGGTTCACCACAGGAGGATGAGACAGCTTTGTGAGAGGTAGCCAGAGTCCATTCAGGTGCAAGTGACAACTCCTCCCACTACTCTAAATACAGCCAGGGCTATTCTGCCTGGCAATGAGTCACTCAGGAAAGGTAAAACACATCTCAACCCCCCAGTGTGTGTTTCTAGTGTGAATGCACACCCCTGCTCCTGTTACTCTAAACCCAGACAGGGAATACACAAACGGCAGAGTCACACAGGATGGTTAGACAAGCAAATACCTACTTTCCAAAAGTGGTATTTTCAAAAACACAATTTAAAAATCATCTTTACTTAAAGATCCTGAGTTCAGGTATACTAAACTCCATTTCTCTGTCAGCTCCCACTGGCAAGCTACGTTGATAAAGTGTTACCAAGCAGCTCCTATGTTAACCTATGGGAGAGATAGGCTTACAATAGCAAAAATGAAATACACAGTATTTCACTATTAGGACATGAAACACACACAGGACATGTCCTCCCTTTCACATACACTGCACCCTGCCCACGGGGGTATCTTGGGCCTACGTGAGGGGTATATTACATGTAAGAAAGGGGATGTTTAGGGCCTGGCAAGTGGATGCACCTGCCAGGTCGACGTGGCAGTAAAAACTGCGCACAGACACTGCAGTGACACAATCAGTGCTGCGGGCCTACTAGCAGCATTTGATTTACAGGCCCTGTACACACATGTGCACATAACTACTGACTTAGTAGTAAATCAAATAAACCAATCATGGAAAAACAAATCCATAAACACAAGTTACATGGAGAGCATATGCACTTTAGCACTGATGAGCAGTGGTAAAGAGCCCAGAGGCCTAAAACCAACGACAAATAGGTAAACAACAAGAGGCCAAAAAGTCTGGGGGTTAATCTGTTGTCTAGCAACAAACTTTTGTGTTTGTGAGGTAGGCTTGTGGCAGTTCAAACAGCGGAGTGAAAAGTGTGAGAGTCATTTAGGGAGTTCAACTCCTCATGTGCAGATCATAGGTTATGGACAAACCCACCCAGGCATTCAATTCCATAAGGCTGACAAAATGCCTAAGGCAAAAAAAGACAATATTTGAGTACAAAGCAAAAGAGTAAATATTGCAGTTTTAACTCTCAAATGAACTTGAGCCAGCATTGGAGCCGCTGTGCAAGCAAATTAGAGCTGAACACGCGGTTGAGAGTGCGTGGCAGTGCAACGTTGGCAAACAACAGGGCAAGGCCCTGCCCTGAGCTACGTATGCTACAAGCTGCTCGGCTGTTAATTTAAATGATTCACTTTGGGGCCCAAGAACTTTGCTGCGATCAGAGATCACGTGGCCTAGTTAGGGGCACTCTGAGAGGTTGGGCTTGCCCAGGGCAGAGTGCCGCGACACCATAGGCGAGACACTTAGCAGCACTGTATCGATTTGCCTGCTCTTACAACAAGCTCAACAAACTACCTATTGAACAAGCATTGGCAAAGCCAATAGGTCTCGCTTTTGGGACCTTATAAGTGTGCAGCCATGCAGCACATTATCCTGGGTGCTGTGCCATCAGAGATTGATGAGCTATACAATTACTACACACTGGATCATGCAGTCTGATTCGGCAATGCATGCTTACCTCCAGAAACATTTATGGACACATTCCAAGGCTTTTTAATGCACGCACAGTAAGTTAAGTTCCTCCATGCAAGTTAGAAGCACTATAACATTCAGTGTGTGACTGTGTCACAAGAGTATTGAACAGCCTGAAGAATCAGTGTCAGGGGCAACTTAAGCCTAAGACAATAAGATGACAAACAACGTTACTGAGAAATGCATCAGGGAGGAAGAAACACGATTAAGCTGTGCATTTGAAACCCATGAACTAAGCTCTACTCTGGGATTCTGCACTTACAGAGTATGACTGATAGCTAGCCCAACATTAGTGATCTAGTAACGGTTGTGAAAAAAAAATACACAGCTGCAATTGAATTCAATCCTTTTCTCATGTGTTTCCTTACACAAAAGCAGCAAACTTATCATATGTCATCACTTTCAAGACAACTTCTATGGAGGCCCCCCATCGAGGGCATTTCAAATTAACAGTGCTTGTCCCGCCACACCCAGAAGTCAGTGGGCCTGGCTCATGTTGTACGGAAAACAACCTTTACAACGCAACTTTTACAACGCACTACCATTACAACAAAACTTTTGCAACGCAACATCCATTACAATGCATGCCATTACAACGCAACCATTACAACGCATGACACTACAACGCATACCACTACAACGCATTTCATTACAACGCAGTCATTACAATGCATACCATTACAACGCATAGAATTACAACCCATAGTACCCTTACACTATCCAACACTTACCCTACTGTTGCACCCCCTGGAGTTAGAATAGTAATTTTTACCCCTACACTATCCAATACTTACCTTACATGCAATGTAATGTTATGCGTTGCAATGGTATGCGTTGTAAAGGTAGTATGTGATGTAATGGAATGTGTTGTAAAGGTAGTTTTTAAAAATTTGTTGTAATGGCATGCGTTGTAATGGAATGCATTGTAATGGATGTTGCGTTGTAAACAATGCGTTGTAAAGGTATGCGTTGTAAAAGTATGCGTTGTAACGTCATACATCCTGTACGGGAAACAACCTTTACAACGCAGTTGTACAGCATCTGCTGTAAAAGGATTAATGGCTGCGTGGATTGTACTGAGCTAAAGCCAAGACTCTGGAAGTCAATTTTAATTCATGAAGCTTTATTCTGTACTTATAAAATGACCATAAAAGCGCAACAAAAGAATCATACATAAGATAAAAATACATCAGATTTCAGGGCAGAGAACAGCGGAACGTTACATGCATGGTTCTTAAAAACACATACTTTTCCTGGCATTAATACACTGGGTTAAAAACGTCGCAGTATAAAAACAGATATCGATAGATTGCAGGTTAAAAATTAAACTCATTGCCTGGTTAACTGTACGTACGCCATATTTAACAAACATAGGTTTCAGATAGGCAGTACGGAAATTCATATACAGTTTACAGAAAAGTACAAGGTGCTCTGTTTAGATACGCCATCACACATACATGGCCCTAGCGGGTATCTCTTCAGATTCGGCAGGGCCACTAAGTGATGTGCTACTCCAAACCTTAGTCTGGTCAGCACAAACTTGCGGGATGGCCTTGTCACCCAAACCTGATAATTGGGGAAACCTCCAGTGGTGAGATAGCTATTGTAAAACATAACAGTAGATAGAGATCCATTGGCTAAGGCCCGCTTCCTTGTTGTAAAAGCCAAGAATTTGGTTTTCAGCTCTATTTTGGGTATCTGGGATGCTGCACTGGGATCAATCAAGACATTTAAATTAAAAATCTCTGAAAAACAGACGGCAAAATATATTTTAACCAGGGTATATTTAGATGTTTATCCAGCAAGATGCAATCCTCAATAATTGATCTGTTAAAAGATTTTTCTTCCTGGAGCCAAATTGACTGCCAAATCATAAGTGGCCTCAGGGATAACAGATCAATTAGAAAATTGGAATCCAGTTCCCGATGGATTAGCTCAGTGGGAGCAGAGGTTGGTAAACACAGGAGCTTTTTTAGAAAGGAGTTTTCATCCTGCTGCAAATGATGGTCACTTCTTTGACCCCACACACCTGCCCCATAAAGAGCGATTGTAACACATCTCGCTTGGTAAATCTTAAGCATATCCCTGGTGCGTCGGTCCCCCACCTTATCAGCAAATCTAGAAACACCATGGGCACTCTTGGCCATTTTAATGCGGATATTGCTGAATTCATTGGACCATTTTCTATCCTTGGAAAAGGTTATACCAAGGTAACAAAACTTATCTACTTGTTGCACCTTTTCTTGATCTATAAAAAAGGCATTTGAAAATTTACTTTTGGCCCCACACGTCATGGTGTGTGTTTTCCCCTTATTAATAATCAGTTTTCTGTCTTTAATAAAGACAGAAAATCTATTGAGCAGACGCTGTAGTCCCAAAGGAGTTCTAGAGAGCAAAACAGCGTCATCGGCGTATAATAACACCGGGACTGGTACACCCTTGATCTGGGGGGCATCTGCCTTAACATTTTTTAAGATTGTATCGATTCCGTTAATAAATAATATAAAAAGTAGGGGGGCCAATACACAGCCCTGTCTAATCCCTCTCTTGACGCAAAATTTTGGGGTGCATTCACCTTTTACGCCGTAACGCACAGATGTTTCTAATTTCCCGTACAACCTCGCTAGGAAAAATATGATACCCTCAGGTGCTCCTAGCTCTAACATGGTTGGCCATAAAATGGAATGGTCAACCATGTCAAAGCGCTACTTAGGTCTGCAAAACAAAGGTATAGTGATCCTTGTTTTGCTTCGGTATATTTCCCGATCAATAACTCAAGATTAATGCACTGATAGAGAGTACCCCTCGCTCCGGTGCCTTCTCAACTCACGGGTTCACACTCTGCGACTCTGGGCAATAGCTTGCTTAATCTCCACAATGGCCCCTTGCGGCGGGATGCCTGGCTTTCACCTTGTGGATTCCCTGCCGGGGTTATCTCACAGGGGAATACCAGGACGGGTTCCCTAAGCAAGCGCCGGGAAACCCTTTGTGGGTAGCTGTGCGCTATATAAGCTCAAATACATTTACATTTACATTTACCCCGACCCTTTCTAAATCCGTACTGGCTATCGGCAAGGATTCCCTCTTGCTCGGCCCATTCCTCTAGCCTGGCCAGCAAGACTCTACTCATGATCTTAACTGAGGAGCCAAGAAGGGTAATGGGGCGATAATTTTTCGCTTCGGACCTACTGCGCTTTTTATATATTGGGATAATAATAGATTCCTCCCATGTTTTGGGGGCCTCAGTGCATACTGCGGGGTTGAAAACAATGGCCAAGAGAGGGCTCCCTATCTCAGGCGCTGCTTTATAAACATCAACGGGCCCCCCATCGGGGCCCTGGGCTTTCCCCCCCTTACTAGCACGTATGGCAAGTTTAACCTCACTAACCGTGATATCCAACGGTAGAACAGTCCACCTACTAAGGTTGGAATCAGCACAGCTGTTTGTATCAAAAAATTTTGAAAAATGGGCAACCCAGCCTCCACTCGAGACATTCGAGGTTAATTCTAGTGTATTTTCTCCCTTCAGAAAAGGCGAGTTAACAGTCGCCCAGAACAGGGTACTGTTAGATAATTCAGCAGCTTAGTTAAGAGAGTCCCAGGCCAACTGCTGTACCTCACACTTCCTCAGTTTCAGAGCATGCTTATATTCTGTTCTTAAATTTCTTATGTTGTTACTGTTGTTAATGTCCCTTGCAAGTGCATGTTTCAATTCAGTTAAAAGGCTAGTGCACATATGGTCAAACCAACCAGGACCGTTTCTACTCTGAGCCCTTTTGACCCTAGTGAACCTGGCATCAATTAATTCATTAATATTTTTAAAAGAAACTAAAACCTGCCCAAAGTCGGTGCTATTGTCAAGGATGAAGGTAATATCAACCAAACAGTCCCGGACGATAGCACCGATTAGCTCATTAGCTGTGTCCCCCGCCCATCTTAATCTTACTCCATTTTGTCTGTGTGGTTCCACATTAGTGACTGTGGTACTCTTATTAACGGGACTTCCAGCCCAAAAAGTTGTTTACAGGATGATACAATTATGATCACTTATAAAAGTTTCTTCGATCAATGGGGACAGCACAACTAGAAATAATGTTAGAAGAGATGATCACATGGTCAATGACCGAACTAGTGTGCCGGTTCTTAAAGGTAGGGATAGCTTCACCATTTTTATCTTTTGCAAAACCCAGAATTTCCAGATCATAGCAGCCCATGCCTGAGTGGAATGCCTCACCATAGCTGTTATGACCAAAGTGCAAGTCATCGAATCCGGCGTTATTTGTGAACCCACAGACTTTTTGTGTTGAGAATTCACATAATGGAGTACTAAAATCACCAACCCATATGAAATCAAAAGAAATATTTACTTCTAAAATTAGATTTTCGATGGCATTTGCCAGATCATGTACTACGGTTACCCTTGAGCTGTCAAAAATATTATTATAGTAATTAACCAGTAGAATATTACGTCCTTGGGCCTCATATAACCAAAGGATCTGCACATGCGCTCCCACAGCTATGTACCTTTTAACTACAATCGGGCGATAAATAGAAACTAATATCAATAGTCCACCTTTAGCTCTGCCTGGGCCAGCGCCATACGCCGGCAAGTTGTAAGAGACGAACTCCTCAAAATTGATATCTTCCCTGCACCACGTTTCTTGAAAACATAAAATATCATAGGTATTAATAAGATCCAGCCAACCTAGCACATTCCCCTTTGATTTCAGCCCGGCGATATTCCAGCTAGCAATTGTTATCCCTTTACCATTTCTTCCAATAGTATCTGATATCGTTGTTACATTATGACTATCTTCCTCCCCTTGAGTTCCACTTGATAAGACCCCAAGGTCGCCGTCGTGGATCTGATCTGGGTCTCTGCTCATTGCCCACATGGTTTTCACTTGTCTCAGTTGCTAAGGTATCTGTGACCTCACACAGGGGGGGGGCTCATGAGTCTGGGGAAGTCAATCTTTAGAGTCCAAGCTATTTAGAGCAGGAAATCGATTTTTCAGTGGGATAACCAAGCCAGGCCGGTAAATAAATGGAAATCGCCTGGTACTATTGCTATCATTAGTGGGAGCTTTGATAAGATGGCTATAAAAATAACCAAGTGGACGGGCACAGACAGTATTATCAGTAATCGGTAAAGATGCAGCGCTTAACAAAAAAGTAGCAACATGTTGGGGAGGTTTAAAATTGATAATAACACAACCACCCTGTTAGACCTGTCTGCTTCTGGGAAGACTCTAACCATCATGATTTATTTTTGTCCCCCTTAGCCTCCCAGACTTTCTATTTTTATTTTTACATGTGTCCATCAGGAGGTTTTTTTTTTATGCTGTCAGGGGGCTAGGTGTTCCTTGGCGATGACGCCATTTTTCCCTCATCACTTGTGAGGCCTAGTCACCCCCCTTGAAACCTTAGGGATCTCCAGGGACCTAAAATGGTGTCCACCAACTGTCATAACGGACACTACTGGAGGATAGGTCCATAGGATAGCATTAAGGAACTTTCTAGAACCTACTGGAGACTTCTGCAGGTCTCAGGCCAACCTATATAAGGCCAGTGACCAGCAGCCATTTTGTGTTGACCCCAGAGTAGAGGAGTGAGGCAGTGGTGAGAGGAGGTGGACACACTGAGAGCAGCTAGTTTGTCATTGAGGCTGACAGTTACTTCAGAGGATTGTTCCCCCTTTAGCCCTTGACCGATCCCTCTCTCAAGACATCAATTATTGGCCAAGAAAACAAGCTACGTGAGAAGAAAGACCCTTCTGGATCAGCATTCCTGTAAAAACTGACAGGACCTGTGTTCTGAAACTCAGCCTTATATGCCCTGCCCAGCGCTGCACCTACCAGGGTGTCGAGCCAGTCGTGGACCCCCTTGAAGCGCCTTGAGGTGGTTGGGGAACTGCGGAGCCTGAAACACCTGGAGGAGCGAGTGCCCGATCAGTAAGATCCTTCCTGTGAAGCCGGCGAGGGAAGTAACTGGAAAGGAGCAGCGGCGCTGCTTCAATCGGCTGTGGGACCCCGGGGGCACCGGCCGCGGAAATTGACGAAGTAAGCGCTTCCGCGCATGTCCCCCGCGAGAACACCGCTGCGGAAGCAGGCCCAGAAGTGCAGCGTCTGTGAAGGTGCAGTTTCCGGCTGTGGTTGCGCAGGCTCCAGGGAGTAGCGCGACTTGTGAGGAGGCGGAGACGACGGTGAGCTACGCGCATGCCCGGGAGACCAGCGCGCACCTCGAGGATCGTGTGAGGAGGCGTCGGAAGCTTCCCCTGGCCGCTGCAGCAACGCTGAATCCCCGGTGCGCCTCAAGCGCTCAACGGAAAGGCGAGTGTGAGGAGCCAAGACGCCAGACAGCTGTTCTAAACTCTCTCCCCGCTTGAGCGCTAGCAGTAAAAATAGCGCGAGCGGGAGAAGAGAGGAAAGTCTACCAAGTGGCTGCCGGGTGTCTGCAGTACTGAGTCTCCCCTGATTTGAAAAGCAGGTTCTTCCCCTGGACCACGCAGTTAAATCTGCTGCAAGTAAGGAGTGTCATCCGAAGGGAAGGGGAACAGCTAACTAGGAAGGGGAAAGTGGAGAGTTCTTGCCAGAGTGGGTGCAACCTCCCTGTGAGAGGAGGGACGGTTATAAGCCTGAGGAATTCAACTGCCAGAGTTAACCCTGAGGGTGGTTGGTGCTGTGAGTGTCCAATAATGGGCATCGTGTAATACCCTATTGAAGCTGAGTCTAGAATCTGTTGAGGTGGTTAATTAATGCTCAACCTTGAGTTTAAATAACTAATTGGAAGTGTAATTTTCATACTTTTGTAAAGTGAACTGTATTACTGGTCAACTTTGAAGAGTGGGTTTACCTGATCTCTAGAAAACTGTATGAACTGTTATTGGGAATTTATTTGATAACTTGTTAGAGTTGAAGAGATTTAATTGCTGAAATGTCGATAATTTGAAATGTCATAAACTGAAAATTTTGACCACAAAGAAGATATATTTTTATAAAATAGTACGTATTTTCCCACAATTTTTGGTGTAGTGTTTTCTTTTTGTGTGCTATTGCGTAGCTTTACTTTTGGGTGGACTGCAACCTTCACACAGAGCCTCTGTATGTTAGTCTTGCCCTAGGCCAGGCTACCCCAGGTC
The DNA here is from genome assembly GCF_964263255.1 of Lissotriton vulgaris. NCBI lineage: Eukaryota > Metazoa > Chordata > Amphibia > Caudata > Salamandridae > Lissotriton > Lissotriton vulgaris. The sequence goes on from NW_028249799.1 coordinate 196,321, forward strand.
CAACACACCCCTGCTATTCTTGGTGGAGTTTCCAATCCAGTTGACCCTTTTAGTAGTTAACATTTGGTCGGAATAGGCAACTGGGAACCCACATTGCCTATGCAGCCATGAAACTGTTTTGTTTTTTAGAGAGCCATGTGTTTCTTGCTGGGATTGGGTTGTGCATGTATTGGTAGGCGGAACATTAGTTAAGACAACCACATAAGGAGCACAATCAGGAGGAAGGTTAATATAATGCCTTCTCTTCACATCTGTCCACCCTTCTTTGCTCTCAGCTACTGAAGAAGCCTTGTTTTCCTGACTGATTCTTGGTGGGCTATCTAGGACTGTCTCGTTTACACTATGCCTCCCCTTAGAAGGAATTTTTACATCTTTGCTCACTCTTGGGCCCTTTTCATTAATCTTATGTTTTCCGCCCAAGGCAATGTGGGTATCCAAAAGGCCCCCTAATCTGGTCACTTCTGCGGAGATCAAATCTAATTTAGCCACCAAGGGTTTAATAATGCTTTCTATCTGGGCATCAATGAGGCTAACCAGGAGATCTAATAGCTCAGTGCTCAGTTTAGCTGTACCTTCCTTCTCCTTGGCACACTTTTCGCCTACTATATTTTTGGGGGGGGTTGCTGCTCTTTTTTTATTCCGATTACCCCCACGTTTACCTGGTACTTTCCTACAAGCTCTAACTAATCGACGGGTCGGGGCAGCCTGTACTGGGGTGTTTGGTGTGTCGGAGGAGTCATCATCCATCACAACCTGATTGGATACAGCTACAGCCGGTACCTCATTGTTTATAATATCCACCCTTTCTGCTTCACGACTATCATCTAATGCAGATACGCCTAGAGAAGTCGACAGGGTAGGGGGGGCTACCGCGGCCCAGTGATAATCGCCGGTCATTATTAATTTTCTTGACAACTTTAACTAAATAATTATCCATTGTGGCAGGCACTAAGGGGTTTTTCACAGTTTTCTGTTTAGACATCGTGGAGCCGCCAGCAAAGCAGACAATACTTCTGTCAAAATCCAAAAGCTATCATGAAGTAAAAGCAATGAAGCAAAGAGTTAAAGCAAATATAACAAATGAAAAGTCCTTAAGACTTAGAAAGTTTAAATGTCTCACGAAGATAAAAGGGGGTAGGTGGCCCAAGCTGCAACGGCCAGGGTGTGAGGCCCAGCCCAGCCTCGTCCTGCCCCGGACTGCCACAGACTATCCCGCCCTTGTCCCGGGCTTCTCCCGACTCTGGAAGTCAATGTGTGCATGTGGAAGCACTCGCGCAGATGCAGAGACACACATTGCAATAGGCACAAAATGCACACAAAAAAATCTGCCCAGTTATTGCAGTGTTCAGGATTCAAGCTAGCCTGGCTGAAGAAGGCTGTAATGCCCGATACCGTTCCTAGGAAGCTTGTTTCCGGTCCAGGGAAGGCATGGCTTGGCAGTTTGGGCTGGACTGTTCCCATGAGGCACAGGGTCAGACTGATTTGCATATGGCCAATATCTGAACTGGGGTGGCAGAGTGGGCTAAAGAACGGTGATGGATTACACCCAGATCTGTTGACTGGGTGTGAGTGTTTGATTGGTTCAGACGCTCCGTCCATCACGACCCCCTTTTGTACCACAAAATGACTAAAAGCATAAAATGTTAAAAGAATGACTCTTCGTATGTACAGATCGGTTATAGACAAACGGGACAATGTCAATTTAAAATGGAAACTACGGAGCATATTATCAAGCCTGTGCGCTAAAATTATCGCCGCTTTATCGGCCGAAACCGGCCGATAAAGCGGCGATAATGGGCTTGATAATATGCTCTATGGAATTCCAATCGAAGCACATGTTAGATGTGAAGACATCTAACATGGGCTTCGATTGGAATTCCACAGAGCATATTATCAAGCCCATTATCGCCGCTTTATCGGCCGTTTTCGGCCGATAAAGCGGCGATAATTTTAGCGCACAGGCTTGATAATATGCCCCTAATTTCATCCATTTGAGGGACTCATTTTAAGTACAAACCAGGTATCCTGTGGGTTACTTTAATTATGGGAAGACCCCTACAAGCTTTTCCTTATTTTTAATAAATGCTAAAGGTGAGAAGATTTCATACTGCAGACATACGGGGTATGTAATTGTTGTAAATATAGAAGTGCTGGTCTGCACTGCCTAAACGTAAAAAGATTTGGTAAGCTGACCTCCTCACATGTAAATGTAAATATCTCAACCTGGGGATATCCGTTGCATGGTCTAATTTCATTGCGTCACTGAGAATTGATTTGTTTAGTCCAGTTTCTTTGCGCGACCAAATTATATGCCAGAGCAAAATATGAGCCATCTTTAATCTTTTGGGGCTCCCAGCTCCGCGTGAGCTTTGCAATTCGAACAACTGGAGAGGAGGGAAAGGGAAAGAATAGGTTTAAGAAATAAGTCCTCAACCCTTTGGATGCTCTGTATGTTGGCCATTCCCCAACCCCCTGCACCATCCGAGGCCACTGTTTTGCTTGTATATATAGTAATAAGTTTCTTTATTGCCTAAATACCCAATTCCTTTGTAAATACTGACATCCCATTGATGGGTTTCTCCATTGTGCGGCTCTATTAGTTTCCATTGGTGACCGTGAATTCTTATGGTCACAGAGCATCCCTATGTCTATTGCAAATGCACCAATCCCTTTGGGTGACATCAACTATGTGCCTTACGTATTGATCTCGTTCTAATGTAAAGCTCTCTAGCACATTTGGGTAACATCCGCGCTATATGGAATTGCATACATAAAGACAGAAATAAGTAAATACATGAATGTAGATGTATCAGCTCCCATGGTGGCACCATGTGTCACGTGATATTGGCTCTCTTCACATGGTCTCCCAGTAAACAGACTATTTCATGCATTGTGCACACAGTGAACTCAGCCCTGCCAAGTTTCCCAGGTCCGTGTGTGATGTGCTGCTACAGCCCAGGTTTTCTTTGAATTCTGAGACTTGTAGTCTTTTTCTTTCAGAGTTTTATATAGCGCAAACTTGACCCGAATCGGATATCAGAGCGCTTTACATAGCACCAGTTACGTTAAATGAGGATACATTAATTTGTGTTAGGCACGGGGAGATTAAGTGATTTGCCCAGAATCACAGGATGTTCAGCATTGTTGCTGAGACTCGAACCAAGTTCCCCAGATTTGAGGTCGACCGCCCTAGCCGTTAGGCAAAATCCGCATGTTTATTTCATTATAAAACAGGGCTATAAGTCCCAGAATTCAAAGAAAAAAACCTGGACTGGGGAAGCACATCACATATAGACCTAAGAATCTTGGTAACTATGTGAGCTGGCACCCCGGTATGGAGTGGGTATCTGCTCAATGTGTATGTGCTGAGCACAGACAACATCCAGGTGTGCATTTAAAGCCTCCCCAGGTTGATAGCAGCTTTTGTATCCTCTAGTAGTTTTAGGAGGGGGTAAGAGGTCCCTGCCCAAACAGTGCTAGGCTGTAAACCCGCCCCCTGTCCTTGGACCCTCTCCCATTAGCTGCTAAGTTTTCCAGGTCTGTGTGATGTGCTGCTGTAGGCCAATTTTTTCCCCTATTCATTTTGGGACATGTAGTCCTGTTTTATAATCATCACCCTTCATTGATAGCGTAGTAGTGATGAGATTAAAGCCCGCCCCTTGCTAGCCACACCTTCTCCTCACACTGTGAAACGTGTTTTAGGTTGAGCCTAGACAGCGTTTTTGCTGTCTCTTCAAGCCATGTTGCTTATACTTTGTGGACTTCCTGCCTGCCCACTGCTTTTCATTTGTTTGTTCGAGTGTTGTTTCACGGGGCTGGCTTGCAAGTGGTTAATCTTCTCTTTACGTCACTCCTTCTTGTGTGTTGCTCACTCCCATGGAGAAGCTCCCTAGTACTTATAGCTTTCCATTTGTGTGCATTTAGGCTTGTTTCTGCGTACAACTTTTTTCATTTGTTTCTGCATGTGCTTCAAGAAGGTACCATTTTCTTCTAACAGCTGCTCCCTCTGCCTTCGATTTCATGCACACAAACGATTGAAAACAGGCATGTTAATCATGTTCTTAAATGCTTTGAACCAGAATCCTGCTGGTCTAAAAAAAAGCATTCCTAGCTGTTTCTCTTCCCATCCCTGTTCATGTTACTTTCTTAAACAGGGCTATAAATCTTGTTCCTATCTAGTTTTTAGAAAGAGGTACTCACTCTCCTTGTAGGCCTACTATGTGAGGCACGAGAAGCATTGTATTTATGAGTTAGAGCTAGCCACCTCTTCCCGGTCTGTTTGTTGCTGTAAGACAATGGTGCATTTTTTCATACTGGTCACTGTGTACGGTGCTGTGCTCCCAGCAGTAATGGGGTAATAACCCAGGCCTCCGCTGTTTGAGACTCCCTAGTCGCTGTGGACTCTCTGAGTGGTCTCTGAGACTCCAGGGCATAAATGCTGGATCCCTCCCCAACCAGGGGAGAAGGAGTGCTTTGGAAAGTGGCCCACTCATGGTGGCCTTTATTAGAAAATTGGTGTGTCAGATTTTCCCAGAGGCAACCATTTCGACCTAAATTTACTTCAATAGATCGGACTAGCTGGTTCGGCCATTTTGTTTCTTAGTGAGGACCTCTTTTGTTTCTGATTTAGGGGTGTTGGTAGAAAGTCCTTTATTTGTTTCTGCTTCAGGGGTGAAGACATCTTTCTATTTCGCTTCAACATATCGGTCTAGCTGGCTCGGCCATTTTGATTCCTAGTAGAAAGCAGGACCAAAATAAGACACTGCTAAAGAATATTAGGCACACATATCAGAAATAGTTGTCCGGAGCATTCCATTGCGCAGCACCGCAGTGGAAGGTGAAACTGCTCCTAGTGCTGCTTGAGTGGATGACATCTTAGGCTCAGGCTGCTTGAGAAAACTAGTGCAGCCTGAGCATTAAGAACATGGTAGGCTGCAGTCGAGATGGAGTACCTTGGTGATGAGAAGAGAAGTCAAAAGGCATTTCAGTAGCGAGCACTCACAAAAGCACTTCATTACATTGATGCTTGAGTGGACGCCATCTTAGGGTCAGGCAGCTGAACACTATTGCGAGCCTAAGCATTAAGAACATAAGGCAGGCTGCAGCTGAAATGGAATACCTTAGAGACCTTCAACCCGTCTACAGACCTTTCAGGTGTTTAATGTTGATGAAAGGTGAATTTCCCAAACTACTAAGGTACTGTCTCGCATCTTCCCTTCTTTATCCTGCCGTTCTCCATACTGAGTGGGACTTTAAATGAGTTTGGATACAAACACACCAGCATTACTATTGCTAGAATTCACTTTGGTAGTTGGAGGAGGTCAAATTGAGTGGGAAACACTTCAACAGATTTCTGGCAAGTTTATTTCTACTGTTCTGCCAATTTTTATTACCAATGTCTCTGTTGTGATGTTTTGCAATTCGTTTGTGTTAGACCTGACATCATTGGCTTGAGTCTCTCCTCCATTTTTTCTGTTTGCCTCTACTGTTTTTCGATGTTTTGCTGGTATATGCTTTGGGCGCTGTGCCACTGCTGATCAGTGCCATAGCGCAAGTGCTCCCTATGTTAAATTGATGTATCTATTGTATCCATGTTTGGCTTATTTGGTTTACTGTCAGTCCCTAGTCTAGTGCACCAGGAGTGCCGGGGCTTGTAAATACAAATACCGCTCGTGGGCTTGCAGCACGTGTTGTGCCACCCACAGGAGCGGCCTCGTAAAAGAATGTCTACGGGTCGGTCATTGCGAGACCCACGTGCAGCCTAGTGCTGTCACGCAGGCTGCGCAAGTATACCTACTTGCCAGCCCCTCAAACCTTCCCTTGACTTCATGTTAGTCACCCCTATGGTAGGCCCACGGGCCGGGTGCATTGTAAGTGTAAGGTAGGACACGCCTGACCAAGTTGGCATGTCCTGATAGTGAACAACCGCCATCTTCGTTCTTCACTATTGCGAGGTAGCCTGCTCTCCCTTAGTTAGAATGGGTCGCCGGGATTATTAACGCTATGATCCTAGCTGGCTCAGGGAGCACGGTGCAATGTCGAGTTTGGTATCCCTGAACTCGGGGTTTAATTACGCATCCGTTGGTGTGGATGGTTTTTGGACTCTGGGTTCGAAAATAGCACTTTTAGAAAGTGTCTATTTTCGTGTCTAACCATTTCTGGTTTCTGCTGGTCTTGCGTGTGTGTGACAGGAGCTGGGTGGCTCCAAGAGGTCTGGATGAGTCAGTGTGGGATGAGTGGGACATTTGCGTTGAGAGTAGGGGGAGAGTAGTTGTTGATAGCCTGCCCTGCCTGGTACAATGCTGTCTCCACCTCCTGCCAAGCGGCTGATGGCTCTGTGCCTGCCATGGACGATCCTAGCCCCACCTCCTGCCAGGAGGCCGACAGCTCTGCTCCTGCCAGTGTCATAGCTGGCTCCACCTCCTGCTGGGCGTCTGAGGACCCAGCCCTGCTCAGTGAATAGGCCAGGTGCTTCTGCCTGGCTCCACCCACAACAGACCCAGGATGTTGGGAAAGGGATCAAAGCCGAAAAGGGGTATAAGAGAAGGACCCCTGAACCAAGAATTTAGATCACTTCTGACAAAGAACCCTGTAACCAAGGACAAGAGGCCTACTGATCTTAGGACTTGCCTACCCCTTCTGCCAGTGTGCTGTTTGCTGGGGGGAATCCTGCAGTGCTTCTTTATTTTTGCCAAGGAACCAGGAGAGAGGAACTGTGTGTGTACTCTCACGCTTGCTAAGAAAATCTCCAAGGACTGGAAGAGTGCCAGTCTCCTGCTGAAGTCACAGGGCTAAAGGACTTCATCTGCTTAAAGTGCTATTCGCTGGAACCTGTGAATCCAGCACCTCTGAAAGAGCCAGCAACCTCGACGCCGACGGACGTCGCCGAATCCAGCTCGACGTAGTGGGTAACGGCCCCAGTATCCCGCTTCCTCGACGACCGGCCGCCGGGCCCGACCGACGCCAGCAGCAATGCCAGTGAGTGGGAGTACGGCTCCAGCTCCAAGGGACCTCGTGTCTGCACCGCTGCTGATCGCATCGCCCTCGTGCCCTCTCGACGCCGTGAGCGCTGCTCACCCTGTGCAACCGCATCATCAACGACGACGCCTGCTGAGGCCTGATCGACACCGAAGACGCGACGCCGGATTGCTCGACGCCGCTGATCATCGTGTGCTTCATTATCCAAAGGTACTGTGTTGTTGGGGGTCCGTGTGACTCCGGGCTCGACGTAGCGCTCCTCGCGGTCGACGCCGAACCTTTGGATTAGCTTTGCCTCGACGTCGTGTAGCCCCCGTGTGGGTTACCCTGTTGCTAAGAACTGTATTGCCAAGAAGAAGATTTGCTTTGATACTAAAGACTTTTGTGCTAAAGAAGAAACTACCGTTGAACTATCCTTTTTCCCTTCCCCGAGTATTTATTAAGATTGTGTACATTTTTGTCGTTATTTGGTCTTGTGCTAAGCCTTATATAAAAAATACTTATTTTTATAATACTACTGTGTCGTGTCCATTTGTAGTGTATTCACGTTATTACTGTATGTGGTCATAAATGCTTAACACACAGCCTCTGAGATAAGCCTGTCTGCTCTGCCAAGCTACCAAGGGGGTGAGCAGGGGTTATCGAAGGGTGTGATCCCCTTGCCCTGACTAGAAAAGGTGTGTCCTTATTTGTCAGAAGTGTATACCTCTGCCAACTAAAGACAGCCGGCTCTAACATTGGTGGCAGCGGTGGGATTTGGACCTTGCATTTATGACCCATGTGCACTGATTAGTGTACGCTACATAGTGAAAGCAGACCATAACGCAGTCACAATCTAATTGGGAAGGATCCTATTTTTGGTTCTCTGCTTTTCTGAAACTTGATATTTTTGAACACTGCCAGTTTTGACCATGAGTGACACCGGAGTCACAACCCCTGTTGTTGTTGTTGAGGAGGAATTCGACAGAGCGAAGTTAAACGTCTACAGATTGGAGGAGTTGAAATCCTTTTGCAAGAAGTTTAAAGTTCCTACCAAAGGTCTCAATGCTAAGGAAACCTATCTCAAAGCATTGCAGGCCTGGTTGGAAGCCAGAGATCCCACTGATCCGGTGGTGGTACCGCCAGTGGAAGGGGATGAGGAGGCGCCAGCGAATGGGCCTGAGTCCTCTCCCGGAAGCAGTGTTTCCTCCAAAGGTCTTTCCCCTGAAGAACGAGAAGAAAGGGCGAAGGAGCGTGCATACAACATGGAAATGGCAAGGCTAAAGATAAATGGGCAGTTGGAGTTAGAAAATGCAAGAGGGAGAAGAGAAGCTGATTTGGAGACCAAAGGTTAGATTTTGAAAGAGAGAAGTTAGCTTTGGAGCGTGATACCAAGTTGAGGGAGTTGGACATCCAGGCTAAGAAGTTAGAATTGAATCCCTCTGGTGGCAGCATTCCATCTGGGCCTGCAGAAAGTAAGTTTTACTTTCCCAAAGATGTGATAAAAGATTATCATAGGAACGAAGATATTGGTCAGTGGTTTAAAGCGTATGAGTTAGCATTGTTGGCCCACCGGGTCCCTGAGAAGGATTGGGGAGCGGGGTTGTGGGGTCGCTTTGTGAATGAGTGGAGAGATACCCTGTTAGACATGCCTGTTGAGGATAGGATGTCATATGCTCATATGAAGGATGCTTTAATGTTGCGGTATGGCCTAACCCCCGAGAAGTACAGACAAGCTTTTAGAGAATGTAAGAAGTTGCCTGGTACGACGTGGGTTGAATATGTGTCTTATTTTTGCAGAGCCATGGATGGTTGGGTGAAGGGCAGCAAAGTGGAAAGTTATGAAGCTCTTTATGATTTGTTTGCTTGGGAGCATTTGTCTAATAACTGTTTTCCAGAGCTGCGCCAGCACCTGATTGATAGCAAGATATCTAACCCTAGAAAACTTGCTGAGGAGGCGGACCGCTGGGTCAGTACCAGGGTCCACAAGGGTCCAGTGGGAGACTCAGCCAAAGGTGGGCAGGGTCCCCAGCAGAAGAGTGGGGGGGACAAGGGTAAACAGAAGGAGTCTCATAAAGGGCCCAAAGTAATCCCCAAGGGAACCAAGGGAAAGGTTCCCAGCCTCCCCCTGAGAAGAAGCCAGGGGCCCCGACGGGTAGACCTGTTCATAGGGGCCCCCTAACCTGCTACACTTGTGGGCAGGTGGGACACCGGTATTACGATCCCCAGTGTCCCATGAAGAAATCGAATGCACCGCCGAGTGCACCCCCCGTCAGTTGGCGAGTGTAGCCCTGGGAGGGGAGGAGATGGTTGTCCATGGTGGGAGGGGTCCCGCAGAAATGTCCCTGGTCTCGCTTGGAGACATGCAAATGGTCCCTCCACCCCCTCTGCCTAGTAACACTAGTAAATATAGGCAGTGGGTGACCATTAATGGCCATAGAGTGGAAGCTCTCAGAGACACCGGAGCGAGTGTGACAGCTGTCAAGTGTCACTTGGTGTCCAGAGAGCAGGTGGTTCCCCACGCATTCTACCCCGTGATAACTGCCGACAACTCCCAGAAAGAGTGTGATGTGGCTCAGGTTTCCTTTGAATGGGGGGGAGTTTCAGGTACTCTTCAGGTTGCTGTGAGGCCCGCCATGCCTGTCGATTGTCTCCTGGGCAAGGATTTAGAAGACTCCCCTTGGGCAAAGGTGGAGAGAGAGGCGCATTTGAAAATGTTGGGCGTGCCAGAGTGGGTGTGTGCAACCACTCGATCGATGACAGCGAGTAAGGGTGTCGATGGGGTCCCGGAGCCTGAAAGTATGGCCCAGGACCCAGCTGTGAAGAGAAGAGGCAGGAGGCGCGGGAATCCGGCCCCCGTAGTTCCCGTGGTCCAGGAGGAGGTAGACCCTGAGGGGGATGCCCTGGAGCCCACAGGGGAACAAATTGCCGAACTGGGAGACTTGTCCGAGCTGACTCATTGGCAGCAGGATGGTGGTCCCTCCAGGGAGGAATTCTGTGCCGAACAGAAGGTGTGCCCTTCTCTTGTGGGCATGAGGCAGCAGGCCTCATCCCAATCCTCAGGTGATCAGTCAGGGTCACATTTTGTGTACTGGGAGAACGACCTCCTGTATAGCGAGCCTAAGGCTGCTGAGCCTGGGTCAGCCCATGTGCTGGTGGTACCCCAGCGCTTCAGAGCCTTCCTACTGGGTTTGGCTCATGACGTTCCGTTAGCTGGACATCTGGGGCAGGACAAGACCTATGACAGGCTTGTCACCCATTTTTATTGGCCTCAGATGCGAAGGGATGTAGACATCCATTGCAAGACTTGTCACACTTGCCAGGCAAGTGGGAAAAGCGGAAGGAAGCAGAAGGCTCCCCTCCAACCTTTTCCAGTGGTCAGCACCCCCTTTGACCGGGTGGGTATTGACATTGTTGGGCCCCTGGACCCCAAGACAGCCCTGGGCAACAGGTTCATCCTGGTCTTGGAGGACCATGCCATACGGTACCCGGAAGCCATCCCTCTCAGAACAGTGACGGCCCCCGTGGTGGGACGGGCACTGATGGGTGTTTTCTCCCGGATGGGGTTCCCCAGAGAGGTGGTGTCAGACCGGGGCACCAACTTCATTTCGAACTATATGAAGTCTCTGTGGAAGGAGTGTGGGGTAACCTACAAGTTCACCACTCCTTACCACCCTCAAGGAAATGGGCTGGTTGAGAGATTCAACCGGACCCTGAAAGGCATGATCATGGGTCTCGAAGAACCAATGAGGCGGAAATGGGACGTCCTCTTGCCATGCCTGTTGTTTGCTTACCGAGAGGTGCCGCAGAAGTCTCTAGGGTTCAGCCCCTTTGAGCTCTTATACGGTCACCCGGTAAGAGGGCCTTTGAGTCTGGTCAAGGAAGGCTGGGAGCAATCTCCCAGGAAACCTCCCCAGGATGTATACAGTTACATGCTGGCCTTTCGGAACCAGACTAGGCGCTTCAGAGAACTTGCTCAGGCAAATCTGGAGGCCAGCCAGGAGGAGATGAAGCGTTGGTATGATCGGAATGCCACTCTGGTAGAGCTTCAGCCTGGTCAGGAAGTGTGGGTCATGTCCCCTGTGGAACCTTGTGCGCTCAAGGACAGGTGGACTGGACCGTTTAAGGTTGTGGAGAAGAAGAGCGATGTCACCTACTTGGTGGACTTGAAATCTCCCAGGAACCCCTTGCGGGTCCTGCATGTCAACCGTTTGAAGCCCCACTTAGAAAGGTCCGAAGTGGGCATGCTCCTAGCTACAGATGCTGGAATGGAGGAGGAGAGTGAGCCGCTTCCTGACCTCCTGTGTGCTAAAGAGCAAGACGGGTCAGTGGATTGTGTGGTCCTCTCTGACACACTGACCCTTGAGCAGAAACAGGATTGTCGCCACCTGTTGGGACAATTCCCGGATCTGTTTTCCTTGGTTCCGGGTGTCACTCATTGGTGTGTCCATGACGTTGACACCGGAGACAGCCCTCCTGTGAAGCACAAGGCTTACAGGGTGACTGACAAGGTTAGAGCATACATTAAGAAGGAGGTCTCCAAAATGTTTGCATTAGGGGTGATTGAGTCCTCTAGCAGTCCTTGGGCCAGCCCAGTGGTCTTGGTCCCGAAGGCTTCAGCGCCTGGTGCTTCACCCGAACTCCGGTTCTGCGTGGATTACCGAGGACTCAATTCGGTCACGAAGACTGACGCGCACCCCATCCCCAGAGCTGATGAGCTCATCGATCGGTTGGGGGCTGCCCGGTACCTCAGTACGTTTGATCTAACGTCTGGGTACTGGCAGATCGCCTTGACTGATGGGGCAAAGAAGAGGTCCGCATTCTCAACACCAGATGGGCTATACCAGTTCCGGGTGATGCCCTTTGGGATGAAGAATGCCCCTGCCACCTTCCAGAGGTTGGTCAACCAGGTCTTGGCCGGACTGGAGGATTTCAGTGCCGCCTACCTGGACGACATCGCAGTGTTCAGCGCCAGCTGGGAGGAACACTTGCGCCACCTCCAGGAAGTGTTGTTGGCCCTGCGCGGAGCAGGCCTCACAAATCAAAGCCAGTAAGTGCCAGATTGGGCAGGGTTCGGTGGTGTACTTGGGGCACCAAGTAGGGAGCGGCAAGGTTGCCCCCCTGCAACCCAAGATTGATACCATCCTGGCTTGGGCACCGCCCAAAACCCAAACTCAGGTGAGAGCCTTCCTAGGACTCACGGGTTATTACAGGAGGTTTGTCAAGGATTACGGTAACATTGTGCACCCCTTGACTTCGCTGACTTCCAGGAAGCAGCCACGAAACGTGATCTGGACTGATGCCTGTCAAACGGCCTTCGACACCCTGAAAACTGCAATGTGCACAGCACCTATACTCCAGGCACCCGACTTTTCGAAAGAATTTATTGTCCAGACGGACGCTTCAGAGCATGGCGTGGGGGCTGTTCTAGCTCAGGCAAATGAAGAGGGCCGAGACTTGCCTGTAGCCTTCATCAGTAGGAGGTTACTTCCCAGGGAAACGAGGTGGAGTGCGATAGAGAGAGAAGCATTTGCTGTGGTCTGGGCGCTGAAGAAGCTAAGACCCTACCTGTTTGGGACTCACTTCCGAGTTCAGACAGACCACAGGCCCCTCAGATGGTTGATGCAGATGAGGGGTGAGAATCCGAAACTGTTGAGGTGGTCCATTTCCCTACAGGGGATGGACTTTACGGTGGAACACCGCCCTGGTACAGATCACGCCAATGCTGATGGTCTGTCCAGATTTTTCCGCCTTAGTGATGAGGACTCCCTAGGTCAAGGGTAGTTCTCCCCACATTTCAGCTGGAGGGGACACGTGTTAGACCTGACATCATTGGCTTGAGTCTCTCCTCCATTTTTTCTGTTTGCCTCTACTGTTTTTCGATGCTTTGGGCGCTGTGCCACTGCTGATCAGTGCCATAGCGCAAGTGCTCCCTATGTTAAATTGATGTATCTATTGTATCCATGTTTGGCTTATTTGGTTTACTGTCAGTCCCTAGTCTAGTGCACCAGGAGTGCCGGGGCTTGTAAATACAAATACCGCTCGTGGGCTTGCAGCACGTGTTGTGCCACCCACAGGAGCGGCCTCGTAAAAGAATGTCTATGGGTCGGTCATTGCGAGACCCACGTGCAGCCTAGTGCTGTCACGCAGGCTGCGCAAGTATACCTACTTGCCAGCCCCTCAAACCTTCCCTTGACTTCATGTTAGTCACCCCTATGGTAGGCCCACGGGCCGGGTGCATTGTAAGTGTAAGGTAGGACACGCCTGACCAAGTTGGCATGTCCTGATAGTGAACAACCGCCATCTTCGTTCTTCACTATTGAGAGGTAGCCTGCTCTCCCTTAGTTAGAATGGGTCGCCGGGATTATTAACGCTATGATCCTAGCTGGCTCAGGGAGCACGGTGCAATGTCGAGTTTGGTATCCCTGAACTCGGGGTTTAATTACGCATCCGTTGGTGTGGATGGTTTTTGGACTCTGGGTTCGAAAATAGCACTTTTAGAAAGTGTCTATTTTCGTGTCTAACCATTTCTGGTTTCTGCTGGTCTTGCGTGTGTGTGACAGGAGCTGGGTGGCTCCAAGAGGTCTGGATGAGTCAGTGTGGGATGAGTGGGACTTTTGCGTTGAGAGTAGGGGGAGAGTAGTTGTTGATAGCCTGCCCTGCCTGGTACAATGCTGTCTCCACCTCCTGCCAAGCGGCTGATGGCTCTGTGCCTGCCATGGACGATCCTAGCCCCACCTCCTGCCAGGAGGCCGACAGCTCTGCTCCTGCCAGTGTCAATGCTGGCTCCACCTCCTGCTGGGCATCTGAGGACCCAGCCCTGCTCAGTGAATAGGCCAGGTGCTTCTGCCTGGCTCCACCCACAACAGACCCAGGATGTTGGGAAAGTCCCCGGCATGGACAAAGGGATCAAAGCCGAAAAGGGGTATAAGAGAAGGACCCCTGAACCAAGAATTTAGATCACTTCTGACAAGGAACCCTGTAACCAAGGACAAGAGGCCTACTGATCTGAGGACTTGCCCACCCCTTCTGCCAGTGTGCTGTTTGCTGGGGGGAATCTTCCTCTCTGTTCCTGGCTCCCATTGGTTCCTTCAGCACGGTTCTGCCTCCCGGGGCTTTGGTCGGGTTGGTGCCGCTGTGTCCCTTTCGGTTGTTCCCCTTGCAGTCTGGCATTCCTCTCTTCCTGGTGGGTGATTTTTGGCTTCCCTAGGTATGGGAGTCACCTGTTTTTCATGTTCCCATCCATCCAGCTGATCAGAGGTTTACTGCGGTTTGCGGTGGTTGGGTACCGTTTCCTGTTTTCAGGTGTTACCTTTCAGCCTCTCTCCTGCTCCTCAGGTTTTTTTTGCCACAGCGCTGGCTCCTGCTGTGGGGGTTTGCTGTCCTGGTTCCAGTTTCTGGGGTCGTATTGGGTTTGGCCGTTCCTCGTCTGGTTCCTGTCCGGGGGCTTCAGTTTCTCAGGACCGGTTTGACGCTTTGCAGGGAGCTGTTTTCCCAGTGCTTGCTTTGGCGGCTCATATGCAAATATATTGAACGATACTGGGAGGGTTGGCATGGCCCCTGCGCATGGATGACACACAATTTCATGAGGCTTTCCATATGTCCAGATCTGTTCTCTGCCCTGTTGGCTCTTCTGCGGATTCTGCTGGGTCACCCTTCTGCCCGGCTCAGGGTTGGTTGTGGGTCTGGAGTGTGGTGGTTGCCTTGTGTCACCTCGAGCAATAGCATGTCTGGAGCTCCAGCCGTAGGGTTAAAGGAACTGGCAAAACCAAGGTGGCATGGGCGAGACCTGTTAGCTCTGCCAATGCTTATTTGCATGGGTGCGACCTGTTGGCTGTGCCAGTGGTTGTTTGCACGGGCGCGACCTGTTGGCTTTGCCAATGCTTGTTTGTATGGGATGTGACATGTTGGTTTTGCCAGTGCTTGTTTGAATGGGGTGTGACCTGTTGGATTTGCCAGAGGTTGTTTGCACGGGCGCGACATGTTGGCTTTGCCAGTGCTTGTTTGCATGGGCGCGACCTGTTGGCTTTGCCAATGTTTGTTTGTATGGGGGTGTGACATGTTGGCTTATTCAGTGCTTGTTTGCATGGGGTGTAACCTGTTGCCCCCGCAGTCACCAGCCCACCCGCCGGACCTACGACGCCACCGAACTCAACGCACCCAACGCCGGCCGAACTCCGGGTTGCTCACGAGCCACACCCACAGACCCTTCTGCTGCCACTCCTGCTGTGAAAAATGAATACAATCTTGGTGAACATTATCTGCGCCATCTTGCCCCCTTTTCGAGCCCAGTCGTGCGCGTAAGCGGCAGCCATTTTGAATGCCATGGCCTCCCTGCCCCTCGCTGATAGCCAGCGCGTCTCTCTCTCTCTCTTAACCTCACAAGCATTCCCCCACACACTGACAACCCCCGCTCTCTCATGTCTTGGGTCATAAACCCCTCTCCAGCGCAGTTTCACCACTGAATCTCATCCTGTTCCCAGCGCGACACCTCCCCTCATTCCTTTCATGGCCTCAAACCCTTTTGATGCAAACCCCCTTTTCCTGTATCCCCGTTTGTCTTCCCTGTTCCCAGGCCGCCACCTGGCTCTGCGGATACTGTTTATTACCCCGTACAGTAGGAAGCCTCCCCTCCCCATCAAAAGACCCCCGAACCGATCAAAGCCCCCACCCCATGAGATCCGATCAACCCCCATGCATTCCGTGAATCGGCGGAATGCCCTGCTGTGTGACAACTATCACCTGTTGTGACCGGGGTGGGGAATCCGACTGTAAATGTATGTGGGAACGGGTCTGAAGGGGAGATTCCGAGGATGTTCTTTCTAGTACTAAAATATTGCGAGAATGTGTTATGTGTAATAAAGGTCGTAAACTCCAGTATAAGAGGCCAGGCCTCAGAGATGTGGTTGGAGCACCTCGTGACGATACTTGCTGTCTGAATTGATGTGTTCTCCTCCGGAGAGAATAAAATCCTCGTTTCCCGCCTTCCAGTCTCCAGCGCCTGCTTCTTCATTGATTAATATTGGTGGGTCATAGAGGCGATACCGCCGGGCAACATAAAGGGGTCTTTGGTTACCGGTTGTCTTTGGAACCCCTTTTAACAATTGGCGTCCCAAACGTGGGGCCCATCAGCGACTCGTGGATCCAGTGGGAGAGGTCCTGACGACAGAGTGAACGACTGCAACGATCGGAAGGTACCCTGTCCGATAGACCCTCGTCTGACAGCCGATCATCCGAACTTCACTGGTTCCGAACAGACCTCTCTCGAGTGATCTGCGGTCCTGACTGGGAACCATCAGGAGTGCCACGAGAAGTACGGAGAGAAGAGGACGATCGGGCGCTGGATTCGGAAGACGAGAAACTGTCCATGCGGTCCGGGTAAGGTCGTGTAAACACGACGAATTGCGAAAGTGATAGATAATTGAAAGAAATTGATAATTGTTGTGAAAATACTAGTATTACTCTTTGTTAATTTATTGGAGATTCACTGTTTGCAAACGGAGAAACAACAGGCTCTCCCTTTATAAACAGCGAAGGATAGGTACGCACCCGTCGGACCTATTTTTCTCCCCCACTGAACAATTGCCCCTTCGCCCCATTGATTAACGGTTATAGATTGTTTTCTGGAGATTCTCTGTCTGAAAACAGGGAAGATTAGGTCCCCTCTTTACAGATAGTGAAAGGGTAGGTGACGCGAACCTTTGCGAGCCTACTTATTCTCCCCATTGACCATATTGATTTTTTATTTTTGACCTAACGTTGATTGATTGCTCAGAATTGGTTCATGAGGTATTCACTACGTGCAAACAACGTAGAATAGAAATATTCTGTCTAGTCTTTGCGCGCAGTGATAAGATAGGTAGTGCTGACTATTATCCCATTGTGATCCGTCATGCCTGTCTTCTCCCCACTGGTTAGTAGCCTGTTTAACCCGGACCGCTTATTAGAGATGAACCATCCGGCTCCGCTGGAAGGCACCCCTAATAAGGACATGTTCATGAAGCATGGATTAATTGCTATAGCCTATAGTGAACTGTGGCATAATTATACAAAAAGGGATCGAGAAAAACAGTGGCCACTGAGAGGATCCTTTGATCTCGACAAAATAGAAACAGTAGAAATAGCCCTTCGTAGGAATGAAACAACACCTATTATGCTCGATAGCCTCGGTATGTGGCGCAAAGAAGCCGCGCAACGAAGGGAAGGCGACGAATTCAGAAAAGGTGAGGGGACACGACGGATAACCCTCCAAACGTCCAGTAGGCAAAGGGAAGGGCCAGCGATGGCACAGTCCCAAGGAGTAGACATGAAAAGCGAACGGTGTAAAGGGATGTGCCGACAAGCCAACCCCGGAACACAACGACCCGAAGGTAATCCCCCGACATTACGCACAGGACGGACAGATTTAAAACAAAACCAATGTGCTTTCTGTAAATGTCTTGGACACTGGAAAGCCCAATGCCCGACTCTGCAAAGCATAGGTAAGAATGGAGGGTTGACAGAAAGGACGGACCGACAAAAAGGAAAAAGACGTGAGATAAAAACCAATCAGACTAGTGCAGACAGAACAGACAGGACCACCCCGTTTGACTATGCCCGGTGGCACAGATTTCGTCAGGCCAATTTTAACGACATGTTAGAATTCTGGGACTGATTGCTCTCTGTTGCTCCCCCACTCTGAAAAAACAAACACAACTGCAGGTCAGTGTAAACAACCCCCCGTTAAAGAAAAGACTCAAGGAAGCCAAGCGTCTATTATATAAACTTAGGATTTAATTACGGTAAAGAAAACACACAACCAACGGAAAATAGAATAACTAGTAGAACTCTCACTAAAACAAACTTTACTGATAGGAAAAATACAAAACGTGTTATGCTCACTCCGGAAGTCCTCCAATGTAACAGTTCGATGGTCCCGCCCATCCGGAACACCTAGCACGTGTGGGGCGGGGCCTGCCAGCAACCATGGGCCAAAAAGGAGATTGCTGGCGAGAAGGTCCTGGAGGCTCCACCAAGCAGGCAAATGAAATGGTCTTCCCATACTGCCCTTCCAGGGATGGCGTCCCCCGGGCCGCAGGTAGGGAGGGGGCGGCTGCAAATGACCCCCCTCCCTCGTATCTTCTGGTCCGGCCATCACGAATTCCTCCATCGAACGGATGCAGGGTGGGCAGGGAGGAAGAGGCGACGCGGACGAGCCTCTTCCACCTCCACAGGTAGGAGGCTTCCCTGCCCTGGTCCGGCGCCGATGTCCTCCAGCCGGACGACAGCCATATACCTGCGCTGCACAGGACTTATAATGTCCGGCTGGTATATTTCCGTAATACAGGACATACAATGCCCGCCTCGTATATTTTCTCAGTACAGGACATACAAGACCCGGCTGGTATACTTACGCAGCACAGGACATACAATGTCCGACGGGCATATTTGCGGAGCACCGGATGTACAGTGGTCCCCCAAGAGTCGGAATCAGGGGTGTAGGGTGGTCATCATGTGCGCCCCTGATTCCAAGGGACGGCGTAGGATGCGCCGGGAAAGGAAGGCGGCACGGACGAGCCTTTCTCACCTCCCCAGACGAAGGCTCCACTGCTGCACCCTGGCGCCCCGAACCAAAAATGTCCAGCTCCAGCAGCATGATGCTCTGTCCTCCGCCATCACAAGAAGTTCCTTCCACTCCTGATGGATACGGCAAAGGTGGCTGCCACAAGGATCTCAAAATGGCGTCTGGGCCCTCGAAAAGGCGGGTCTAGGCCGCTGGAATAACTTTTGTCCAAAGTTGCAACTTGGGCACTTGCCCACCTGGGCGCAAGCCCCCACCATCGACAAACATCCCCTCGACTTTGAAGATTCTACCAAAGTCCCAAGGGCCCTCGACCCCTTCAGGCTTCCGGTGAGGAACAGTTGCATTGATCTCAAATGAAATAACCACGGCACAGCAACAAGATGGCGGTGCTCTCGTGTCTGCATCAGCTTCCGTCTGAACCACCCAGGAACATTATGGGCTAACGAACTTGAGTAAGTTCCGGCTGAACATCAACATGACCCGGTAAGAAAGACTCTACTCCCTCCCTCTCTTGATTGACAGTCCACACCACCAGCCCCTCTGTTAGCACAGCTTTCTTTTGAACTGCCGAAAGGGACTCTGGTCCAAACCGCCAATTGTCGGGGATATTTTGCCCCTGATGCTACTTCCGGACTAAACCGGCCTCGCCCAAAATGGCGCTGGTATCAATGGAAACTAACGAATGCCTCGTGGTGTTCCTTAGCTAATGAAACTTGATGTACTAAGATATATATATATATATATGTACGAACCATTGCGCACTCGATGTTAAAGGGAGGAGGGTTCACTTGGCGAACATTTAAGAAGGGTTCCGTAAAATGTTGATTTCAATGAACAATCTATTTTCGATATTTGTTGTAACTGATACATAACGTCGCTTATGATGCATACCCACGGTATATATCTAGGAAATGTGATTACGATGAGCTCGACTGTGTTTCCATTTATGAACTGAAATGCCCCTGATTTCTCCGTCACGCAATGAAATGTTTTTTGGTTACTTGCAAATAATTAATTAGACCTTTTTTTACATGTTCTTGTGCTACAAAATAACCCCCTACTGTATGTGCTTCCATCGACGACATATCAGACCAAAATATGAATTACGCTCTCACATTTCACGTACTGAATAATTCTGCAAATAAAGGTTTTAACAACTATGAATAAGCATCGCATACTTTTGTAAATGTGGGTATCGGTGGGAGGGTTTTTCTGTGCAACCGTTCTGCTCCTCTTTTTAAGGTTATCTGAAGAAGTGGTTGTTCGGCCCTGGATTAATGATCGAATCAAAGGTATGATACGTTGCCTCCAAAATATGCGACTAAGCCCAGGAACTAACGTTTGAAGAAGGACCTCGACTTCTGGGAATGGGTAAAGTAAATCGGGGTGATTGATAAATTGTTATAAAGATATGGTGATCGAAGGTACTAAGGTACAGGGTTGAACGACGAACTGATATGCTTTAGAACATCACAGCTTTGGGAATGATTTAGGGATCCCGAAGGCCGGATACATCTACAAACCCGGGTACCTCACGCTAGGCACCTCTGATTCTCTTTTTTTAACGTTTCACTACACACGATCCTTAATGCCTTCCTCGAACCTCCCCATGAACAACCTATCACATTACCTGCCCCCATGACTTTAGGAAACCAGAACCCTAAGGGATTATATCCCGAAGAGATGAATACGAGTATGCAGTAAGTAAAGGACTTTCGTGCCCATACATTTGATGTGTTTGAATGTTGTCCTCCCACTCCCCCCTTTTCCCTCCTTTTTCCCTCTGCAGGTTACGTTAGAATCCCGATTAGAGTATCCTAAGGAATCTGGAACCACGTCACGCCCGATGCATGAAGACGGACTAGCGCTGCAAAACGGCGCAATGAGGACGCTCTCACGACCTTTTTACCTGGTCTAATGCTCTTCTGTCCCGAAACTGCATGCCTTCTACCTCCTAACACAGACCCGAAACGCCTAAACGTCGGGTAACGCACTGAATAGCCCAAACAATACACGGTCATTCTCTATGTCCCATGTGTACTGTTTTGCCTATTGTCTCTCTCTCTCTCTATCTCTTACTCTATCTCTCTCTCTGTCTCTGTCTGTCTCTCACTCACTCTTCCACCCCTCCACGCTTTCCCTTTTCCTAGCAACTGGCACCTAATTGGCGAACCTGGTGCGCCTCCTGATTGGCCCCAAATACTACAAGTATTTGCACAAATTTGTCCTAAATAAAATTGTATCGGCACCACGTTACTACCTCTCCCTTTCTGCTCAAATATGGATGAAAATTAAATTGACCGATAGGAAAGGGACAGGTAAGACGACTAAGGTTCCCTAAATTTGACCCACCCTCAGGGAACTATTTGTCAGTGGCCTCTATGATAAAATGTGTCTGTGGTAATGCGACCATTCCCATTGAAAATTGTCTCCGTACCCCAAGCTGTAAGAAATGATCGAGACACCCCCATCTGCCCAAAATGCCCCCAGTTTGGTATCAGCCACCCTGAACGAGGACTTGAAGAATGCCCCTTGCTCCGATTCGCTGTGTTCCTCATCGTTTTCCATAAGATCCCTCCTTCCCGGAGGATAAGTTTAATAATTATTGTTTCAAACCACCCCTCCCGAGTTTTTTTTTGTAGTAACCAGGTTGCGAGGATTTATATAGAAAGTTAGAAGGATGTGTGCAAAGTTGAAAATTAGATTGAAAATCGAAAGAACTTGTTGCAGTAAGCCTGGTTGATAATAAAATGTTTTTATGTAATGCAAACTTGTTTAGCCTATGTTCACCCCTCAGAAGGATGCCTATCAGACTATGGTGAATAGCACGTTACACTTTTTCGTAAAATACAAGGCCCTGAAGACCAGCCTAGCCTTGCAAGACTCGTACTAGGGAAATAGGTCTCTACCAGAAGAACTGACATCTACTATAATAGACTTATGCAATACATGAGTACCAGACCTCGTACCTATTACAAATGAACGTAATGACCATCATAGCGCCAAAGAATTAGCCACAAAAGGAAGTTGTAAGGAATCCAGCAAACCCATCATCAATTGCTTATACGCTAGCCGCAAGAATCTCCAATGTAGCGAGTGCTTACCCCAGTTGCTTGGTGTTGGGAGAGAATTAGACTTATGTAATTACCTTCTTCTGCAATATCTCTAAAGACTGTCTTTTCAAAACTCATTTAAGGGTATCACTGTCGGAGGAGAAAGAGACCGGATGTGGGAGCACGCGGCCTGACAGCGGATTGCGGAACATCAGCGACGGAGGCCGAGGCGAGACCACAGCAGTAAGGAGACACCGGACGGGGCATGGTTTCAGACAAAGCTAAGGAAAGGGCTGACCTGAAGCCCCTGCTATATGATCAACGTGTGCCAAAAGCCCCCGCTCTCTGAACATGGTTACGGACTCGCCTGTCGAAAACTCTCCGCCTCCCCCTGATCTGTTCCCGACTTGGCCTTGCTCCATCCCCTCCTCCTCCGACCTACCATAAGGACTGTTCACACCCGCACCTTTCCATCCGAACTCCCAAGTTCCTTCAAATCCTACTGAGCTACTCAGAGAAGAGTACTCCCTGCGTCAGAAGGGAGGGAGCTCCGACTAAATAGACCACGAACTATGTTAAACCCCAGAACGGTGACCTAGAACTCCACCAAGGGTCGCCCCCGAAGAAAAGATAAACAAAGTCTGTGGTCCTGCCCGCTACCAAACACCCTGAAGATGATGGAAGCAACAGGAAATGCCCATCACAGAGACTCAAGACACGAACAGATCTCACAATTCTGGAACAATCGCATTTTTTTTTTGCAAATCAATGCTCTGCGCTACAAAAGAAAGTGCACCTGTTCCAAAACCGTAACGCATTGCTCCTATGGGGTCTGGCGAAACAAAACAAAAAGTACCCCTGCCCGCAGACCTCCAACGACTCAATCCACATGAACATTTCTGTTGATAGGTAATCCAGATGCTCAACAGTGCTGACAGAAGACGACAAAGGACAACGAGAACTCTGACATTTTTACTGTATCTCCTTTCTCTCCCAATCGCCATTGGACTGACTATGCACCCGCCGTATACAAAGGACTTACTTATATGATAACTCACCAGTTCTTATTCTATGATCTGTACCCGACGCCCTCACTGTGTAATTCTAGTCTGATATTGCATTATGATGATTTTTCCTGCAACCAACTTAACAATGAACCCGCTTACTAGATGATGAGATTTTTCAATGTGATGTTTATAAAATGATGTATATGCGCAGTTCCTCTGCCTAAGTCCCCTCTCCCTTACTTGTGATTGCTGCATATAGGTGTAGATAGGAAATAGGCCAGCAAGATGTCTTGGAAATGTTAAAGGGAGGACTGTGAAAAATGAATACAATCTTGGTGAACATTATCTGCGCCATCTTGCCCCCTTTTCGAGCCCAGTCGTGCGCGTAAGCGGCAGCCATTTTGAATGCCATGGCCTCCCTGCCCCTCGCTGATAGCCAGCGCGTCTCTCTCTCTCTCTTAACCTCACAAGCATTCCCCCACACACTGACAACCCCCGCTCTCTCATGTCTTGGGTCATAAACCCCTCTCCAGCGCAGTTTCACCACTGAATCTCATCCTGTTCCCAGCGCGACACCTCCCCTCATTCCTTTCATGGCCTCAAACCCTTTTGATGCAAACCCCCTTTTCCTGTATCCCCGTTTGTCTTCCCTGTTCCCAGGCCGCCACCTGGCTCTGCGGATACTGTTTATTACCCCGTACAGTAGGAAGCCTCCCCTCCCCATCAAAAGACCCCCGAACCGATCAAAGCCCCCACCCCATGAGATCCGATCAACCCCCATGCATTCCGTGAATCGGCGGAATGCCCTGCTGTGTGACAACTATCACCTGTTGTGACCGGGGTGGGGAATCCGACTGTAAATGTATGTGGGAACGGGTCTGAAGGGGAGATTCCGAGGATGTTCTTTCTAGTACTAAAATATTGCGAGAATGTGTTATGTGTAATAAAGGTCGTAAACTCCAGTATAAGAGGCCAGGCCTCAGAGATGTGGTTGGAGCACCTCGTGACGATACTTGCTGTCTGAATTGATGTGTTCTCCTCCGGAGAGAATAAAATCCTCGTTTCCCGCCTTCCAGTCTCCAGCGCCTGCTTCTTCATTGATTAATATTGGTGGGTCATAGAGGCGATACCGCCGGGCAACATAAAGGGGTCTTTGGTTACCGGTTGTCTTTGGAACCCCTTTTAACAATGCAAGTTCACCTGCATCCGGACCTGCACTATTCCAGCACCGACCAAGACCAAGACGAGCAACAGCAGCAGCCACCTGAAGTGCATCCTGCTCAACACCCGCTCCGTCCACAGACACGCCGCCGAGCTCTGGAACCTGCTCGACACAACTTCACCAGACGTCGCCTTCCTCACGGAAACCTGGATGAATGCCTCTTCAGCGCCCGACATCGCCATCCCAGACGGCTACAAGATCATCCGAAGGCACCGCATCAACCAGACCGGAGGAGGCATCGCCATCATCCACAAGAACACCATCCGCATCACGACCAACACGACGACACCCTCGCACCCGCACTTCCAGGTCCACATCAACCCCAAGACCACCCTCAGAGGCACCCTCATCTACAGACCCCCGGGACCACGCACACAATTCAGCGAAGACAGCGCCGACTTCATCAGCCCTCACGCCCTCCCCTCCGCTGACTACATCCTCCTCGGGGACCTCAACTTCCACCTGGAAAACAACAACGACCGCAACACCACCACCCTGCTGGACAACCTCGCAAACCTCGGACTCAAGCAGCTGGTGACCACCCCCACCCACTACGCCGGACACACACTCGACCCCGTCTTCTCATCCAGCAAGGACATCACTTTCAGCCACGCCACCGGACTCCACTGGACGGACCACAGCTGCGTCCACTTCAGCTTCAGAAGGACCACGCTCCACCACCACCAGCAACAGGTTGCACGCAGAAGCTGGAACAAGATCACAGCCAACCAGCTCGCGACTTCCCTGAGCAAGAACCCTCCCACCAGCGCAACGAACCCCAGCCAAGCGGCCACCAACCTCACGAAGTGGATCAGCGACTGCGCAGACGACCTCGCCCCCTGAGGACCCCGCCTAGCAGACCCGGCAGCAAGAAAGCCCCATGGTTCACCGACGAACTCAAGAGCTCCAAGAAGAACTGCCGAGCCCTCGAGAGAACCTGGCGCGAGACCCTACACCGGACAACATGACTGCCCTCAAGCTCGCCACCCGAAAACACCACCAACTTATCCACGCCACCAAGAAAACTGCATTCAAGGAACGACTGGACAACAACGCACACAACAGCAAGGAACTCTTCAACATCGTTAAAGAGCTCTCCAACCCCAACGCCAGAAACAACTACATCACCCCTTCGCAAGACCTCTGCAACTCCCTCGCCTCCTACTTCCACAACAAGATCGCGGACATACACAACAGCTTCAGCACTCAACCGACGCACGCCACGACCGAACCACCGCCCCCCACCACCACCCTCCGCGCCTGGACCCCGATCAGCAAAGAAGACACCGTCCGCACGATGAACTCCATCCACTCCGGATCTCCGACCGACCCCTGTCCTCACCACGTCTTCAACAAGGCCGCTGTCATCGCACCCCACCTGCGGGACATCATCAACACCTCCTTCAACACCGCTACCTTCCCGGAGAGCTGGAAGCACGCCGAACTCAGCGCTCTACTAAAGAAGCCATCAGCCGACCCCACCGACCTCAAGAACTACCGCCCCATCTCGCTGCTCCCGTTCCCTGCAAAAGTCATCGAGAAGACCGTCAACAAGCAGCTGGCCGCCTTCCTCGAGACGAACGGATCCCTCGACCTCTCGCAGCCTGGCTTCCAGGCCAACCACAGCACCGAGACCGCCCTGATCGCAGCCACCGATGACATCCGAGCCCTGCTCGACAACGGAGAAACAGCAGCCCTCATCCTCCTAGACCTCTCCGCGGCCTTCGACACTGTATGCCACCGTACACTAGTGCAGCGACTCAGCAACGTCGGAATCCAGGAGAAGGCACTGGAGTGGATCATCTCCTTCCTCGCCGGAAGGACACAGAGAGTCCGCCTCCCCCGTTCAGATCTGAAGCCACCGAAGTCATCTGCGGCGTTCCTCAAGGCTCCTCGCTCAGTCCAACCCTCTTCAACGTCTACATGAGCCCCCTTGCGGCCATCGCACGCCAACACAACCTCAACATAATCTCCTACGCCGACGACACCCAGCTGATCATCTCCCTCACCAACGACCCCACCACCGCCAGAGCCAACCTCCACGAAGGGATGAAAGAGGTAGCCGAATGGATGAAGAACAGCCGCCTGAAACTTAACTCGGACAAGACGGAAGTCCTCATCCTGGGATCCTCACCCTCCGCCTGGGACGACTCCTGGTGGCCCCCCGCCCTAGGCAGCGCACCCAAACCAACAGACCACGCACGCAACCTGGGCTTCATCCTGGACTCCTCCCTCTCCATGACCAGACAAGTCAACGCCGTCTCCTCGTCGTGCTTCAACATCCTGCGCATGCTACGGAAGATCTTCCGGTGGATCCCCACCGAGACCAGGAAGACGGTCACCCAGGCCCTCGTAACCAGCCGTCTGGACTACGGCAACTCCCTCTACGCCGGAACCACCGCCAAACTCCAGAAGAGACTCCAGCGGATCCAGAACGCCTCAGCACGACTCATCCTGGACATCCCCCGTCGCAGCCACATCTCCGGACACCTGAGAGATCTGCACTAGCTCCCGGTCAACAAGAGAATCACCTTCCGTCTCCTCACCCACGCACACAAAGCCCTACACAACCAAGGCCCAGGATACCTCAACAGCCGCCTCAACTTCTACGCTCCCAAACGCCAGCTCCGATCGACCGGCCACGCCCTCGCCGCCGTCCCCCGCATCCGTAGAGCCACCACAGGGGGACGGTCCTTCTCCTACCTCGCCGCCAAGACATGGAACTCCCTCCCCACCCACCTCCGCCTGACCCAGGACCATCTCACCTTCAGGAAACCGCTCAAGACCTGGCTGTAGAGCAGTAGCGGACCCCCCTCCCCTAGCGCCTTGAGACCCTCTGGGTGAGTAGTGCGCTATATAAATGCTTTGATTGATTGATTGGCTTTTTCAGTGCTTGTTTGCACGGGCGCGACCTGTTGGCTTTTGCCATTGCTTGTTTGCATGGGGTGCGACATGTTGGCTTTGCCAATGCTTGTTTTCAAAGTGGTCCGGTGTGGATGAATGGCCTCCAGACAGGGCTGCGATGGACCCGCGCGCGCACAGACACGTGTCCACTTCGCACTGGGTGGGTTCGCGCCCTGGAGACGGAAGGCGAGCAGCGCTGCAAGCGTGGCCGCCATCTTAGCGCAGATGGAGCTGAGGCCGGGACTGGAGAACGAGGGCCGCGCGCTCAGTCTGTGACGAAACCAGCCGGCCTCGAGCTGTAGGGAGCCACAAACTTAAAACTGGGAGTTTCGTCCCTCGGCTGAACACGAGGAAGCCGCAGACGGCCTGCTACTTTCCTTCGCTTCCTGTACCAACATGGCGACGACAAGGCTCTTCGTAGTCCTTCCTTAGTGTCACGTCCGTCACTAGGACCAGGCCTGTTTCCCGCGCGTGGCGTCACAGAGAGCGACGTCGGTGTCACGGGGAGCGGCCTGCAGCCAGGCCCCTCCCATGGGGCGGAGCGATGGGCGGAGCTTCCGTATCAGAGGAGAGGGCGGGGCCGCAGAGGTAACAGAGGGAGAGCCCGGGACAGAGAGAGAGGTCAGTGCTCGGGGACAGCCCATGCCAGGGGGAGGAGGAGAGGGGTGCCCAGGGTCACAGGGGGCGTCTGCAGCCTCTGCATCACCAGCCCCACTGCAAGGCCCAGACCCTGCCCACCCCAGGGCAGTGCCAGGCTGGAGGAGAGGTGCCCAGGGGGCGTCTGCAGGCATCCACTGCTGCCCTGCATCAGCAGCCACACCTGCCCACCCCAGGGCAGTGCCAGAGGCTACTGCCTATACCTGCCCACACCTGGACAGTGACAGGTACTAAAGATTCATCCCATCCCCAGAGCAGGGGCATTCAGACCACCTGAGCCCTGCCCAGCTGCTCCTGCACCACAGCCCCACTGCAGGGCACTGCCCATACCTGCCCACCCCAGGGCAGTGCCAGAGGCTACTGCCTATACCTGCCCACACCTGGACAGTGACAGGTACTAAAGATTCATCCCATCCCCAGAGCAGGGGCATTCAGACCACCTGAGCCCTGCCCAGCTGCTCCTGCACCACAGCCCCACTGCAGGGCACTGCCAGAGGCCACTGCCCATACCTGCCCACCTCAGGGCACTTAGGGGCAGTGACAGGTACTCAAGGCTCATCCCAGCCCCACTGTAGGGGCATTCAGACCACCTGTGCCCTATCCAGCTGCCCCTGAATCCCCTGACCCAGTACAGGGCAGTGCCAGAGATTACTGCCCATACCTGCCCACCCCAGGGCAGTGCCAGAGGCTACTGCCTATACCTGCCCACACCTGGACAGTGACAGGTACTAAAGATTCATCCCATCCCCAGAGCAGGGGCATTCAGACCACCAGTGCCCTGTCCAGCTGCCCCTGCACCACAGCCCCACTGCAGGGCACTGCCCATACCTGCCCACCTCAGGGCACTTGGGGGCAGTGACAGGTACTCAACGCTCACCCCAGCCCCACTGTAGGGGCATTCAGACCGCCTGTGCCCTATCCAGCTGCCCCTGAATCCCCTGACCCAGTACAGGGCAGTGCCAGAGATTACTGCCCATACCTGTCCACCCCAGGCACTTAGGGGCATTGACAGGTACTCAAGGCTCATCCCATTCCCACTACAGGGCCATTCAGACTACCAGTGCCCTGGTCCAACTGCTCCTGAATCCCCAACCCCACTACAGATATTTACAGGGCAGTGCCGCCATAGGTAACTGCCCCATACCTGCCCACCTCAGAGCACTTAGGGGCATTGACTGGTACTAAAGGCTCTTCCCTTCCCCACTGCAGGGACATTCAGACCACAAGTGCCCGGCTCCAGCTGCCCCTGCATCACCAGCCCCACTACAGGACAGTGCCAGAGGCTCCTGCCCATATCTGCCCACTGCAGGGCAGTAGGGGCATTGATAGGTACTACGAGTACATTCCATCCTCACTGCTGGCACATTCAGTCCCTCAGTGTCCTGGTCCAACTGCCCCTGCATCACTAGCCCCATACTGGGCAGTACCACATGCTGATGGTCCATACCTGCCCACTGCAGGGCAGTTAAGGACATTGACAGATACTACAAGTGCATCCCATCCTTACTGCTGGCACATTCAGTCCCTCAGTGTCCTGGTCCAGCTGCCCCTGCATCACCAGCCCCATTCCAGGCCCTTACTGGGCAGTATTAGATGCTTATGGCTCATACCTGCTCACCTCAGATCATGTAAGGGCACTGATAGGTACTAAAGACTCATTCCATCTTCACTGCAGGGTCATTCGCGCCACTTAAGCTCTGGTCCTGCTGCCTCCACAAAACTATCTCCCATCATAGCGTTCAGTCCTCGCAATCTGCCGCCCAGCCTTACCCTACAGACTGCGGGCCATTCGAATAGAGCCAGAGGCCCTCATCCCAGGCCAGACTATAGTGGCACTGGAAGCTTTACTGACCCAGCCCCATTGCCACCATCCTACCAGCACCTCATCTACCCATTCACCATCAGAGCCTGTTTCCCATGCTCCCTCTGTAGTACCAGTCTCCAGGGTGGTTTCCAAAGGTGCCCCACCGGTGCTCCTGTACTGCCTCAGTGATTTGACCCTTATTCAGGGCAGAAAGATTCAGCTTCTTAGGCTGCCTCTGGATAGCTGACCTTCTATACTGCCCAAAGTTGCAATTTCACCACATGGCTTTTAACAATCTTGCAATGTGGGGTGGCACTGGGCCTCCGTCTTGCATTGTCCCGTGTTGCTAATGCCAGTAGTTCATGTCCATTAAGGGTGTCTGTGATGGACTGCTGCCCGGGAGTGCCCTCCATTAGAGCACAGCTGTAAATCCTTTCTTCTGCACCATGGACGTGGAGGAGGCTCTGAAGCTGGTGGGCGAGATGGGCGGATACCAGTGGTACCTGTGCTTCCTGCTGGCGGTGCTCCTGCAGGTGAGTGCACTGCATGTGATGTCACTTCCACACGGTGCCAGGGTCTCTCCCAGCACATTAGCATGATGAGATGAAATGTTCATGGGACTATGTGCTAAAGCGCTTGCATCCACAGCTGTTGACTCCTGCTCAATGGGCCTCCTGTTTGATTGTTATAGTAACCGTGTGTATAGTGGAAACTCAGACATATTTTAAAAGAGTTGGTGTGGCCATTTTGGAGTTGTTTTGGTTGCATGCACAATTTATTCATGAATATCCACTCTGTGTCACGTGTGAGCAGCGAGCTGTTAGTAACACAAACTGCTTTTTACGCTCTTTCTTGTGGTCCTCTGTTCGTTACATTTGTCAATCAGATAAAACTGTATACCCATTGTATTATTTCCCAGATAAATTAACTTGTGCCACTGATCAGCGGCCGGTGTGTCGATTGACTGGGAGCTTCTCTCTAACCTGGCAACACCGCTCGGGTTGGAGAGAGCGTCAGTGCGCATGACTGTTTGGCTGGCCAGATCGTCATGCACGCTGAATAGCAGTGCAACCACTCCTCCACCAACCTGTCGTCCGCCCCAAGCTTCAGCTCCAAGAGCAAAAATAGAACAATACTAAACAATGGTTTAATATCATTTTATTTGTCATTTTTTGGGATTCTGGCAGGTGGGGTGACTCTCCTCCATCATAACGGAGGAGCCACTTCTGCTGTGAAATTGATTATATTACAAATTATTTACAAAAGGTAACGGAACAGTAGTGTGGGCTATATGGGCTGCACCAGTAAATGATGCAAAAACAGAGTGGGCTAAAGAACAGTGATGGATTAAATTCAGATCTTTTGACTGGGTGTGAGTGTTTGATTAATTCAGATGCTCCGTCCATCACCACCCCCTTTTGTACCGCTTTTGGCCGCCATAAGTGTGGCAGGGTATGCTCAGACGTGAGTCCCTTGCTCACTTTGCCACTGGATTCAAGCAAGCCGGGCTGAAGACGTCTGGAATGCCAGAAACCGGTCCTCGGAAGCTTGTTTCTGGTCCAGGGAAGGCATGGCTTGGCAGTTCGGGCTGGACTGTTCCCATGAGGCACAGGGTCGGACTGATTTGCATATAGCCATGTCTGAACTGGGGTGGCAGAGAGGGCTAAAGAACGGTGATGGATTAAACCCAGATCTTTTGACTGGGTGTGAGTGTTTGATTGATTCAGATGCTCCGTCCATCACCACCCCCTTTTGTACCGCTTTTGGCCGCCATAAGTGTGGCAGGGTATGCTCAGAAGTGAGTCCCTTGCTCACTTTGCCACTGGATTCAAGCAAGCCGGGCTGAAGATGGCTGGAATGCCAGAAACCGGTCCTCGGAAGCTTGTTTCTGGTCCAGGGAAGGCATGGCTTGGCAGTTCGGGCTGGACTGTTCCCATGAGGCACAGGGTCAGACTGATTTGCATATAGCCATGTCTGAACTGGGGTGGCAGAGAGGGCTAAAGAACGGTGATGGATTAAACCCACATCTGTTGACTGGGTGTGAGTGTTTGATTGGTTCAGATGCTTTGTCCATCACCACCCTCTTTTGTACCGCTCCAGTAAATAAGTCCTCAAAATCTAATACAGCGCAAAGGTGCTCACACTTGACTTGACCTCACTACTGAGCGGTCAAATTTCAGAGAAAACTCATTTCTCTTCTAATAGCAAATATAGTATCAAGGAGCCACTAATATCTAAAGCAATTCAAATGTCGCGTACAATATAATCTTTTAAATCCTGGCATTAATAAATCATATGTAGATAGGAGTCTTGATAGTTCTTGAATTCAGTTATGTTGCTTTTATTTTCGCAATTAGAAGAATGAATACATGCATCAGCCCAGCCAACGCGCTTCGTTTGTAAAAGGTATACCATTCCATGTTGAGCACAGTACACCTGCACTCTGATGCTTTTTGCTCCTTATGACTGTGTTACTGTTTGAGAGAAATCTTATATTGTGTGGATAGCGAAGGAAAAGGCAACATACATCTTTGTGTGGGACTGTGTTCTGGTGCCTGTCATCACTCTCACCAGTGTGCATATCCGTGCCCGGTCTCTGATTCGTGCTCATGTCCACGGTCTAGGTGTGTAAGTCACTGTATATGTCCCACTGTGCACATCAGTGTTGTTACCTTAGTGAGCATTTCAGTGTCTCAGTTCCAGTGTGCACATCATTGCCATCTTGTCTTAGTGTGCACATCAGTATTTCTGTCCAAGTGTGCACATCATCATCCTTCTGTATCAGTGAGCATGTCCGTTTCTGTTTTACCTGGTATATCAGTGTCTCTGTCCCAGTGTGCACATTCTTGTCATCCTGTTTCAGTGAGCAGGTCAGTGTCTGTCCTACCAGGTATATCAGTGTCTCTGTCCCAGTGTGCACATCATTGATGTCTTGTCTCTGTGAGCATGTCAGTGTCTCTGTCCCAGTGTGCACCTCCTGATCATACTGTCTCAGGGAGCATGTCAGTGTTTCTGTCTCAGTGTGCACATCCGTATCATCCTGTCTCAGGGACATGTCAGTGTCTCAGTCCCAGGTGCACAACCTTTTTCGTCCAGTCTCAGTCAGCGCCACCTGCCTGTCCCAACGGACATATCATTTTTATCCGATCCCAGGGTCCAATTTTGGCACGCTGAGCCCATCAGTTTGATCCCTTCCCAGTATGAATGTCTGTCTCCTTCGCAGTGTTGCTGTCCATGCCAACTCGCCCAACACCAATGCTTGTCTGTCCATACTCAGTGCAACTGATTTCTGATCTAGTGTCTGTGTATTTGATGTACCGGAGAGGACTTTTTTCTGCCATTCCATATGTCTTCCAATCCATGCCTATCTTGAGATGGTGACAGAAATCTCTCTTTAGGACAGAAGAAAGTGTTGGAGTTTAGACGACGCAAGCGTCTTTACTTACTGGAAATGGCCACGATAGGGCACATCTCTGTTACTTGGAGAAAATGCTCTTTGCTCTCCAGGTTGAGACAAGCCCCCAGTTCATGAACTGATAAAAGCATTGAATAGAATGCCTGGGTAAAAATGATACAATAACCCATTTCTTCTTTGTGTGGCCAATGCCGGTGGGTTTGCAGGAAAGTAGTGCGCCCTATGTATTTGGTGTCTTCGTATTTTGTACCTGGGATTTCTTATTGAGGACTCCGCTAGGAGTATTCCTCACAGAGTGGTATATTTTGAACATGCTGCGTAGTCTGATTGGCCAAGTATTTAATTAGTGACTTCGAACACTGTAAGAAGTTAGCCTGGTATATTCTGTCCACTAATGTACGTGGGCACCCTGCACCAGTCCAGATAACCCTTATGGTGATTTAAGAGGTCTCAGACAACCGTAGAAAGATATCCAAGTGGTAGCTGTGGATAGCAGCCTTTAGGCTTAGTCTTGAAGGAGTGTAAAGCAGCTTGTTTTACCAGAATACAATCTTATACTATAGATTAAATGAAAAGGTACCACAGAAAGTATGTATAAGAATCTATATTTATTACAGAACACACTCTGGTACTTTGCATTATCTCCTACATGGAGATAGACACAACTCACACAATACTTTAACAAAGAAATCACAGTAAATAACACTGATACACACAGGGCCCCATGGGGGGACCAAACCATATACCAAGAAAGTTGTATAAGAACCACAACTCGAGCCAGGACAATGTCGAGAGGACATAGAATTGCTGGGGACTCAGACTCACCCATGGTAAGTTGATAGGGACCCCACGGAGAGCTCGTGCAAAGTGAGAAAACGACCACGTGCTCTGCACAAGTCTATGGACTCCGCCAACCTTGGACTCAAGCAACTGGTGAACACCCCCACCCACTACACCGGCCACACGCTCGACCCCATCTTCTCCTCCAGCAAGCACATCTCCTTCAGCCACTCAACCAGACTACACTGGACAGACCACAGCTGCGTCCACTTCAACTTCCGGAGAACCACGACCCACCACCACCCGCAACAGGTTCCCCGCAGAAGCTGGAGTAAGATCACCACCGACCAGCTCACCACCGCCCTTAGCCAGAACCCGCCCACCAACACGACGGACCCCAACGAAGCAGCCCGGAACCTCACACAGTGGCTCATCAACTGCACCGACGAACTCTCACCACTGAAGAGTCCTCCCAGCAGACCCGGCAGCAGGAAAACCTTGTGGTTCACCAACAAACTCAAAAACACCCTCGAGAAAGCCTGGTGCCACGACCAGAGAGCAGATCACATGACCGCCCTCAAGAACGCCACCTGCAAACTCCACCAGCTGATCCGCACCACCAAGAAGACAACATTCAAAGAACGACTGGACAACACCCACAACAGCAAGGAACTCTTCAGCATCGTCAAAGAGCTTTCCAACCCCAGCGCCGGCAACAATGACATCACACCCTCGCAAGACCTTTGCGACTCCCTCGCCTCGTTCTTCCACTGCAAGATCGCCGACATACACAACAGCTTCGGCGCACTGACCATGGACCCATCCACCGAAGGTAGGTCGCCCCCCTCCACCACCCTCTGCTCCTGGACCCCGGTCAGCACCGAAGACACCACCCGCCTGATGGATACCATCCACTCCGGCTCCCCTACCGACCCCTGCCCACACCACATCTTCAACAAAGCCGACTCCATCATCGCACCCCAACTCCGGAACATCATCAACAGCTCCTTCGCTTCCGCCATCTTCCCGGAGAGTTGGAAACATGCAGAGTTGAGCGCCCTCCTGAAGAAACCCACCGCGGACCCCACGGACCTGAAGAACTTTCGGCCAATCTCGCTCCTCCCCTTTCCAGCCAAAGTCATCGAGAAGACCGTCAACAGACAACTCTCCGCCTTCCTCGAGACCAACGGATCCCTCGACCCCTCTCAATCCAGGTTCCGAGCGAACCACAGCACCGAGACTGCCCTCATCGCAGCCACCAATGACATCAGGTCCCTGCTCGACAACGGGGAAACAGCTGCCCTCATCCTCCTGGACCTCTCAGCAGCCTTCGACACGGTATGCCACCGCACCCTGACACAGCGCCTCAGCGACCCCGTGAACCAAGGAGCGGCCCTGGAGTGGATCATCTCGTTCCTCGACGGAAGAACCCAGAGAGTCCGCCTCCCCCAGTTCCGATCCACGGCCACCAAAGTCATCTGCGGCGTTCTGCAGGCTCCTCACTCAGCTCCACCCTCTTCAACGTCTACATAAGCCCTCTTGCAGCCATCGCACCCCAAAACAACCTCAACATCATCTCCTACGCCGACGACACCCAGCTGATCCTCTCCCTCACCAACGACCCCGCCACTGCCAAAGCCAACCTCCAGGAAGGAATGAAAGACGTTGCGGAATGGATGAAGATCAGCCGTCTGAAACTGAACTCAGTCAAGACGGAAGTCCTCATCCTCGGACCATCTCCCTCCGCCTGGGACGACTCCTGGTGGCCCCCTGCCCTGGGCACCGCACCCAAGCCAACGGACCACGTACGCAACCTAGGCTTCATCCTGGACTCCTCCCTCACAATGAGCAAGCAAGTCAACGCCATCTTGTCATCCTGCTTCAACACCCTGCGCATGCTCCGAAAGATCTTCCGTTGGATACCTACCAAAACCAGGAAGACGGTCACCCAGGCCCTCGTCACCAGCCGTCTGGACTACGGAAACACCCTCTACGCTGGAACCACATCCAAACTCCAGAAAAGACTCCAACGCATTCAGAACGCCTCAGCACGACTCATCCTGGACATCCCTTGCCACAGCCACACCTCTGCCCACCTGAAAGACCTTCACTGGCTCCCCGTCAACTCCTCACCCACGCACACAAGGATCTCCACGACATGGGCCCGAAGTACCTCAATAGCCGCCTCACATTCTACACATCCACCCGCCAGCTCTGATCCACCAGCCTCGCCCTCGCCTCCGTCCCACGGATCCGCAAATCCACCATAGGAGGAAGATTCTTCTCCTACCTGGCAGCCAAGACATGGAACTCACTCCCCACTCACCTACGGCTGACCCTGGACCACCTCTCCTTCAGGAAACAACTCAAGACCTGGCTGTTCGAGCAGTAGCGCCCCCCCTGCCCCCCTCAGCGCCTTGAGACCCTAATGGGTGAGTAGCGCGCTTTACAAATTCTGTGGATTGATTGATTATGTGCAAGTCACAATGGGAATTTTAAAGATTAGGGACCCTTCCTAGTGGACCCTGAAGAAACCTCGTGGATGAGAAAAGGTTGGAGAGCCACCGCACCCGTGTATATCGTGGTACCCCATGGAGGCCGGGTGCATAGGTGTGAAGTGGCGTCGGAAACCGCAGTCAAACCCAATTGAGGACTTCGGAAAAGTACCGCTGCTGGAAGAGGAGAAAGTGTCCAGAGGAATCCAAACCTGGATTCTTGACGAGAAATACCTAAAGCAGAGGGGACAGAGTCTATGTCACTCAGGGGTGACTAGGAGACTTGGAAGATGAATGCCCTCCGACGTTGGGTGCTTCAGGAAGAATGGCGGGGACCTTCACTCTGCAGCTGCGTGGACCAGGCAACGCTGAGGATGACCAGGACCTGGATACCAGCTGACCCACGAAGGAGGTTGAGTGCCAAGGGTCGGTGTCTGGCATGAGCACCAACAAGCCTTGGCAAATGCAAGCCTCGCAGGAAATCAAGAAGGTGCACAGTTGGGACCAGCAAGGTCCAGGAGACACACCACAAGCAGCACAGTCAGGGCAGGCCTGGAGCACTCAGTGGAGCCCAAGGAAAACAAAGGGGACCCTCAAATGAACCCACAGGCTGGAGGTACAGGAGTCACAAGAGGACCTAGAGCACCTCACCAGCAGAAGCAGGCCAAGGTGCCCACAACGCGGTGTGGCTAAAGATCTTGGTGGAAGAAGCTGCCGGAGGTTGGGGCCACTTGGAGCCCAATGCACTTCTCCCAAAGTTGCCAACAAGCATATGCACTTGTAAAAGTACGCGGTGCATAGGGGTTAGGTTAATGCAGTCCTCACAAGGGACTCTGACCTCAGACTTGGTGAGAGGGCAGCTCAGGCCTCGGGAGACTCCGATAACCACCACCTTTGTTGTTGAACCCTTCGGAGTCCCGCAGGAGCTCGGGATCAGCAGACCAGTCAGCAGTGTTTAGCTGCCTGCAAATGCAGGGAAGTGACTCCTTCTCTTCAAGGGAGATTATCTTCAAGTGTCTTGGATGCTCCACAGGTCCTGAAAACGGATCCTGTATGGTGCACAGGCACAGACTATGCAGCAGACTGAAAGGGAGACGAAGTCTGGCCCAAACGAAGTCCAGAGTCCCAGACAATAGAAGTGCAGTGGTTTGAGTTTTGACTCTTGTCCACAATGAATCTAGGGAACCTACACCCAGGTAAGCCCTTAAGTACCCAGAGGAAAGGGGTTGGAAGATTCAGGAGACCGTCCCATGGGGAGGGTAAGGACAGGGGGGAGGCTACTCCCATATCCTTTGTCCAGTGCTGCACCAGAGCGGGAGCCAACTGCTCCCAGAACTGGTTTGAGCTGGACTATGCACAGGGACATCAAATGTGCCCCTCATGCAGACTTTCAGTCACTTGTAAGCACACTCACCCAGCCCTAATACACTAAATCGTGTCTGGGAGGTGTTCACACCTCCCTGTGACAGGATGTCCATTGTTCTGCTTCCTCCTGCTCAAACTTGGCTCAGCAGCAGGACGGCAAAAATGTCTCTCTGGTCGGCAGCAACCATTGTGTGCTGTCTGGGTCAAGAAGGCTGGTACCGGGAACACCGAGAGCCTACAGAAGGCTCTTCTAGTGCTTGGAATCATACCTCCCACGCCGTTTACGGTGTAAGGGTATGATTCCAAAATGTGTGTTACCAAACATGATCGGATTCGTTGCATCCATTTTCCAGATGGTCATCGTGCGGTCACGCGATGCCCCTCTATATAGTATATAGTTTCACTGACAACCTGGGAGAAGGGACTCCCTAGGCTGCAGGGGTGTCCTGCTCATGCAGTTGCACCCTCTCACTTAGAACCAAGCACCCTGCTCTCAGGGTTGGAAAACCCTGCTAGATGGGTGACTTATAGGTTATAAGTGAAGTGACCCGTAGATATAGTAGACCTATATCTTTAGTAAGTGGTGCATGCAACAACTTGCACAGGCTGCAATGGCAGGCCTGTACTTCCATTTTGAATGGTCTCTCATGGGTGGCACAGTACATGCTGCAGCCGAAGGGAGAACTCTGGGGTTCTTATGCCCTTGGTACATGTGTACCATATACTAGGGACTGACAAGGGTACCTCAGTGTCCAATGTGGGATGTACCTAGGTACATAACACAGCAGTTTAAGGTTAAAGCAGATAGACTGGGGTCCTGATAAGCAGAATCCCAGTCAGACTAGTCCAAAACAGCATCACATCAAGCAAGAAGTGGGGTTAACCATAAGAAGCAGATCCTACTTTCCTGCAAACATGTACTAAAAGCAAAATATTTACTGCCCCTTTACATGTTGAGCATTAATAGA
Organism: Lissotriton vulgaris; assembly: GCF_964263255.1. Taxonomy (NCBI): domain Eukaryota; kingdom Metazoa; phylum Chordata; class Amphibia; order Caudata; family Salamandridae; genus Lissotriton; species Lissotriton vulgaris. The sequence goes on from NW_028249799.1 coordinate 234,511, forward strand.
AAGCCATGTCCTCGACGAACAAGTGCTCTCCGGCGGCCAGTTTTAACAGATGGAGAAGACGCATTTTAACTTTCCAGTGTGTTACTCTTAGGAAAGTGCAGTATTTTTATTTCATGCCGAAGGAGTTCAAATGTATGATTTCCTGTTGGGTGAGACTATTGTTAGGACAGTGATGTTTGCAGAGCTTTATGGTTGGCACTTGAAAACAAGCACTGCTCAATAAAACCCGGACATCCCTTAGACCACTGCCAGTTTTAGAGGACCTGGGCCGTTTGTTGGTGGTTTGGCACTGGTTCTTAGTTTGATGCATTGTCATGAGTCCTTCGCATAAAGTAACAAAGTTCCACGTGTCTCTTTTCAACTTCCAATGAGAGACTATCTAGGACAGAGGAAGAGGGCCGCTGTCAATTTAATGTCCGGACCAGAGGCAAGGATTATGCCTATCTTTCTTCACTTTGTGTTACACCAGCAGTTTCAAAGTTAAACACATCGCTGGGATCGATACCAACACCCAAGCCCCTAGTTAAGAACTTGGGAGTATGGATGGACTCCTCACTTAGCTTTCAGACCCACACAAAGAGAGTGGCAGCTACTTGTGTGGGCCTGCTGAGAGGCCTAAAACCAATCCTGAAGTACTTTGAGCCAACAGTTCGCCAGTTCTTTGTTCAAGCCATGATCATCTCTCGCTTGGACAATGCTAGCGTGCTGCTCCTGGGTGCGAATAAAGCCGAGATCTTGCGACTCCAACGGGTCCAAAATCTGGCAGCGAGAACTCTGATTGGGCTCCCTTGCAGATGCTCTGTCAGAGCAACAATTGGAAGACTACATTAACTCCCGATTGCTTCTCGGATTAAATTCAATGCCCTCGTCATGGCATTTAAAATCCTTAAAACCGGGAGGCCGGTTTCGCTGCGCCCACTGTTGACCTGGTACCTTCCCCGCCGTAGCTTGCGCTCATTGGGGCAACACCTGGTGATGGTACCACGAATCAAACTATGCCATATGGGAGGTTGCTCCTTCCGGGTGTTAGTGGGTAAATTATTGAACTCCTTGCCGGTCCACATTCGTGGAATGGAAAACCTGTTGGCTTTTCGGAAAGCCATTAAAACCCTCCTTTTCTCACTTTCATAGGCTCCCGTCTTTGTCTGGCTATCCTTGAGTACCCGTTTCTTGATCTAGCAGCGCCGGGACGCCTCTTTGCTGGGGCAGCTGTTGCGCTTTACCAAACCCCTAACATAACATAACATAACACAAAAATCACTGTAAAACTTCAAGTCCTGTGAGTCCTTGGGAAGTGTCCATAGTAACCATTAACCAATAACAGCACATTCTGTCCATTGTATATGAATTGCCTCTGCGTCCTTAGAGAATACAAAATTCCCTTCACTACAGCTAGGACATTTCTCAATGAGTCTTTCAGATAAAGCAACATAAATGGCTGAAACAACTTGCAGCTCTAAACTCCGACCTCCGCGTTATTGACTCTACTAAATCTCTGGGTATAACTCTGGACAAATACCTGAGTATGCAAGATCATATCAGTGCAACCACCAGTGGAGCCAACTACCATCTGAATACATTAAGGAAACTGATACCCTTTTTAGGTCTCGCCTGTCAATGTGCATGCGCATTGAGCGGAGCGAGACTATAGGGGCTTAAACAAGGTTTAACTAGCTGGCGATTTACTGGCAATTTGATGCAGTGCATGGGCGCTTGTAGCTCAATGCGCAAGCGCAATGAGTTAAAATGCGCGTGCACAGCATCAAATTGGCAGTTTTCGGCATCTGTTCCCCAGCTTGGTGCCGCCAGCTCCTCCCCTCTCTCTCCCCCCACACAGCCAGGCTCGCATTTCTCCTCCCCCTCCCCAGCTGCCAGCACCTCCCTTCTCTCTCCCTGCAGTTTCACGGCCGCCAGGCTCGCATTTCTCCTCCCCCCTCCCCAGCCGCCAGCACCTCCCCTCTCTCTCCCTGCAGTTTCATGGCCGACAGGCCGTGTCTCCCTTTATTTTACTTGTCTTGTTGTATTTTACAGCACCACCGTTTTCTCTTTATCCGCAGCAGTTGCCCTGCTTCAACTCACGGAGCAGTGTACTGCTATATCTCATCGGAGCAGCATGCCCCGTTTATTTGGCAACAGATCCATGCTCTGTTCGTGACAACAACCATTCTGCTCTGTACCGTACAGTAGAACTACGCTCAGTGAGAAGCATTCACTCCTGCTGTGCATCATACAACATATTTATTCTCCATGTGTATGACATCATGCTCTGCATGTTACCGCAGGTCTGCGCTAGTTGACTGGTAGCAGCGGGCATTTTTAATGTTACAGAGCAGCAGGTTCCTGCTGTGGATCATACAGAATCCGTATGCTTAATTATCCAAGTAGGTTCCCTGCTCCATGGAAACATTTCAGCCAGCTTACTGTAGTGGTAGCATCTCCGAGGCTGCATATTTTTGCGCCCAGTTTCACAGAGGTATAGTTTGACTCCACAGAGAATAAGAGCCTAGCTCCCTGAAATGTTACAAGCACTTTGTTCTGGCCCGTTGCTCTTTATAGATTAGCACCCAACGCCTTTACCTATACACTTTGTATCATACCGCAGCACCGCATGTTATTGGCTACTACGGAATATCATAGCGACCACCTCTGCTTGCACCCTACTTTGTTTCTTTCAGCAGCACTTCACAATTTGTTTCTGCATGCTTCTTTGTGTTGTGCAGTACCTCACGAATTCTGCTTTGTTTCAAATATTAGTGCACTTCTTCATAAACTGCAGCACTCCAGCGCCTGTGTCTATATTTGCTCTGTATAATCGAGCAGCCCCTGCAAACGTGCTTGCATTCATTTTTACGTAAAACAACATCTTGACGCAGAAGGCATCTTCAAAGCTCTGAAGGCTTTAGATAATGTGGGACCACACTTGGTTTATTCAAATCTTGCGTATCCGTTAGAGGCGTTTGAAGTTTACTTTCACTGCTTTCCTTGAAGTGATTGCGGTCCAAAGTTCGTATATCTTGTGGTAAGCCAGGTCATATAATTGTACATTAAACACAAATGGCCTTCCCTTCCCTTCAAATAATACCTTAATTCGGCACTCATCATTGCTTTCTTTGGATAATGAAAACAACTTTCGCTGTTAAATATATTGGACCTCTATCACGTGCTGTGCTGTGTGTTTGAGGGCGAGGCTGTAGCGCAGAAGGTGTCCTGCACTCCGCAGCTTAAGAAACCTGTTTATCTTTAGTGATGATAATAAGGATGAATGTGGTGATTCCTTGCTGTGAAGAAGCCTTAAGCCGCGCGGTCATTTGTTAATATTTCCGACGTTAGCCATTGTGCACGTGAAATCTTCACAGTAGCGTTATAGGTGTCACGTTTGCAAAAAGTTAAAACTATTGGCATTGTAAATGACAAAGCTATTAATTTTGATATTTTCAAGACCAACACATAAAAAAAAATTGTCATTTACAAAACCAATAGCTCCAACTTTTCTAATGCGAGACCTATTGCATTTCCAATGCTTGTTGCCTCTGGATACCTTCTCTTACCTTTTTCCCGACTAGACTACGGGAGTGCTGCACTTGCAGGCTTACCTAGAGCAGGGTTAACACCACTAAAGGCCATACTGAACTACTTTGCCAGGCTTATTACAGGATCCAAAAGCTGCAACCACATGATTCCAGTTCTAAAATATCTGAATTGGTTCCTATTTGAAGTAAAAATCCAGCTGAAGATGGCCTGCATGACTCAAGGCCCTGCCCCATAACACTCAGGCTTACCTGGCCATTAAACTAGAAATATCTGGTGGTTGTTGTTCCCTAAGATGCACCAACTCCCTACTGCTGAAACCACTGAAGTTCAACAAAAAGTAAACTTGCAATAGCTCCTTCTCCGGGCAAGCCCCAAGATTTTGGAACGCACTGCCTCCTGCAATTAGATCTAACCCCTCGACTATCTCTTCAGAAAAGAAGTAATAATGTATCTGATGAATAGATTCCATAAAGGGAAGCTCTATAGCAACTCAGCTTGGCTAACAGTAACACAATGTATTTTCTTTTTTACCCTATCATGATTGTACATTTCCCATTGACTAGTTTCTTGCTGTCATGGATGTCGACAGTCTGAAGGGAAGGAAAAGAGGGTGTGAGGGGGAGGCACTCCGTCATGCACAATTCAGGCGATTCTTTGCAATGTTGGTAGGCCTGCAAGTCCTGCAGCAGACCATCCCAAGACGATGACAGGGGGACCCTGCGGAGCATTCAGACCTCCACGTGACGTAGTGTCGCTGCCTCTGCCCTGCCCCAATTTAAGGTTGGCGCACACCAGTGCTGCATGGGTGGTATGGTATTTGCTTTCCAATGCGTTGCTATAGACCATTTGCCAATGAGAAATCCCAGGTCGATAAATTGATTAGTGTCTCTCTGGGTTTTACATTTTTCATACAGACCCAACAGGACTCCTTCCATGGTAAGTATGTCGGAGCGCACCGTTATTTCAGAAAGAGCGTCAGTGATCTCCATCCATCTAGTAGCCACTACTGGACAATCCCAGAACATGTGAGTCATATCGGGGAGTCGTGCACAACATCTGGGGCAGTGAGTGGAGGAGCCATCCATTTTATGCAAACTGACAGAGGCGAGGTACACTCTGTGCACTATGTTGTGTTGGATGTATTGGAATTTCGAGTTTCAATAGTGTTTGCACAGGTATTGAAGGACTTTATCCCACTCCTTTGCCGCAAACTCATACCCCAAATCCCCTTCCCAGCATCTACGTGTCATTAAAAAGGGGTTGCAGGGGCTATACGCAAGCTCATTGGCGAGCCATGTGACAAGTTTGTGGCCAGTGCCCATGAGACCTCACGGTGAGATGTGCGCTATACAAGAATGTTTGACATTGACATTTGGAGGGTATGGACCATCTGGTGATGCGCTGGCTTTGTGTCCGTTATGTGCTATAAGCTGCCTTGCTCTGCCACCAGAGTCCCATCTGCTAGGAAGTGTTCCACCGGGAGACATGTTCCTCCTGCAAGTGAGCAAATGGCATTAGTGTACCGTCATGGACAAAATTCCCAACACTTTGCACTCCTGCATCAGCCCATGTTCGAACACCCTCCCTTCCAGTGTGTGTGCAGAAGGTCAAAATAGTGTCTAGTCGTATTTTGGGTGAGTATGGAGTATGGCATGTCGTAAGGCGCAAGCCCCGCTTGTAACTGTCGTATGCCACCTGCAACAAGGAGTTAGCCCCTGTGCGGAGTCGCACTTGTGGGAGCAATGTTGTGTCTATCATTTCTCTTGCTTTATTCACCAGCATCAGGCCTATTCCCTCTGTCTGCCGCCCTGGTAGCCTTCGTGCCGACCATTACAGCTGGCTGCCAGATAATAGTTCTTAAAATTTGGTGCCCCTAGTCCTCCCTTGTTTAGTGGTAGCTGCAATATGTGCAATGTGCAGGGCTACTCTTCTCCTGCCTTTGTTCCAAAGGAAGCTGGCAAGAGTTGCATGCAGGGCAGGGAACGTGCTTCTCGTAATATGAATGGGGAGATTGTGAAAAAAATACAATAACCGAGCCAGCATCATCATTTTGGCAAGGGCTACTCGCCCCGGTACAGACAATTGCAGTGTGCTGTACAACTGCTTTTGGGGATGGAGAGAGGAGACGGTGCCTGTGAGGTTACCATCTATAATATCTTAAGTGTTATGATAAATGCGGAAGCCTAGATACCGAAAGGAGTTAGGTTCCCATTCCAAGGTGTGGGAGTCCATCTGTATCACCTAGGGGTTGGCATTCCCATCTCAAGGGGAAGACACATGATTTAGCCCAATTAACAGCAAGGCTAGAGGCTGTGAGAAAGTCTTCGAGGATCTGTTAAATTTCCGCAACCCATTCACAAAAGTCATGTACATATATTAGTACGTCATCTGCATCTAGGGCCGCTACATGGAGCTCATCAGGCAACGGCATCCCCAAGGCCATGCCTTGTAGGTGCAGCTTATGGACCAATGGCTCTATTGCTAACGCATACAGAAGTGGGGAAAGGGGCCATCCTTTTCAGGTTCTCCGGCTCACTGATAGAGGTGATATCAGGTGCCTGGGCAGTAGGGCCAGTGTTAAAAAGGTGAGGTTGACTGAGAAATGGGCCATTAAAGCTGAATCTGGCTAGTTCAGAAACTGGTCCATCCAGTCCACTGTGTTGAAAGCCTTTTCTAGGTCCAACATTAGACAGGCTGCATGTGGATAGCGACGCAAGGCTAACTCCATCACTCTTTATTGCCGCTAAATTTTGCGAGTGGTGGATCTCTCAGGTACAAAACTATTTCGGTCCCTGCGCACCAACTGAGGTAAAAGCTCCATTAATCTTAGGGCTACAATTTTACTGAGTATCTTGTAGTCTGTCCCTATCATTGAGATTGGACGGTAAGATGTTACCACCAAGGGGTCCCTGTTCGGCTTATGCAAGGACACCAGTAGTGATTCTCATAAGGTTGGCGGGAGACATCCCTCTTCTAGAGCAGCCTGATGGAGCTCTGGTAGTTTCGGGGCCAGGAGAGCATTGTAAGCTTTGAGGAACTCAACAGGGAGCTCGTCGTGACTGAGGGGTTTCTTGGTGACAGCACTTCGGATGGTTGCCCTGATCTCTTGGACAGTGTGTGGAGCATTTAATTCTTCCCTTTCGAGGAGGTTGAGGCACGGGAACTCGATATCTACGGGGAAGTCATTGACAGAAGGTTTTCTGTCAAATGGAGGGGGGTCATATGATGCCTGGTAGTGTGTAGTAAAGGCAGTGTGTATATCTGATTGGGTGGTCAGTCAGTAGGCATTGTGTTGCATCCTTAAGCATGGTGATAGGCGGTACAGGGGTTGTGCTGCTGAAAAACCATGCCAGCAGTGGCCTGACTTGTGTCCTTCAACACGCATCTTGGCCTTTCAGGCATGAAAATCCACGCAACTCAATTGGCTTATCAGATGGGCATGCCTCTCAGACGCCTTTGTCAGGGTTGGCCTGGCCTCCGGGTCCTCTCTAGCAGCTCACTTGAGCACTCCCAGAGACATCTAGACTTGCAGATGTCAGCGTGGACCCCGCAACATTCCTGATACTGTTCCCCCAGGCCCCCACCTTCAGTTCCTCCCAGCCCACAAGTCTAGAGGTGGCCGACCCTCAGTTCTCAGTAAAGTAGTGTGTTAGGACCTCACTTGTACTTGCCCTAAAAGCTTGATCTTCCAGTACAGTGGTTTGAAGTCATTAAGTGGGGACAGGGGTGAGGGGCATATCACATTCAAGGCGAACCTTTTGGAAATTGTGGTCCGAAAAGGGTTTTCCGAAATACTCTGCCCCTGTTACCTGTATGTGCAAAGTACTGTGAATACATTTGCACTTCCGCATGACCTGCGGTGCCTGTATGTAAGAGGGGAGCCCACCTTTCAAAAAGGCATGCTGACGCGACTGCGTACCGTGTGAAGTATTTGCTCTAACTTTGCTTATGAAATTGATTGGAATTGCTAGACGCTGTGAATGCAAATGCTTCTAAATTGTTTTAAACTGCACCATTGCACTTTGGCTCACAAACCTACTGCTTGATTGACTCCATTTGCACTTCCCCCCTCGACCTGCGGTGCCTGTATGTAAGAGCGGGTCCGCCTTTCACAAGGTCAGCGGGCCAGTTGTTTTCTGCATGTAGGGGATAAAATAGCATGCTGATGCGTCCGCGCAGCTGCGGTGTCGATGCTCCAAAGACCGGCCTATCTATGCCCGCCAGTGCCTGGAATGTGCCATGCGCCAGCACCCCTGCCTTTTTTCCCCTCCTTGTCTACACTAGGAAACAGCCACTTGCTTACAATAATGGTAAGTGTGTGAATTCCCATTTATGGGTGGGGAAAAGGGACAACCTTCCCTTTCAGTGTAACTCCTGTAACTTTACGTTAATGGTCACGGATACAACTAACACTCCCATAGTCAAACCCTCTCCAAGTCCTAAGAGGGACAACATCGTCATAGATTTAGCCACTGGAGCCCCTTCTACATCAGTGCACTCACCTAAAATTTAAAGAGGGAAAATAAATCCCTCGACCCTGCTGGAAACTTCCTAACCTGTATCTTGCTGAATACTAGATCTCTGATCAATCACAAATATGAGTTTGAATGCCTGATGCAGCCGTCTAACCCTGACCTGGTTTTCCTATCGGAAACCTGGGCTAATAAAACGTCCGAGCCCAACTGGATTACAGCACTACCTGCAGGCTATGAACTGGCCACTGTGGACAGGAAGGGGCATAAGGGCGGTGGCAAAGCAATTACAGATGCTTGGAGTAGAGGCTATGACCGTTAACATTAAAATCACTAACACTTTGTCCTTCCCAGGCCTCAGGGCCGGCTTTAGGGCAGTGCGACTGGTGCAGCCGAACTGGGCGCTAACCTGTGGAGGGGGCGCCACACTCGGGGAGGCGGGGGGGGGGCAGTGTGTTTAGCAATAACTTATGTTCAGAGAGATGAGGGGAACCTATGTCCGGTGGTAGTGAGCGAATCTGAGGAGGCGGTCCTGGGGTTTGGGGGCGCCGAAAATTATTCTCGCACCGGGCGCCACTAGCGCTAAAGCTGGCCCTACCTGGCCTACTCCTCTACCAGCCTCTGGGGCCGAGAGCCCTGTTTACACGATCACAGCAGATAATTATGGAATCATGCCTAGATTCCCCTACCTTAACGATTCTTGGTGATTTTAATTTTCACCTTGAATGCAGAAACATCGCAGATACATCTGTTTTGCTAGATAATATGGCAGGATTTGGGCTGACTCAGATTATCTCAGAACCCACGCACAAGGCCAGTCACACACTGGACTGCATTTTCACAAATAATTCTAACCTTACCCTGGACGAAATACTGCCCCTAACATGGACTGACTATAAGGCCATTTTCTTCAAACTCCCTCGCCCGGAAACAAAGGTGCCACCCCCAAATAGCCGTCTCCTGTTAAGACCTGACCATGGCACAAAATTAAGAAATAAGATCTAGTTGAGGCCCTTGATAGAAACTATCCCCTGCTAGGCCCAGACAACAATAAGCTGCTGATAATCTTGATAGATGGATCAGATCAGCAATTGACCAGTTGGCCCCAGTAAAAGTTCAGAACTAAAACTCATAAAATCAAAGTGTAGTCGACTAAAGCGCACTTGGAGGGCAGACTATAGTGAGCAGGGTAAACCCGCTTACAGATTAGCCGTAGTTGAAAACAAGGAATCAATTAACCCTTTCCTTGCTGCTGTCGGCCATTGGCCGACGGAAGCACTACCTCCCCAGTGCTGCCGTCGGCCAATGGCCGACGTGACCCCGCCCACGCACGAAAACGCCCACACCTCGGCAGAATTACCGCCGCGTGTAACGGGTTAAAAGTGCTAACAAGAATTATTTCACAAACAAAATAGAGGCTGTAAAAAGCTCATTTAGAGAGCTTTTCAACACCGTCACTGCCTTGTCTAACTTTCTGCGTAGAATCAATTTGCAGCAGATCAAGCCTTCTGTAACAAAGTGGCAAACTTTTTCCAGACCAAAGTTCAAACAGTCAACAATGAACTTTCAGGGAGTGCCCTAAACAAAGCCAACATTATGCTAACAGATGACATCATTCCTGAAAACTGTCTCTCCTGCCAATTGTCTGATTCCTCCCCTCTAACGGCGTAGAAATAAAATGACCTGCTATTATCTACTAAATCTGGTTCCCCTACAGACCCCCGTCCTTCCGCTGCACTCTGTCTGGCCTCGGACAGGGTTAGTACCCATTTGTCTCCACTCCTGAACAACGTGATCCTGTCAGGGAACTTTCCTGGCTCGTGGAAGAAAGCCTGCATCAGGCCCATTCTGAAGAAACCCTCTTCAAACCCCACCAAAGTAAAACATGACCAGCCTATATCCTGGCTTCCGCTCATGGCTAAGATTTTAGAAAAATTAATCAATCAAGAACTGGAGAGGTGTGAAGAGTTGTGGTGCAGTGGCCAGGGTAGCTGACTTCGGAGCACAGGGTTCACTGTTCGATCCCCGGCTCCGGCGGCAGCTCAGCTCGCACCATGTGACTCTGGGCAATAGCTCACTTAATTTCCACGACGGCCCCCAGCGCCTTGAGACCTGTAAGGGCGAGTAATTTGCGCTTTACAAATATGGATTTTACATTTACAGGAACTAACCGGTTACCTAGAGTCCAACAACCTCTTAGACTCCACCCAACATGGCTTTAGACCACGTTACTCCACAGAATCAGCCTTCGTTATGGCCACTGAGGAGATACGCAGACCGCTGGACTGTGGGGGGAGAGCTGTCATTATCCTACCTGATTTCTTAGCAGCGTTTGATACGGTCAACCATCTGGTATTAACGCAGAGGCTGAAGGCAATAGTATTTAAAGAGACCGCTCTAACCCTCCTCCCCTCTTTTCTTACCTTCAGGGAACAGAGGGTGTGCTGGGATAATTTTAAATCAGAGGTGTTCTCCCTCCCACGCCGAGTCCCACAAGGTTCAGCATTGTCACCGACTCTGTTTATCATCTACGTTACTCTTCTGGCTAAGTGGCTCAAAGCTCACGGTTTCTCATCGGTCTCCTGTGCCGACGACACTCAGATAGTTATATCTATTTCCTCGTGTGCAGAAACTGGCTAGGAGATTTCACAACTGTCTGAAGCACATCATGTTGTGGATGCATCTGAATTACCTCAAACTGACAACAGATAAAACGGAGGTCGTCGAATTTGGGAAAAGACCATTCCTGTGGAACCATTCATGGTTGCCAGCAGAGGCAGGCGGTTGCCCGGTCCGTCTGCAAAGGCCAGAAACTTAGGAGTTATGTTCGATGATCAGCTACATTTTGCAGGTCAGATCAACCTCCTGACTTCCTCCTGTTTCTTTGTCCTAAATATCCTGCGCAAAAATGTGCCTTTTTTCCCCCAGGATCTCAGGAAGCCTGTAGTAGTCACATGAATTCTGTCTAGAATTGTCTACTTGTACGCGCTTTTTCTGGGCATCGGCAAGCGCTAACTAGTAAAACTGTAGTCTCTACAGAATGCTGCAGCACGGTGCTGCTCAACATCCCTAAATACCACTCTATTTCTAACAGCGTCAGGGAGCTCCATTGGCTTCTGGTCCTGCAACGCACTGAACTCAAGGCTCTGCGCATGGTGCATAAAGCACTATATGGCGAGGGTTCGTCTGACATGCAGAAACTCTTCCTTTGGTACCTCCTGTGACAGGACCTTAGATCAGCCAACGTAGGACTAGTTCAGGTCCCCGAAGGTCAAAAGGCCAGATGGGCGAGAAGTCTTTCCCATCGGGCAGCAAAGCTCTTGAATGCGTGGCAGGTCTGCGCTAGGCTACAAACGAACAGATTCCTGTTTAGGAAAATGCTGAAGGACTGGTTATTCCCCTCAGAATAAAATGGAACATTCCCCTCCCTCGAACAGCTCACGTTATATGCCACACTTAGCGCCCAGACACCTCCACATTTGCACGCTCTACAAATGTTTTACTTACTTACTTACAGAGAGTGCGGTCCAGGTGTACGTGAAGCTCATGCAGGGCCGGGACACAGCTCTCTGTTTCTTTAAAAAAAAAAAACTTTATTAATGAGTTTGGCGCCCGCTTCATGTACACCGCGCTCTGTTTACCTTTTATCCTCTATGCCCAGTCTGCACAAACCTACAGGACAAACCTACCACGCTCACCGATGTTTTGTGCAGCTTTGTCAAACAAGCCTTTCCCACAGGTCGGTCACTTCGCCCTCAGCTACACAGGCCACGTCACCGGCTCTATAACATGAGTGTGTGTTTGGGGCCAGGGCCACATTGGGGCCAGTGTTTGGACATGGCAACACTGTAGCATCGAGCAACATGTCAACTAGGGATTTTTGTAATTATCACTTCAAAGTACTCACTCCAACTCTAGCTTTTCACAGTGACAGGCTCACAATGGGAACCCACCCACACAGGTGCCTTCACTGCCTAGGTTTGGTTTTCAGACTTTCTTGAGCCCTTCCCTTTCTGATCTCCCACACGCTGCTTTCTCATCAGAATGTTTTTTTTGTTCAACACCTCATGACTCTAACGTTGGCACTTTTTGTGCCAAGCCATGCTTGCGGAAGAGCTGTGGCAGGCGTCCAGGAGCTGTGTGGGACAGGGCGGATGCAGTGAGTGCTTCAGTCTTGTCTCTTAGTGAGGCTGATGGCAGGTGACTCCTCTGAGCTGTGCATGAAGGATTTTTGAGTTATCACTTCAAAGCACTCTCTCGAAATCTACCTTGTCACAGTGTTAGGCTCACAACGGGCCCACACAGGTGCCTTTGCTGCCTAGATTTGGTTTTCAGACTTTCCTTAACCCGCCCTGTCTGTTCTTACACATACTGCTTCCTCCTCTTAAGGGTATTATTTTTCAACACCTCATGAATCATGCTTGGTGACGTTGGCACTTTTTGTGCCAAGCCATGCTTGCGGAAGAGCTGTGGCAGGCGTCCAGGAGCTGTGCAGGACAGGGCGGATGCAGCGAGTGCTTCAGTCTTATGTCCGTGAGGCTGATGCCAGCTGTGATGAGCTGTTCATGAATCCTGTCAGTGTACAAGCAGTGTGTGTTTTACCTGCCTGCAACAGTTGTGCATGGTAGAGTGTGGCCTGAGTACATTTTTTAAGTTCACCTCGTGCAGTTAGTTGCTCTACAATACAGATCCTCTCTTGAAAAGCGTTCAGCTTCTAATAGGATGAGTCTTTAAAGGGGCAACCAGTGAGTGCGTCCTCGAAATGTGTCACACTGATTCCAGGATTACCACTCTCAGTGACTGCAGAGTGTGACACCCAGTACATCCTGTTCTGTCACAGGCTTCTCCACTGGATATTTTTTGGTATCAAACAACCCAAGCCATTGATACTTGACGAGACAGTTCGGAATACTGCCCTGAAGGTAAACACTGAGCTAAGGAAACTACTTGATCAGTGGCAGAGTCATCCGGAACATTTTGCTGGTGAAACCCTGTGTTCCTACCACGCGTATTTAAAAACACAAACTTTACTGGCATATAGGGATATCACATTGACCACACAATCCAATAGGAATCCATCTCGAGATGTCCATCCTCCTCCCCACCCCCACTGTCCAAATATAAGTGAAAGATGTACAGCATGTTGGAGGATTAGCAAATACAGACATATCAAAGGAAGCGAGACAAAGGGAGATGAAAGGCCACACAAGTCTCTTGCAAATAAAGTTCATATCGCTCATCCATATTCAATGGAGCTAACAGCGGAGGTCTACCAGTCTTGTTATACTGGGGAGAGAAAAACATCCTGCATTATCTACGGCGGTGTATGCTGTAATATGTTTTATCCCCCTCACCACCTTCCCAACCTGCTTCCGTGTTAGGCCAGCACTTCAATGAAAAGAGTGAGCTATTGTAAATAAACCCTGGTTATCTCAATGTCCCATCAGCCATCCACCTTACAATCACCCCCCTCAGTTTTGAGACAGTACCTCCTCAGCGGCGCCTCCGTATATAGGCGGTGTCTGCAGCTCCCGCGACTCTCAGACAGCATAGATGAAAAAGTGGGCATGCTGCTGGGCGGGCCGGGTATATCTCATGTAGTGTCCGTGTGGTAAAGTAAGTCTGGTGCACAAAATTATGTCGAAGGGGTTTGAAACGCACAGTAGAACTAACTTAACTCCCTCCTGAACCTCCATCCATTCCCTTGCTGACAAGGGTCCCCCAACAAAGCGTCCCATTTTGCCTGTACGGGAAGAGCGGCCTCTGGTAAATCGTCACATAAAGCCCAGCAGCGATGAGATATCAATGACATCTCTGGGCCATATACAGCATTAAAGAAAGTCCTCGCCTCCTCCTGCCTTATAAAACACTGATCAACATATAGATCTCCCATTAAATGACAACCTCCATCTTTCAATTATGCATTGACATTGACTCGGTGATGCACTAGAAAAGTTGCACCGCACAGAGCGGCATGTCGGGTGCATAGCGGGTACGTCACATAACCCGTCTCACAATGTTCGCCCGGGTGATAGGCGCATGTTGTACAGTATAAGGGAGCAATGTGAGAACTCCAGAGTCAAGTATCAGAAGGATTGGCAAAGGTCGTCTACCGCACGTGCCCGCTAAAAGTCGCTTCTCCCAGTTGTCACTGTCATCCAGCCAGTGAACTGCATGCTGCAATTGAGCTGCCATATAATAGAACTCCAAATTGGGGGCCTCCCCGACTCTGTGTCCTTTGTAAAGTGGGGAGTCCCACTCTTCTATGCTTTTAGCCCCACAGAGGCTATCCAATGTAGGAAAATAATGTCTGGGGACCACATAAAAGGTGCTGTGGGGCATAGCGACAGCACAGTAATATTATCATGTTCACTATTGCAATCATGTCTATAAGGGACAGAAATAAGTGTCTCCAGAACCCAGTGGACCCTTCACTACTCTCCCAACATTAAGGTCTAAGTATGCCAGAGCCGTATGTACCAGAGGAACCCCCAGATACTGAGCCCCGATGTCACCCAGGGAAACCCCACCTCAGGAAATACATCCTCTGGTATTCCTACCAGTCTCCCTAAAAGGGATCAGCTTCGATTTTTCTGGGTTAATTCAGAGGCCTGAGATTTCTCCAAACATTTGCATATCCTTAAGTAGGATATGTGGAGAGTAAGCCAATTGTCGAAGGTTTACTAAGGTGTCCTCATTAGAAAGGGAGACCACAAGATTGGCCTCTCCAAGAAATATATCACACAATCTCATCCTCTAGCGCAGGGTTGCTGCCTACGGCTCCATGGCGACTGCAAATACCAGTGGTGATAGAGGGCATCCCCGAAGGGTGCCCCTATGCACCCTAAATGGATCAGAGACTAGTCCCCTGGACCGTATTCTAGCCTATGGAGCAGTATAGAGCATTCACACCCATTAAATGAATCCTGAACCCAACCCAAAATGTCAGAGTCACACGCATGCGCTATGAATATGTCGCCCTAAGTGGGAAGTGTTGGACTTGGCCCTTTTTGCACGTCATCCCTGAACTTTTTGTCTTCCTCCTGTATTTTCTCTGACCTGTTGTTAGCTGTTTTATGACTCTGGGCACTTTACCACTGCTGATCAGTGCTAAAGTGCATATGCTCTCCCTGTTGTGAATTGATGTATGAATTGGTGACTCCATGATTGGCTTATTTGGTTTACTTGTCAGACCCTAGTACAGTGCACCTGGCGTGCCCAGGGCTTGTAAACCAAATGTTGCTGGTGGGCTACCAGCACTGGTTGGGCCACCCACAGAAGCAGCCTTGTAAAATGTGTCTAAGGCCTGCCATTGCAGAGTCTGTGTGCAGTCTGGTGTTGCCATGTTGACTGGGCAAGTGCATGCACTTGCCAGTCCCTAAACCTTCCCTTGTCTTCATATTAGCTAACCCATATGGTAGGCCCAAGGGCAGGGTGCATTGTAAGTATAAGGTAGGACATGCCCTGGTGTGTGTGGCATGTCCTGATAGTGAATTACAGCCATTTTCGTTTTTCACTATTGCAAGGCTACCTGTTCCACATAGGCCAGGAAGGGAACTAGGTACACATTTGAGTTTAGTATGCCTGAACTCAGAATGATAAAATACATCTTTTAGTGAAGTTGGTTTTAACATTCTGTGTTTGAAAATACCACTTTTAAAAAGTAGGTATTTTGTTCCCTAACCATCCAAGCCTGCCTCTGCTAGGTTGTGTATTCCTTGTCTGGTTTGTGAGTGACAGGGGCTGGGGTGCTCCAGGAGACAGGGCGAGTCAGCACAGGGCTGAATAGACCCATCTGCATGTAGAGTGGTGGGAGGGGAGCACCTGGGACCTGAATAGGGCTGTGCCTGCCTTCCACAATGCTGGCTCCCCCTCCCGTGGTGCGCCTGATGACCCTGGCCCACACTGTCCATGGAAAAGAAAGAGTCCTGTAAACAAAGTGCCCCAGGACTGACCAGAACTGGTTTGGAATAGGTATAGACACTCTCTGCCTTCGGAGACAGAGGATTTTGGTTTATAAATGGGGGGACCCAGACTCCAGAACTTTAGATCACTTCTGGGAATCAAGACAAATCTTTGCTGAGGAGAAGAACCAGGAGGCTGAAGGAGGAGCCTACCCATGTGCTGTGTGTTTGGGGGTTGGCCTCCAGTGGTTGCTTCATTCCCAAAGAAAGGAGAAGAGGACTGAGTGTGCTTTTTCTTAACTTGAAGAAGAATCTCCAAGGGCTTGAACTTGAGCTTGCCTCCTGCCTGAAGTTTCAGGGATTCCAGTCTTCACCACCCAGCTCCCCCTGAATTCCCTTGCTGGGAATTGAAGTGCCTGCTGTTGTGCTGGGCCGTCTGAGAGACTGCGTGTCGCTGGGAGCTGGAAGCGCGACTCAACGACGAGACGCGTGTTGCCACCGCAGCAGCTGTCGTCGCATCGCCGAAGAAGCGAGCCGCCGCTGCTGCCATCGCATCGCCAAAGCGCGGCGCATCACCGGAGAAGCGTGCCACTGCTGCTGCAGAGGTCACTGTTTCATCACCGGAGAAGCGCGTTGCAGGGCCTGTCGCAGCTCCAAAGATCATTGAGTCGCAGCATGGCCGTCCGGCGTGCACACATCGCATCAACGTTGTCGCATCGTAACCAAGATGCCATTTTGTTGCATCTCTTTGGAGAGCGGCCCTTTTCTTTTTTTTGCGTTACTCATCCAGGTACTTTGAGAGTGAAGTGTTGCATTTACAACTCGAGAGAACTGAGCTATTTTCTACTGTTTTAAATTCTATTTTTGAGTACAGTATTGTGGATTTTTGTCGTTTGGTCTTGTGTTAACTCTAAAAAATACTTTGTTTTTATAATACAACCTGTGTGGTGTACATCTGTAGTGTTGTCACTGTATTACTGTTTGTGTTCACAAATGCTTTACACACTGCCTCTGAGATAAGCCTGCCTGCTCGTGCCAAGCTACCGAGGGGGTGAGCAGGGGTTATTTTAGGAGTGTAGCCCCTTACCCTGACTAGACGCAAGGGTTCCTATTTGGTCAACGGTACCTACTTCTGCCAACTAGAGCCCCCCAAATCTAACATTGGTGGTCAGCGGTGAGGATTTGGACTTGCATTTGTGACTCCTATACAGTGATTGGTGTGCACTACTAGTGAGTGCAGACCATAACTCAACGACATACAATTTGGTAGTTTTTCCTTGGACCTTCTTTTCTATTTTTGATTCCTGAGAACTGCCAGTCTTTTCTACCGTGAGTAAGTCCGCATCTATGGCATCTGTAGACATTGAATTGGAAGAAGAGAGAATTGAAGCCGACACTGTGCCTAATCTTAAAGCTTTGTGCAAGAAATTTCAAATCTCTGTGAAAGGCCTCACCGGGAAAGAGGAATACCAAAAGGCGCTAAGGGCCTGGTTGGAATCTAGGAATGCCAGTGAGCATCCTGAGGTGGGGGAGGCAGAGGATTTAGATGAGCAGCTTGAGAGGCCAGTGGGCCCAACCGGGGAGAAAGTACCTTCCAGGGCGGGCAGCAGTGTTTCTTCCAAGGGTCTGTTCCCAGGAGAGCTGCAGGACAGAGAGAGGGAAAGAGTGCACGAGTTGGAGCTAGCTAGGCTCAAAATAGATGGTCAGAAAGACATAGAGATCAAGAAAATAGAGCTTGAGATGGAATTAGAAATGAAGAAGTTAGCCTTAGAGGAAAAGAGAATGCATTTTGAGCATGCAAGAATGATGAGGGAGTTGGAAGCCAGGAGCTTAGGGATTCCTCCCTCTGGTGGCAGCAAACTTGTATTTTTGAGTGCTGAGGAAGTAGTACACACACCCAGAGATGTGGCTCCCGACTTGGAGGGGGGTTGATTTACACCAGGAGGTACAAGGACGTGAGGTAGCTCCGGTGGTTCACAGTGTCCCTGAGATAGATTTGGGAACTGGCCCAGGGGTTCATGGTCATAGTGAGGGACACTCCACTGACTCTAGATGAGAGGTACAGGGAGAGGGGTTCCCCCCTGGTTGAAGTCCTGGTATGTGACTGTGAAGACCGCCCAGAAGAGTGAGGGTTGAGTGACAGAGACGGTCAGATACTGTCTTCCCAATCTCGAGAGAGTGGTATGGGATACGTGTGCGAGGCACTGGTTGATGAGAAGGATAGTTTGGTTTACCCCTGTGAGGGGCTGTGTGATCCAATTGTGGGAGAGCATATTGTAAGTCCCGGTTTTCCAGAGCTATGCCAACACTTGTTGGAGTGTGAGTTCTCTGATCCCAGGGAGCTTGCACGGGAGGCAGACCTCTGGCTGCGTGCACGAGGGTCTGAAGAGGCATTTGGGAGTGATACTGAAAGGAGTGGCTCAGGTATCTTCCGTACCTGTGTGGTGGAAGAGGTTCAGAGTAGCCCAGCTAGGTCCGGTGTAGTGGGAGGAGTGTAGGGGCCATGTCTTGTCTCAGTGGAGACCGAGTGAGTGTGGGGCTACATGTCCCTAGGTGCCCGAAACCCAGTCTCAGGGCCTCAATGGTTCTTTAAGGGAACACCAGATGGGGAGCCAAGTCTGTCCTGATGGGCTGCCTGTTGAGGGGGATCCCCTAGTGTCTGGTGAGCTGGGAGTGTCTGTAAGCTGCCCTCCATCAGTTCTGTTGAATGGCAGTGCCACTCCTAAGTGGAGGGTGCAGAAGCCCAAATTGAGGGGTGAGAGGGGGAAAGAGTCCCCAGTGGAAGAACCAGTGGGTCAGGGGCCAGGGGACTAATGCATTTGGCCTGCCTTTGTTGAAGTAGTCTTACTAGCTAAAAATGAGAGGAACATGAAATGAAAGAAGAGTTCACAGAGATTCAGATTATTCACAGACTTTACCAAAGAACGAATCACATCAGGAAAATATTGTGAAAAAACTGGAAAGTTTTGACTGGTGACCTCCACAGTGGACAAAGTGGTTGGAGAAGCACAGATCATAACTTATAGGAGAGCTAGAGGTTTGAAGGATAAACCAGACATAGCCTTATCCAACCAGAGAGAAGCAAACCGCAATGACTACTGGTTAAACACAATGTAATTGTCAAGATGTAGCCACTGTAAAGTGTCTCAAAATGCCTGAGCAAGTACGGGGCACACTATGAGGAACAGACCAAAGATAGTTATCAATAAAAAAACCCTCATGATTCTGTTCTATGATGTCCCCGTGGGTTCACATACGTGAGTAGCGTGTGCACGCCGAAGAAGCGAGTACTAGAAAACAAATGAGAGCCAATACTAATAAAAATGTAAATTATCCAGTAGCGTGACATTTAGTGAGACTGCGTCAGGCTGGTTGGAGAAAATTGACTTCCTTTGGCTTAACATGATCTAATCGAGGGAAAGAGAAGGTGACCAGGAACAATTGTGGAAGTCGGAGCCAAAATGCATCGTAGCAGTGGGGCCATATCGTCACTAGGGTTGAATCTGGATGAAGGACCTTTTGCTCACCTTGGATGATTCAGATGCATTTGGGAAGCCTTGCGATGAAATGATTCTGTTCTCCCATAAAAGAAAGCAAAGTTTGGATTCTAGGACCCAAGTCTTGGTTCATTGTAAGAGACCCAATGAACTACTCTTTGCCAAAGTACGCACTAGCCTCTGTCTTGGGCAACTCTCTGGCTATCTCTACTGCCCAATCAGTGCATCTGCCTCCAGGTTCACAAAGCAGCTGTCCACAGGAGATCCTCTTCACTATGTGACGTGCTTACACCTCAGTGTGCGTCAGCTGCCAGGCTTGGCGCTTCCCCAGGGTTTCAGCATTGTGACTCTCAATAGAGAGTCCAGAGGGGGCGGTATTGCAGTTGTTTTTAAATCCTGCTACACCTGCACTCTGGTTGGCTGTGAGTGTGTGCGCTTTGGGATTTCTTTCAACGCTAGCTATACCAAGTCTGGGCTACTGGTTTACCGACCGCCAGGACCTTCTAAAGAGTTTAGGGCAGCACTCATTGATACAGGTAGCTCCTTGGCAATGAGTGCTGCCAGTTTTAGCGTTATTGGTGATTTGAACCCTGCATCTTGACAGCCCCCATGACTTGGAACTGGGTAATTTCTCTGCTGATCTGGCGGCGTGTCAAATGCTGCAACTGGTCCAAGGACCCACCTACTCAACTGGGTATTTGCTGGACCCAGTCTTCTCTAACCTTCCCTCCCTCACAGTTAACACCCCCATTCCGGTGTGGTGGTACGACCAGTGTCTGATCCCCATGACACTCTTGGGAGTAGAGCCCTCGCGGAGGGTGCTCCAGAAGTTCTCTCTCAACCACCCTGGCACAAATTAAATATTGACCATTTTCATGCCCTCCTCTCTATGAACACACTCAGCATGCCGGATGATCCGGTTGTGCCAACGAAGCACTATCGGACTGGATCCTCTGCCCTCTGGACACAGTTATTCCTGCCAAGTTGTCTAAGTTCTGTAATACTCAATCTAGTTCTTGGTATAATGGCAAGCTCACTGCTATGCATAAATTATGTAAAAGGTTGGATCGGGCATGGAGACGGGACTATGACCCGATCCTGAAGGGGGGCATGGAGACGGGACTATGACCCGATCCTGAAGGGGTGCTATCAGGCAAACATCAAGAAGTTTCACAGGCATAGCGCTCCGGGACATCCGTAAGTACTATTGGGCCGCACACCTCTCGGCCATTAACCAAGGCACTTACTGTGACGGTAACGACCCGGGATACTCAATGAACCGATGGCTCCTTCCTTGTGGGAACTTTGAGGCGGCGCTCTACTCGAAGCCGGGGCCAACACAACACTTGGTCCAACTATGGCATATTGTTCAGTGCAAACTGGGATGGGCCAATGTTCTAACACTGGCTACCCCACTATGGGCCTCTGAGAGATTAGGAAATCTGGGGCGCACCAAGGGGTTTCGCAACTGGGATCTAATTGGCATCTCCCGCGTTAAAGACCTTTGGGGATCGGACAGAGTTATCCCATTCGCCTCGCTCCAACGCACGTACGAACTCGCACAGACAGATGACTTCCGATACCTGCAGGTCAGGCACTCCCTTCAGGAGAATATCCCTCCGGGGACCCAACCCCCACAGTCCTCCCCCCTGGAGGATAGGCTATTAGATGGGCACCTCCCAGATCATGCAATCTTCCTCACATATAAAAAACTCATTAACAACTCTCCTGACCCTTTATTAGCTCTCAGAGGGAGGTGGGAGGCTGACGGGCTAGAAATAGACGACGAGGAGTGGAGGTGTGCGCTTGCCTCCCCTAAGGAAGTGGCTATATCAGCCAGGCTAAGACTTATACAGCTTAAAATACTTCATCGGGTGTACGTCTCTGGCACCAGACTGAAACTTATGGGTCGGAGTGCTGAGGGACACTGTAGGAGGGGATGTGGGGAGGTAGGGACTTTCATCCACATAATATGGGAGTGCCCAGTTTTACAGATCTACTGGAAACGAGTGCTCCGTTGTATGAATGAAGTGTGGGGAGTGGAGCTGCGTATGGAACCTAAGAGGTGCCTGTTAAACATCTGGGAGCCCACGCACTTGCCAGCGAAGGGGAGGCTATGGGGTACGCTAGGACAGGCAGTGGCGAAGCGAAACATTGCTAGGCTGTGGGGGGCAGTGGCGCCCCTTAAGCTCAACTCCTGGAAAAAAAATATGGACTGGTGCATGCTCCAGGAGAAAACAGTATACATGGCGCGAGGGTTCCCAAAGAAATGGGTGGCGGTGTGGTCCAACTGGAACGAATACAGGGGTGTCATATGTGAGCCCCCCCACCCTTTACCTACTGACGAAGCGGCTGCAAATTGGATTAATTTATGATAATCTGCTGTGTACACTCTAAGATTGAATACGTATTGTAAGCTCTGTGTTCTCTACGGTACAACGTGATTTTTTTGTATGTAAAACCTGTGTTGACCACCCCTTTTTCTATGTTGTAAATAAAAAGAATCTTAAAAAAAAAAAGAAGTATCACAGGGCTATTCAGACCGAACGGGCAGCTTACTTTGCGGACGAGATCAGGAGCATCAGTAATCCCACCAAAAGTATCTTTTCTATACTTAAAGATCTTAAATTGGCGGGGGTATCTACAGCGCCTTCGATAACGTCGGATAAGCAATGTGAGGCTCTCGCCACCTTTTTCGTTAGCAAGGTGGAAAACATTTATAAGACCTTTCCTCAAGCTGCAATGTGTCCTGACCCCTTCCTACTCATACTCTTGCTGCTTTCCCGTCGATCTCCCAGGACGAGCTGCGCTTGCTATGTAGCAAGGTTAAATCCGGGTCTCCTGCTGACGCCCCTTAAGCCTGATCAATTTATGAAATCGCTACCTGTGCTTCTTACACCTCTCCTGCTGTGGGTATCCAAGATCTCTGAGGCCTACATAAATTCCGCCTTGACAGGATTTTTGGAAGATAATAACATACGAGGGCCTAGATGTAGGTAATTTTATTTTACCACTTCTTAAATACCGAATTTTACGGATTCGGTATTTAAGAAGTGGTAAAATAGAGGGGGGGGGGGGATGTAGGTATTACAGAATCGGTAAATACTGAATCGTTAAGATTCGGTATTTACCGATTCTGTAAATACCGATTCGGTAATGCCCATTGATTCCTATGGGCATTGAAGCCCATAGGAATCAATGGGCATTACCGAATCGGTATTTACCAATTCGGTAAATACCGATTCCAGCAAGGGTGCTGGGGGTGTCACTTTGACACCCTCTAGTCCCCCAAATACAGTCATGTGTGCCATGTGGCACACAGACATGTCCTAAGGGCATGTCTGTGTGTCGCATTGCACAGGTGTGCATGCACAGATGTGCATGCACACCTGGATTCGGTATTTTACCACCCAATTGGATTGGGTGGTAAAATACCGAATCTGAAAGGCCTGTGGCACTGTAAACTGTGCCACCTACATTTGTAATTACAGAATCAGTATATTTACCGATTTCGGTAATTTACCGATTCGGTAATTTTACCGAATCAGTAAATATACCGATTCTGTAATTTTCAGCCCCCTACATCTGAAAACCCTAATACCGGTCGGAAACGGCCGAAATCGGCCGTTTCCGACCGGTATTAGGGCTCCTACATCCGGCCCTGGATCCCTGTCAGGATGGTTTTCGCCCGGGCCACAGCACAGAGTCTGCTCTCCTAGCTGTGACCAATTATCTGAGGGTAGCACTAGATGCGGGACACACTTCGGCACTGATTTTATTAGATCTCGGTGCCTCGTTTGACACGGTTTTCCACCAGATCCTGCTGCAACGGTTGGAGGAGGCGGGAATTGTGGGCTCTGCCCTGGACTGCTTCGACTCTTTTCTCTCTGAGAGGACCTTGTAGGTAATGGCCCCCCCCTTTTGCCTCCATGATCCATACTATTAAACAAGGTGAGCCACAGGGCTCAGCTCTGAGCCCAAAGCTTTTCAACTTGAACGTCCAACCTTTAGCAGCTGTGGCCAGGAGCAGAGGGCCTACAGCAGCATCATATGCAGATGATACACAGCTGGTAGTTGCACTCTCTGACGATTCCGTGCAGGACGCTCACAAGTTTCGGAGCGATCTCGCTGCTATTGCTGAGTGGATGACTGGCAACGGTTTTTCTTTTGCTGGTAGGGAGAGACAGAGCTGGGGAATGAACACTGGTGGCCTGCTACCCTGGGCTGTGCTCCTGCCCCTAAACAGGTGGTGAAAAATCTAGGTGTTTCGGGGACTCGGCCCTTAGCTTCGAGGTCGAAACTAAAAAAGTGACATGGCCTGTTTTGGTATACTGCGGGGCTCCATCTGCTGTTGGGTTTTTATGATCCGTCCATCAGGCAAGTTATTGTTCAGACCTCTGTTCTGTCAAGACGGGATTATGCTACCTCGCTCTACCTGGGGACGAACAAGACTGAAATCCTGAGATTGCAGAGGATCCAAAACGCAGCTGCTACAACTCTCCTTGGCTTCCCTAGAACCTGTCCTACTACCAGTTCTATCTGTCGGCTACACTGGTTGCCTGTGGCCAGACGTGTAGAGTTTAAGTCTCTCTGCGTTGCTTTTAAAATTTTGAATGTCTCCTCTCCTAGCATTTGGCCAACCTGCTTTTACCGTATACACTCACCCACCAACTCCGCTCGATGGGTCAACATTTGGCGATTGTTCTAGTGGGTGCTCCTTCCGCACACTAGCAGCCCAACTCGGCAATTCTCTTCCAATACATACCTGCAGCTTGAATAACTACCTGGCATTTCGTAAGGCTATTAAAACTCACCTCTTCCCTCCGCTATAGGCCGTGCTTTTGTTAGTAGCCTCCTCATTTCTGCCATCATTGCTGGGACGTCCCTTTGCTGGGGCAGCTGTGCGCTTTATAAAATAGTACAACATAACATAACCTGCAGCCCTCAGTCACATAGTTGGCTGTGGCCATAACATGCCATCTCACGCTGGAACGTCCAAAGCACACGGCCTAGTGCAGAAGAGGTGCCATTGGCACGTTCTGTAGCGTATCTCTTGGTGCAATAGTGTTGCATGACGTTTCACTCCGTAACGTCCAAAGCACACGGCCTAGTGCAGAAATAGTGCCCTTGGCACGTTCTGTAGCGTATCTCCTGGTGCACTAGTGTTGCATGACCTTTCACTCCGTAACGTCCAAAGCACACGGCCTAGTGCAGAAGTAGTGCCCTTGGCACGTTCTGTAGCGTATCTCCTGGTGCACTAGTGTTGCATGACCTTTCACTCCGTAACGTCCAAAGCACACGGCCTAGTGCAGAAGTAGTGCCCTTGGCACGTTCTGTAGCGTATCTCCTGGTGCACTAGTGTTGCATGACCTTTCACTCCGTAACGTCCAAAGCACACGGCCTAGTGCAGAAGAGGTGCCATTGGCACGTTCTGTAGCGTATCTCTTGGTGCAATAGTGTTGCATGACGTTTCACTCCGTAACGTCCAAAGCACACGGCCTAGTGCAGAAGTAGTGCCCTTGGCACGTTCTGTAGCGTATCTCCTGGTGCACTAGTGTTGCATGACCTTTCACTCCGTAACGTCCAAAGCACACGGCCTAGTGCAGAAGTAGTGCCCTTGGCACGTTCTGTAGCGTATCTCCTGGTGCACTAGTGTTGCATGACCTTTCACTCCGTAACGTCCAAAGCACACGGCCTAGTGCAGAAGTAGTGCCCTTGGCACGTTCTGTAGCGTATCTCTTGGTGCAATAGTGTTGCATGACGTTTCACTCCGTAACGTCCAAAGCACACGGCCTAGTGCAGAAGTAGTGCCCTTGGCACGTTCTGTAGCGTATCTCCTGGTGCACTAGTGTTGCATGACCTTTCACTCCGTAACGTCCAAAGCACACGGCCTAGTGCAGAAGTAGTGCCCTTGGCACGTTCTGTAGCGTATCTCCTGGTGCACTAGTGTTGCATGACCTTTCACTCCGTAACGTTCAAAGCACACGGCCTAGTGCAGAAGTAGTGCCCTTGGCACGTTCTGTAGCGTATCTCTTGGTGCAATAGTGTTGCATGACGTTTCACTCCGTAACGTCCAAAGCACACGGCCTAGTGCAGAAGTAGTGCCCTTGGCACGTTCTGTAGCGTATCTCCTGGTGCACTAGTGTTGCATGACCTTTCACTCCGTAACGTCCAAAGCACACGGCCTAGTGCAGAAGTAGTGCCCTTGGCACGTTCTGTAGCGTATCTCTTGGTGCAATAGTGTTGCATGACGTTTCACTCCGTAACGTCCAAAGCACACGGCCTAGTGCAGAAGTAGTGCCCTTGGCACGTTCTGTAGCGTATCTCCTGGTGCACTAGTGTTGCATGACCTTTCACTCCGTAACGTCCAAAGCACACGGCCTAGTGCAGAAGTAGTGCCCTTGGCACGTTCTGTAGCGTATCTCTTGGTGCAATAGTGTTGCATGACGTTTCACTCCGTAACGTCCAAAGCACACGGCCTAGTGCAGAAGTAGTGCCCTTGGCACGTTCTGTAGCGTATCTCCTGGTGCACTAGTGTTGCATGACCTTTCACTCCGTAACGTCCAAAGCACACGGCCTAGTGCAGAAGTAGTGCCCTTGGCACGTTCTGTAGCGTATCTCTTGGTGCAATAGTGTTGCATGACGTTTCACTCCGTAACGTCCAAAGCACACGGCCTAGTGCAGAAGTAGTGCCCTTGGCACGTTCTGTAGCGTATCTCCTGGTGCACTAGTGTTGCATGACCTTTCACTCCGTAACGTCCAAAGCACACGGCCTAGTGCAGAAGTAGTGCCCTTGGCACGTTCTGTAGCGTATCTCCTGGTGCACTAGTGTTGCATGACCTTTCACTCCGTAACGTCCAAAGCACACGGCCTAGTGCAGAAGTAGTGCCCTTGGCACGTTCTGTAGCGTATCTCCTGGTGCACTAGTGTTGCATGACCTTTCACTCCGTAACGTCCAAAGCACACGGCCTAGTGCAGAAGTAGTGCCCTTGGCACGTTCTGTAGCGTATCTCTTGGTGCAATAGTGTTGCATGACGTTTCACTCCGTAACGTCCAAAGCACACGGCCTAGTGCAGAAGTAGTGCCCTTGGCACGTTCCGTAGAGTATCTTCTCAAAGACTAGTGTTGCAATATGTTGAGTGCCAAAGACATAGCTCCTAGTACAGAGCGCCAAGGAGCGAATACCCCCAGCGTTCTGCGTTACGCTCCCAGTTGTGGCACAATGGCATTATTATATGATGCTGTAATTAATAATAGCATTTCTATTACATTCTTATGTCTCAGTAAAAAACATTTAATTACACTTGCTGTAACAACGTCTACATTTACATTTATTAAACCAGTGAGTACAAACATTATTATTAGTTCTGTTTTTAAACATTTCTTAACTTAACTGGCAGTGCTGGCAAGAACAGTAGAGTTGCAACAGGTTCAGACATCTTTGAGGGGTGGAGGGGACACGAGTAACTTCTGAATGGCTGCTTGTGTACCAACGGTGCAGAGTGAGGCCAATGAAACCCTGCAGCCCCTGCCGGGTGCAGTGTCAAGCTGTGCTACAGCCCCCGCCGGGTGCAGGGTCAAACTGTGCTGCAGCCTGCAGCCTTCTACGTGTAGTGTCAAGCTGTGCTACAGCCTGCAGCCTTCTAGATGCAGTGTCAAGCTGTGCTACAGCCCCCGCCGGGTGCAGGGTCAAACTGTGCTGCAGCCTGCAGCCTTCTACGTGTAGTGTCAAGCTGTGCTACTGTCTGCAGCCCCCACCGGGTGCAGGGTCAAACTGTGCTACAGCCTGCAGCCTTCTAGGTGCAGTGTCAAGCTGTGCTACAGCCTGCAGCCCCCGCCGGGTGCAGGGTCAAACTGTGCTACAGCCTGCAGCCTTCTACGTGTAGTGTCAAGCTGTGCTACTGTCTGCAGCCCCCACCGGGTGCAGGGTCAAACTGTGCTACAGCCTGCAGCCTTCTAGGTGCAGTGTCAAGCTGTGCTACAGCCTGCAGCCCCCGCCGGGTGCAGGGTCAAACTGTGCTACAGCCTGCAGCCTTCTACGTGTAGTGTCAAGCTGTGCTACTGTCTGCAGCCCCCACCGGGTGCAGGGTCAAACTGTGCTACAGCCTGCAGCCTTCTACGTGTAGTGTCAAGCTGTGCTACTGTCTGCAGCCCCCACCGGGTGCAGTGTCAAGCTGTGCTACAGCCTGCAGCCCCCGCCGGGTGCAGGGTCAAACTGTGCTACAGCCTGCAGCCTTCTACGTGTAGTGTCAAGCTGTGCTACTGTCTGCAGCCCCTGCCGGGTGCAGTGTCAAGCTGTGCTACAGCCCCCGTCGGGTGCAGGGTCAAACTGTGCTACAGCCCCCGCCGGGTGCAGGGTCAAACTGTGCTACAGCCTGCAGCCCCCGCCGGGTGCAGGGTCAAACTGTGCTACTGCCTGCAGGCCACCCCCCTCCCCCCCCGGGTGCAGCCGCGCGCTGTGCTGCTGTGTGCAGGACCGGGCGGGTGCAGTGTCAAGCTGTGCTACTGTCTGCAGCCCCTCCCACCCCCCGGGTGCAGCCGCGCGCTGTGCTGCTGTGTGCAGGACCGGGTGGGTGCCGTGTCAAGCTGTGCTTTTGGCAGCAGCCCCCGCCGGGTGCAGGGTCAAGCTGTGCTACGGTCTGCAGCCTGCCACAAATTCAGTGAACTCACAGTAAAGGTAGCCAGTTTTATAGGAGGTGGGCTGCGCATGCCCATCACTGATTGACAGTACAGGATTCAGGCTACGTGTGCCCACCACTGATTGACAGTAGAAGAGGCGGGCTGCGAGTTGGCCTATGTAGCCTCGACGTCTCTCCCCAGCCAGGTAATTATTACGTCAGCCTGTGGCTGAGGAGTGCCAAACAGGCCTACGTTCAGTTACCTAATACATGACACAAACAGCTTTATATAAATCATCGGGGTTCACATTGGGACTACTTTGGTTTATATATGAAACATATTGCACGTCTGTTGACATCTCACTGGTTCACACCAGTTCTATTGTTTTGCATGGACTGTAGTAGCTGGTGTTCAGTAGCATTAGTTTGAAGAACTAATATGATTGTTAATGCACAGTTAAACTATTGGTACACAAATCAAACTGAGCGGTTCATGTGGAAAAGCATACGACTTAAGGTGCTCCGTTTTTAAATGCAACATATCAGTTGTGTTCCATATGTACCATTTATGTCAGAAGAAACCTGCTGCCTCTAATTAGTGCATTTGTGTTTGCTCAGTAAATATTGGTGTTTGCTCAACACAGTTGAGTGCTGGCCCTGGGTATCAGGTTGGGGGCATACTCCGTTGGTTGACTCTCTTAACAAACTGGTTCCTCTGCCTAACATTTATGTATGCATATATAACATAGTGATGTACAGGCGTAACAAACATATCCAGATGTGTAATGTATTGGTGTCAATGCATTGTATGTTGGTTTTTACTCTTAAGGTGCTAGTTGTGTGAGAAACAGCCTGCTTCACTTATATATAATACTGCTTTGCCGGAGTAACATATGGTTCAGACACTTAAAGGACTTGTTCATATGCATACTATGTTGACCCACTCTTGTAATGTAATGAGTTGTGTGTCTCATATCTTCAATGAAATATGAAATCTGTCTGTTTCCAAGCATAACACCCTGACCTGTATTCCCTATCTACTGGCAGATATGCATATGTGGATGGTTCAGATGCATTATGTGTTGGTCCAATCTGTAATGTGCTGGTTTGTAAGTGTAATAAGTGGACTGCAATGTTTAAGCTGTTGGTTTGAAACCATGGTTTATTAGTTGAGGTGTCTGGGTGCCCGTCACTAGTAGTAAGGCCACTGTCTTGTTGGGTCCAGTCAAAGGTTTCAGAAATGTAAACCTGAGCTGAAACCCTGGTATCTGATGTGCAGAGAAGTACGGCTTAACTTAGAGAAAATGTGTTCAGCACTTAAAAGTACCAAAAAGACCTAAAAAGTCAAAAACACAACACAATAAAAAGCCCACTCCAGTTTATAGTAAAGAGCCAATAGTAGTTCATGGTAGTGGTAGCTAGGACCTAGACCTGATTTGAAGCTGCCTGTGATGGAGCATGGGTCAGATAAAATAATTGGATGGCCTCTCTAGTGCCTCGAAGTAGGGACGTTTGAAAAAGTTTCTAAGTCTCAAAGTGGACTTTTTGTTTTTTCTCAAGAAAAACTTTTCTCAGTGTGGGACAAACCTGAAATGTTGTACAACGCTGTGGAAATGCTAGTCAGATACTTTTCATGGTTGGTGTCTTTGAAGCTCTGGAGAAAGAGTTTTGAAAAGGTTCCCAACTTAATTTGGTGGTGTGTTATTTCATGTGATTACTGGAAGAGGTAGGTCTGCTGCTTCTTGTGGAGTTCAAGATGGTAAAGGAGAGCTCAGATGGGTAGCAGCAGGTTGTTCCACGCTTTAAAAGCTATGTAGGACACGGCTCGACAGCCAGATCTGGGTTTCCATATGTGTGCAAGTAGGAGTCCTGCCAAGGTGTCTGTAGTGTTAATTAAAGTGGATGCAATTGTTGAGGTATGCAGAGACCAGTATCTGTAGTGCTTGGTAGGTGTAGATGTGGGTGAGGGGTTTGAATTGTGCTTGTTTATGTGTGGGTAGCCAGCGTAGCTTCTTGAGGTGAGGTTAGGTTGCATGTGCCATGGGAGGCTGAGAATTATTCTTGCGGCGGAGTGCTGTTGATCACTGCATAGAAAGTGTTATGCATGTCCTTCCTTATGTATAGTACTGTGACCTGATAGCCAGAGCCTGTACCTCTTGTGCTTTGATCTCCCAGCAGTGTGCCTCCTTGTGTATAGTACTGTGACCTGATAGCCAGAGCCGGTACCTCTTGTACTTTGATCTCACAGCAGTGTGCCTCCTTGTGTATAGTACTGTGACCTGATAGCCAGAGCCCGTACCTCTATTCTTTGATCTCACAGCAGTGTGCCTCCTTGTGTATAGTACTGTGATCGGATAGCCAGAGCCTGTACCTCTTGTGCTTTGATCTCACAGCAGTGTGCCTCCTTGTGTATAGTACTGTGACCTGATAGCCAGAGCCCGTACCTCTTGTGCTTTGATCTCACAGCAGTGTGCCTCCTTGTGTATAGTACTGTGACCTGATAGCCAGAGCCGGTACCACTTGTGCTTTGATCTCACAGCAGTGTGCCTCCTTGTGTATAGTACTGTGACCTGATAGCCAGAGCCGGTACCTCTTGTGCTTTGATCTCACAGCAGTGTGCCTCCTTGTGTATAGTACTGTGACCTGATAGCCAGAGCCGGTACCACTTGTGCTTTGATCTCACAGCAGTGTGCCTCCTTGTTTATAGTACTGTGACCTGATAGCCAGAGCCGGTACCTCTTGTGCTTTGATCTCACAGCAGTGTGCCTCCTTGTGTATAGTACTGTGACCTGATAGCCAGAGCCGGTACCACTTGTGCTTTGATCTCACAGCAGTGTGCCTCCTTGTGTATAGTACTGTGACCTGATAGCCAGAGCCCGTACCTCTTGTGCTTTGATCTCACAGCAGTGTGCCTCCTTGTGTATAGTACTGTGACCTGATAGCCAGAGCCGGTACCACTTGTGCTTTGATCTCACAGCAGTGTGCCTCCTTGTGTATAGTACTGTGACCTGATAGCCAGAGCCTGTACCTCTTGTGCTTTGATCTCACAGCAGTGTGCCTCCTTGTGTATAGTACTGTGACCTGATAGCCAGAGCCTGTACCTCTTGTGCTTTGATCTCACAGCAGTGTGCCTCCTTGTGTATAGTACTGTGACCTGATAGCCAGAGCCCGTACCTCTTGTGCTTTGATCTCACAGCAGTGTGCCTCCTTGTGTATAGTACTGTGACCTGATAGCCAGAGCCCGTACCTCTTGTGCTTTGATCTCACAGCAGTGTGCCTCCTTGTGTATAGTACTGTGACCTGATAGCCAGAGCCGGTATCTCTTGTGCTTTGATATCACAGCAGTGTGCCTCCTTGTGTATAGTACTGTGACCTGATAGCCAGAGCCCGTTCCTCTTGTGCTTTGATCTCACAGCAGTGTGCCTCCTTGTGTATAGTACTGTGACCTGATAGCCAGAGCCCGTACCTCTTATGCTTTGATCTCACAGCAGTGTGCCTCCTTGTGTATAGTACTGTGACCTGATAGCCAGAGCCGGTACCACTTGTGCTTTGATCTCACAGCAGTGTGCCTCCTTGTGTATAGTACTGTGACCTGATAGCCAGAGCCGGTACCTCTTGTGCTCTGACTGCACAGCAGTGTGCCTCCTTGTGTATAGTACTGTGACCTGATAGCCAGAGCCGGTACCTCTTGTGCTTTGATCTCACAGCAGTGTGCCTCCTTGCGCATCGTACTGTGACCTGATAGCCAGAGACGGTACCTCTTGTGCTCTGACTGCACAGCAGTGTGCCTTCTTGTGTATAGTACTGTGACCTGATAGCTGTAATGTATTCCTTTGATGTTTTGACTGTGTCCTTGAGTATATATAGTGCAGAAAGCGCGACAAAAGCAACCCCGTCTGCGCTCGTCCATGTCCAAAATGCGCCAGGAACCCTGTTGGTTTCCGTAAGTACTTTAGGGATTTTTTAAAACAATTTAAGCATATAGGAGGTATCAAGATGGCCGGCGCGTGAGGAGCTCTGGCTGGGAGCTCCCGGGCCACGGTTTGCCTTTTGGCGGTAATCCCCTTGAATAAATCCCCTCCTCGCAATACTTACCCCCTCGTGGGTCTGCCTGATCCGATCGGCTTTCCAATCCCCTTTTTACTTCTCCCCCTCTACCTTCTATGCCCCCTCAGACATTTTGTCTTTGTTATGTTATACTTTTCAAACTCTTGTTACTGTGGAACACTGTCTTTTGCTATGGGTATTTTAGGCTCCAGTAACGAATGTCATTTTGTAACACGTGATTCCTCATGTAAAGCGCTATGATACCTCCGGGTCTAGCCAGCGCTATATAAGACTCTTCAAATAAATAAATAAGTAGGCGGACACTCTAGTTGTACTTATAAGTGTGACTCTTTTGATACTGTACAAATTCCATTTATCTATCCTAGCTGCCAGTTCACAATCTGGAATTAGGAAAAGGCGGTGAGTAAATCTTCCCCTACCCTCTACCCTTCGATCTCATGCACCTTACTTAATGCTCGGTCGATGATTAAGCATCGCTGTGAGATTTATGAGTACTTAGAAGCGCACAACCTGGAAATTATGGTTGTTACAGAAACTTGGGCGTATGTAATCTCCTGCCCAGATATCATAGCGACCCTTCCTTTAGGTTATCAGATTGCCCGCTTTGACAGGAACCTGAAAAAAGGTGGCGGGATTGTGATTCTTTATAAAAACTGCTTTGAGATGACCGGTCTTCCGGCCCTCATCTCAGGCTGGGAGGCTGTCTTGTTTAGTTTTAATGAGAAGAACCAAACCAAGTTGCATCGTCTTTTAGTCGATAAAGCTCCTGGTCCTCAGACTGCATTCTTGGAATCCGTTAATGAATTTCTACAAAGTAATGGACTTCTAGATAATTTTACTATACTGGGAGATTATAATTTTCATCTTGATGAGTTGATTAATAAAGACACCATATCTCTTACGGATAATCTATTATGTTTTGATTTACAACCACTAGTCGCTGCTCCCACCCATCAAGCTGGCCACATGCTAGATGGTATTAACACGAATTCTCTGGACTTGTATTTACTCTATATCATACAGGTTACTTGGTCTGATCATAAGGATGTCCAATTTGAGTTTTGTTTCAAGCAGGCGAAGACAGGACTCAGCTCAGAACACCAGATTAAGAAGATCAGGCCTTGGAACAAAGTAAACGAACAAGATCTAATTAGAACACTTGAGTCCACTCATTTGGTGTGAACGGTCACTCCTGATATGGCAGCTTTGCGATATTCCAACTAGATTCACGAGGCTGAAATGACATTAGCCACTTTGAAGAAAGTCATTAGTAACAGAAGAAGCCTGTCGGCCCCTTTGTTTTCTGATCAATTAAGACAAAAAAAGAAAATGTGTTATCAAAAGGAAATAGAGACAGAACTATGCCCGGCGGAAGAAGTGAGATATAAAGAGCAGCTTCAGGAATATAAAAATTTGATTGTAGCTGAGAAAACAACTTTCTTTACCAATAAAATTTGATCGGAGTCGAACTCGCCACGCCAGTTGTTTAAGACGGTGTCCAGTTTATCAGACCGGGTGGCCTCGCCTACTCGGCCTCCCTCACTGCTCATTTGTGAGGATCTACCAAGATTCTTTAAAAACAAAGTTGAGGCAGTCTACAAAGATCTTATTTTTAATAATGGCTCGAATAATTGACCACAAACCTCTTATAATGCGACCTAGGCCGTCAGTCTCTCGATAGCATCCCTGCTTTTTCTGTAGATCACGTGATTGAGCTCTTAAAAGGAAGTAGATCTGGTGCTCCCTCGGACGCCTGCCCTCCCAAGCTGTTGCACAACATAGTAGATTGGATTGCACATCCACTCTCCTGAATGTTTAACAACATTTTAATATCTGGAATTTTTCCCTCTGAGTGGAAAAAGGTTACTATCCTGCCTCTCCTCGAGAAACAATCCCTAGACCCAGCTGAAGATCAAAACTACCCCCCTATATCAAGACTACCGTTTCAAGCGAATGTAGTTGTAAGACATCTCAATTCCTGTCTGACTCAGTACCTGGAACAACATGACGTTTTAGATGGGGTACAATTTGGGTTTAGAAAAGCTCATTCGACGGAGACAGCCTTACTCATCGTGAAGGAAGAGGTTAGGGCGATGCTGAACCGTGGTGATAGAGCTGCGGTGGTCCTTTTGGACACAGTAAGTCATGTAATTCTGAAGCAGCGGCGCCTTGACATCGGTGTCAATGGTACAGCCTACGAACTGCTCTGCTCTTTTCTGGACGAGAGAGAACAGTCTGTTTTTTGGGGGGATTTCAGGTCCGAATCCATTTGCCTGCCTTGTGGGTTTCCGCAGGGCTCATCAATAGCCCCACCTTATTTAACATCTATGTGGCCCCTCCTCCGCTTCCGGACGGATATCTCATTTTGGAATCCATCCTGGTGGCCTGCGGATCTGTGTCCTGTCCTCATCCCAGTGGCCAAATCCAAGAATCTTGGAACAATATTTGACACTAAGTTGTCCTTTTGGGATAATGTTAACCATCTTACATCTTCTTGTTTTTATACATTGAAAATCCTACGAAAAATGACCCACTTTCTACCATTGGAGTTACAAAAAAGTGTATATTCTTCCCTAGTCCTATTGAAATTGGACTATTCTATGCCCTTTTGGTTGGTGCCCAGCAAGGTATTCCAAGCAGACTTCAGAGAATACAAAACGCTGTGGTCAGGGTTTTGAAAAACATTAACAAATCGGAATCAGTGACCAAATACAGACATTAGCCACACTGGGTGCCAGTCAAAACAGAGTAGCTTTCAAGGCCTTGTGCATAGTCCACAAAGCAGTGCATCTTCCTAAACTGCTTAGGAAGACATTTTCATGGTATCACCAAATAGAACAATGTGGTCTATGAGTTCCATGACTTTGTCAGTTTCCCGCTTTCACAAGGTTTCTTGGGGAGGGAGAAGTTTTTCTTTCCACATCTCGCCTTTGGACTCAAATGCCCATCTCTCTGAGGAGCTCCACCAACTTTTTGGCTTTCAGAAAGCTTCTCAAAACCTGGCTGTTTACTCTTTCGCTTGAGATCCTGCTTTTTAATCTCTCTTTTTTTGCAAGCAGCGCCAAGACATCTTTCGGAATACGCTGTGCGTTA
This sequence comes from Lissotriton vulgaris, assembly GCF_964263255.1. Classification (NCBI taxonomy): domain Eukaryota; kingdom Metazoa; phylum Chordata; class Amphibia; order Caudata; family Salamandridae; genus Lissotriton; species Lissotriton vulgaris. The sequence continues at coordinate 269,694 of NW_028249799.1, forward strand.
TAAATTAAAATCAAATCATTAACATGATAGCAGGAGTGGGGACCTCTAGTGCCTTGACTCGTGGCAGTGGGCTTCAGTATGTGTAGTAGTGTGTCCTGATTGAGGAGCCTGGTACCTCTGGTCCTGTGACTGTGCAGCAGTGTGCGTGATTCTGAATAGTACCATCAGTGGTAACCTCATGGCAGGAGTTGCTTTGACTGTACCACTGTGTGTTTCAGTAAGTGTAGTGCTATGACCTGGTAACTCGAGCGAATAACTATGGTGATCCGACTGTGTGGCTGTGTCTTCCTTGTGTATGGTACTGTGATCTGGCAGCTGAAGCAGTGAGGAAACTGTGGGGCGATCATGTATCCACCAGAGATCTTTGCCGATGCGCAGAAGCCTTTGTGTCTGTGTTGTTTTTGACTCTAGTTTCCTTTTTGCTTCTCTAGCTCTACGCGGCCACAGAAGCTGTCCTCATCGCACTAGTTGGTGCAACGCCTCGTTTCCAGTGGGACTGGAAGGGTCTCACCGTTAATAACAGTCTTGGGAACCAGTCCGTGATCAATGACCAGGCCTTCCGGGACTGGTATAGGACAGCCAATCAGAGCGAGCGGGAGAAGCGCATCCTGTTCGATAATGACTTCACTTCAATCGCCACCGAGGTAAGATCTGGCCACGCCATTTAGGTAATATCCTGCATTTAGTCTCCTCTGTCAGTATCCCACCTTGGTGTGCCATCTCATCTGGATGCAATCTAGTGATAGCTTTAATGATGCTGATATGACATGCCTCCTGGAGGTGTGGAATTAATGACACTTTAATGATGTTGATATAACATGCCTCCATGAGGTGTGGTTTCTGGCAATACATATAACAATGTTGATATAACATGCTTCCCTGAGGTATGGAATCTGGTCACACCTTTAATAATGTTGATATAACATGCCTCCTGGAGGTCTGGAATCAATGGCACTTTAATGATGTTGATATAACATGCCTCCATGAGGTGTGGTTTCTGGCAATACATATAACAATGTTGATATAACCTGCTTCCCTGAGGTATGGAATCTGGTGATACCTTTAATAATGTTGATATAACATGCTTCCCTGAGGTATGGAATCTGGTGAAACCTTTAATAATGTTGATATAACATGCTTCCCTGAGGTATGGAATCTGGTGAAACCTTTAATAATGTTGATATAACATGCTTCCCTGAGGTATGGAATCTGGTGAAACCTTTAATAATGTTGATATAACATGCTTCCCTGAGGTATGGAATCTGGTGATACCTTTAATAATGTTGATATAACATGCTTCCCTGAGGTATGGAATCTGGTGAAACCTTTAATAATGTTGATATAACATGCTTCCCTGAGGTATGGAATCTGGTGATACCTTTAATAATGTTGATATAACATGCTTCCCTGAGGTATGGAATCTGGTCATACCTTTAATAATGTTGATATAACATGCCTCCTGGAGGTGTGGAATCAATGACACTTTAATGATGTTGATATAACATGCCTTCATGAGGTGTGGTTTCTGGCAATACCTATAACAATGTTGATATAACATGCTTTCCGGAGGTGTTGAATCTGGTGATACCTGTATTGATGTTGATATAACATGCCTCTTACTTTGAAGTGTGGAATATGGTAATACAGTTAATAATGTTTATATAACATACTTCCTGGAGATGCTGTATCTGATGATACCTTTAATAGTGTTGATATAAAATGCCTACACCTTTCATAACGTTGATATAACTTATCTCCAGGAGGTGTGGTACCTGGTGATACCTTTAATAAGGCTGATATAACATGCCCCCAGGAGGTGTAGATGGCTGCAGATCTGTGTCCGAATAAATAACCACTTATCTTCATGATAATAAAAGTCCTAAGGGGGGATGCCTGGCTGATGCCACCCAGGAGTCGCATTGGCGTTGCAGGGGTTGGGAGTGATTGATTGGTAGCATGTTTGCATAGTAAATTGGTACTTGGTACTCTGTGGCAAACCTAGTTTCCATGGTGATAGAGAACCCTTTATTTCTACTATGGCATTTATTTCACCGCCCCCCAACCCTTCCAACATGGAGTCCCTGATGTGGCTGTTTTATCTCTGAAGTTTTTGAAATAAGGCTTTAAGCTGCGCACTTCAGGTTATTATCAAGGAGACAACGATAAATCGCCACATAACCAAGCTCTCAAACCCCAGGCGCCTGCAGTGTTAATTAAAAACTTTATAACTTTAAAAAGGAAAGTGAAAATAATTCACCGTTTAACGGAGCACCGAAGAAAAGGCAAAGTAAATAGCTAACATGTAAAGGCAATTTACAGAAGAAATAAAACTAAAAGGCGCACTTTAAACCAACTTGTTACTGAAGAGAAAAGAACTATTTGTAGGTGGAAGTGAACAATGTGCTTAAGCTTTGTGCAGTCACTCAACATGGAGGGAGCCAATGGGTAAGCTGGGCTGACCCTCTGTTTCATGCAGTGTGCTGTGATGGGGGAAGCAAAATATGATTGACAATTTAGGTGACCAATAGGTGTAGCCCTCTCACCGAAAGCCTATCTAAGTAGCTGTGTAACAATTTGTTTGAAAACCATATTCTGGCAAGACAGTTAAGGTTATTTCAGAGACCAGACCTAAAATTGTCACAAACCCATGTCAAATTTTATTCCTTGATAGTTTGACCTTGTTTAAGAATATTCTGTCCTGGTATGTAGTTCCACTAGTTTCAGATTTTGCCAGTCTCCACTTCTGGAGTTTGAGGGCTAAGTTTATATATAAGTGACATTTCTGTGGTTGGCATACGGTGTTCATTGGGCACTAAACCGGTTCACTTATATACTGAATGTAGGAAATTAGGGTCTGCTTCCTACGGTCACCCCCACTTTTTGCTGTGATTCTCTGTTTTTTTTACTTTAGTGTGGCTGTGGGCCTGCTGATCAGACCCACAGCCCAGCTGTTCTCTCTCTAAATTGATACCATGGGAATTGGGTCACCTCTGTGAGCCCCTGTACAGTGCACCATAGGTACCCAGGGCATAGTTGCTTCCAAGGCCTACCAGGGGATGCAGCCTGTATTATGCCACCCCTGGCTGGCCATCCAAACTGACACCACAGGCTGATCACTCAGCTTGGTTAAGGTGTTGTAATCACCCTTGCTTAGATATAGTATACCTATATCTACCCTTATATATATAGACACATATATACCTATAAGTCACTCCTATGGCAGGCCTTGACAATCCTGAATGCAGAGTGCTTGGTTTCATGTGAGATGGTGCTCTAGCATGAGCTGAGCTCTTCTACAGCTTTCGGAACCTTCTCCTTATAGTGGTTCTATGATATAGCCATACCATATACTCTCAAGTGCATTATAATCCTTGCGGTTAATGCTAACTTCAGTTTGGCTTTATCAAAACATGTTGTGTAAGGTGTCAAACACTTTGGAATACTACCCCCCCGCCCCCCTTTAGAGGGAGAAGACATGTAGTTACTGCTTTACCCGGTTAAAGTTGAACAGAGTTTCAGCATCACAAAATGGATGCTGCTGCCACAGACACAAGTCTGATCTCCTGCAGCTGGGGGAAACTCCAGCAAGGGAGGCCTGGACAATAGGTTTCCTGTCGAGGAAGGTGCCAGCACCTCCCCAGACAGCCTGAAGTGTATTGGGGCAGGGTGGGTTGAATGGAAAGATGCTTTTCCAGACACTGCCTGGGGCACACAAGGTGCTCCATGCATAACCTGGTTCAAACCAGTTGCTGGGGCACTCCAGCCTGCTCTGGCGCGAAACTGGACAAAGGGAAAGGGATGTAACCACCCCCATCTCAGGTCCACTCATAGGAGGGACCTAGCAGGTAATCCAGTCCCTTAGTTTAGTATGAAGATAGGAGCTGTGTCTAGAGACATTAGATTAATCCTGGATGAAACTTTGACACAAACTCTTGTACCTTCGACATTCTATATCGACTAGAAGACTGACGACATCTCCCTTGTGGTCAAGGAGTGACCCCTCTGTGCAAACAGGCACCACCAGTAACTTGCCGGTTTGGTTTGTCGACGATCCTGCCGGAACCCGAAGACTGAGCTACTCAGGGACAGGACTTCCAGACTTCTCCGACTCCGATCCACATCAAAGCTGAGACCCGTGCCGGACATGACAGACGTGGGACCGGACACCCTGGACATCCTGCATTTTGCTAACAGTGCAACTCCTGAGGCACCCTCGCAGTTGTGCATTGGGGTTTGAGAAGCCCCAGACCCGAGCTACATTTGCACCAAAGCTCAGCCCTCCACACTCCACGAGTGCCGCATGGGACCTGCTCCTGCATTTCAGCTCGACGCGTCTTCCCAGTTGCTAGCCCGTTGGCTAGTGAGCCCTCTGAAGACGAACCTCTGAAACTAAACTGCTTTTCTGGTTGCTCCAGGCTTGCTCCAGCTTCCCTCCAAATGAGAAGCTCCCCAGACCTTGCTGGTCTGACTAGAAGCCCATCTTCACTTTCTGCGTGGATTGTTGGGTCCAGTCCGGATACCGACACCGCAGTCAACTAGATCCTTTGTGGGACAGCTCGAATCCATCTCCTGGTCGTCGTCCATGCCTCCTGGTCCTCGTGGAGAGACAAGCTTCACCTCTTCACCTCTTCACCTGAATCAACTCGACATCGCCTGGTTCCTTCCTCAATCAATCAATCAAAGACATTTATAGAGCGCGCTACCTACCCGTAGGGTCTCGAGGCGTTTTGGGGGGGGTGGGGGGGGGGGTGCCGCTACTGCTCGAACAGCCAGGTCTTGAGCTTCTTCCTGAAGGAGAGGTGGTCTTGGGTCAGGCGCAGGTCGGCCGGGAGGGAGTTCCAGGTCTTGGCGGCCAGGTAGGAGAAGGACCTTCCTCCTGTGGTGGCTCTGCGGATGCGTGGGACGGCGGCGAGGGCGTGGCTGGCGGATCGGAGGTGGCGTTTGGGAGCCTGGTTCCTGGTGGCGTTTGGGAGCCTGGTTCCTTCCTGGTCACTGGCTAGTGACCCAGACTCTGTTCCCTCTGCTTTCAGGTTCTTCACGTCTCCGATCCTCCCTTGGATCCACCCGGACACTTTTCCTCTGGTCGCCTGCAGCACTTCTTTGCAGATCTCCATAGAAAACATCGACGAAACCCGACACAAAAAGACACCTATGCACCCGGCTTCCCTGGATGAGGTAACTCGAGTACTCCGGTTCTTCTGTGGGTGTTGACTCTCGAAGTGTCCTAGTTTAAAGGGGTTTTACCGTAGTCCATCCGGAAGTATCCTTAATCAGTAACTTTGTAACTTCTTCGTTCTCCATTATAAGTCAATGGTAACTCCCAACTGTGTTTAGACACTGCAAGCGTATCCCGTGGGTCTCCTACTTCCTAACCTTTGGTTGTCTAGTGTAGCCCCAGCGATTCCCTAGGCCCTAGGCCTATTCCCGAAGTGGTTCTTATACCACTTACTTAGTATATGGTTCGTGAGGCCCCCAGGGCAGAACTATATTTGTGCAACTTATAGTATGCTTAATGAGTCACTTGTGATGTATATCGATCTCTGACCCCATAAAGAGTTCAGAGGGGTTGTGTTAGAAATAAATACATATATATTTGATATATACCTTGTGTGGTGTCCTTTCATTTGGTACTCAAGGGATTATAATTGGTAAAACTGCTTGCTTCACATGCTCTCTGAGGTTTTAGCCTAAGACTGCTTAGGCCTAAGCCCAAGAAGCTTGTCTATAAGGTTGACTTTACAACCACCATCAATAAGTGTCGTTTAGACTGGTGCAGGGTGCCCACTAGAATAGTGGACAGCATATGCCAGGCCAACTTCTCACACTGAACTTGCCAACTGTGTTTGTGGGGGTGTCATGATGACTGACAGTAAAGAAATGATCGTACATTTGAGAGAAGATCCATGCAAATAAAAGTGTACACAAATAATCTGGATGTATTTGCACTAATCCCAAGTAGGACCTAACTCCTTGAGAACATGTGGTCTCCTTAAGCTACTTTTGTTATCTAAATTAAAGTTAGTGCTGTATAAAAAAGAAATAAAAGAGCTAACAATTTGAAATAAGAGTAGAATGAATTGTAAAACGTCAAGAATACTTAATATAAGAACACAAGCAATAATCTTAATGAATAGAAAACAAACCTGGTGAATGTTGCTCATAAATTAAACTTGAATTCCGCACCCTTTAACTCAAGGGGATTATGGTGCAGCGCCCCCTTCTGTGGGAAAGGGAAGTATGCAGCTTCTTAATGTACCACCCTCAGAGGCACCCTGATCTACCGTCCCCCGGGACCACACACCCAATTCAGCGAGGACATAGCCGACTTCGTCAGCCCGCATGCCCTCCCCTCTGCTGACTACATCCTCCTGGGGGACCTCAACTTCCACCTGGAGAACAACAACGACCGCAACACCACCACCCTGCTCGACAACCTCGCCAACCTCGGACTCCAGCAACTGGTGACCACCCCCACCCACCTCGCCGGACACACACTTGACGCCGTCTTCTCATCCAGCAAAGACATCGCCTTCAGCCACGCCACAGGACTCCACTGGACGGACCACAGCTGCGTCCACTTCACCTTCAGAAGAACGATGACCCACCACCACCAGCAACAGGTCGCCCGCAGAAGCTGGAGCAAGATCACAGCCGACCAGCTCGCCGCTTCCCTGAGCCAGCACCCTCCCGCCAGCTCAGCGAACCCCAGCCAGGCCGCCGACAACCTCACGAAGTGGATCAGCAACTGCGCGGACGAACTCGCCCCACTGAGGACCCCGCCCAGCAGACCCGGCAGCAAGAAGGCCCCGTGGTTCACCGACTAACTCAAGAGCTCCAAGAAGAACTGCCGAGCCCTCGAGAAAACCTGGAGAAGGGAGCCAACACCGGACAACATGACCACCCTCAAGCTTGCCACCCGGAAGCATCACCAACTGATCCGCGACACCAAGAAAACTGCATTCAAGGACCGGTTGGATAACAACGCACACAACAGCAAGGAACTCTTCAACATCGTGAAAGAGCTCTCCAACCCCAACGCCGGAAACAACGACATCACCCCATCGCAAGAACTCTGCAACTCCCTCGCCTCCTACTTCCACAACAAGATCGCGGACATACACAATAGCTTCAACACCCAACCGACGAACGCCACGTCCAACTCGACCGAACCACCGCCCCCCACCACCACCCTCCGCGCCTGGACTCCGATCTGCACCGAAGAAACCGTCCGCATGATGAACTCCATCCACTCCGGATCTCCGACCGACCCCTGCCCTCACCACGTCTTCAACAAGGCCGACGCCGTCATCGCACCCCATCTGCGGGACATCATCAACACCTCCTTCACCACCGCCACCTTCCCTGAGAGCTGGAAGCATGCCGAACTCAGCGCTCTACTCAAGAAACCAACAGCGGACCCCACCGAACTCAAGAATTACCGCCCCATCTCGCTGCTCCCGTCCCAGCCAAAGTCATCGAGAAGACCGTCAACAAACAGCTGGCCGCCTTCCTCGAGACGAACGGATCCCTCGACCCCTCACAGTCTGGCTTCCGAGCCAACCACAGCACCGAGACCGCCCTCATCGCTGCCACCGATGACATCCGAACCCTGATGGACAACGGAGAAACAGCGGCCCTCATCCTACTAGACCTCTCCGCGGCCTTCGACACCGTCTGCCACCGCACCCTAGTGCAGCGCCTCAGCAACGTCGGAATCCAGGAGAAGGCGCTGGAATGGATCATCTCCTTCCTCGACGGAAGAACTCAGAGAGTCAGTCTACCACCGTACAAGTCAGAGGCCACCAAAGTCATCTGCGGCGTCCCTCAAGGATCCTCGCTGAGCCCAACCCTCTTCAACGTCTACATGAGCCCCCTCGCGGCCATCGCACACCAACACAACCTCAACATAATCTCCTACGCCGACGACACCCAGCTGATCCCCTCCCTGACCAACGACCCCGCCGCTGCCAGAGCCAACCTGCACGAAGGGATGAAAGAGGTAGCCGAGTGGATGTCGACCAGCCACCTGAAGCTGAACTCGGACAAGACGGAAGTCCTCATCCTGGGATCCTCGCCCTCCGCCTGGGACGACTCCTGGTGGCCCCCCGCCCTGGGCACCGCACCCAAACCGACAGACCACGCACGCAACCTGGGCTTCATCCTGGACTCCTCCCTCTCCATGACCAAGCAAGTCAACGCCGTCTCCTCGTCATGCTTCAACACCCTGCGCATGCTACGGAAGATCTTCCGGTGGATCCCCACCGAGACCAGGAAGACTGTCACCCAGGCACTCGTCACCAGCCGTCTGGACTACGGCAACGCCCTCTACGCCGGAACCACCGCCAAGCTCCAGAAGAGACTCCAACGGATCCAGAACGCCTCAGCCAGACTCATCCTCGACATCCCACGACACAGCCACATCTCCGGACACCTAAAAGACCTGCACTGGCTCCCGGTCAACAAGAGAATCACCTTCCGTCTCCTTACCCACGCACACAAAGCTCTTCACGACCAAGGCCCGAGCTACCTCAACAACCGCATCAACTTCTACGCTCCCAAACGACACCTCCGATCAGCCAGTCACGCCCTCGCCGCCGTCCCCCGCATCCGAAGAACGACAACAGGAGGAAGGTCCTTCTCCTACCTGGCCGCCAAGACCTGGAACTCCCTCCCGACCGACCTGCGCCTGACCCAAGACCACCTCGCCTTCAGGAAGAAGCTCAAGACCTGGCTGTTCGGGTAGCAGCAACACACCCCCCCCCCCCTAGCGCCTTGAGACCCTCCGGGTAAGTAGAGCGCTCTATAAATGCCTGTGATTGATTGATTGATTGAATGTATGACATGTGCCTCTCATCACAGCAAAGCTTAGTGCAAACAAAGACCTTTAAGAGCGAGACTTGCCTTCTTTCCACCCTCTAACCACACCTCTTGTTCCTCTGTCTCTCCCAGTGGTGCCTGGTGGACACTGCAGCGTACAAAATCAACTTGGCCAGCTCCCTCTTCTTTGGTGGCGTCTTCTTTGGCGTACTCATCTTCGGGCAGCTGTCGGACCGCTTTGGGAGGCGAAAGCTGTACCTCATAGGTAACCACAACAGTGACTTTTCTCTCCACTGTATGAAACTTACCTGTCCTCTGAGGGCAGTGTTATGAAGCTTAGCTTGTTTGTGTTAAAACTTGTCTATTATTATCTTTGGTTAGTTGTAAATATCTCAAATGTTAAACTTCCTGGTACTCATTGAGTATGTGGCAGCAGGTATTTCTATGCTTCTGCATGTGAGTGTCAGCCCCATCACTGTACAACTTTCTTATTTTCATATTTTATTGATCTTTATCCGAAAACCTTCAATGGTTTTGCCCTGTAAAAATTGGAACCGATCAATAACTGGCCACGTTCAGATTTAGTACAAGTAGGGCATAACATGGAGCGGCCCTGTAGCATGCTGATAGATGCTTGATTACATTCTGAATGATCACCGTTAACTCGGTTGACCTGTCATAATCAAACATAAGGACCAATACGGGATTAAATTCATAACAATGACAAACTTTGCTAATTAGCTAGTGAAGATAACATGTTAGTAGTAAATAAGTTACAACCTAGCATGAGTATAAATACAGCATTTCATTTTTTTTTGTTTTGCAATTTTTTATTGTTATATAGTTGTGTTTAAACAGGTCTGGGCAGTGATAAAGTACATGAAGTATGTCACATTCTGGGTGGGCACATCCCTGACAGTCGGCATGGTGTGATAGTCATCCGGCTCTGAGCTTTTGTGGGCTCTAGCATCAGTATTGTATCGTTCTGAAGAGAGTAAATGTTATTCTAGATTCTCTAACTCCCCGCCTAGATCTCCAACCACCTCTTTCCAATCTTCTTCTGTATAGCCCACTTGTAGTAGTCCTTCCCACTTGGCGCGCAATTGTGAAAATAGGGGTTGGAAATGCTTATTTTCTACGATTAAAAGATAAAAGCCTAAAACCACTCCCTTAAATAGTCCCCAATCCTTTAGATATTGCAGTTAGGAGGAAAGGTTTCGGACCCACTGCGGTTCACCCAAGGTAGTGCGAAAGGAGTGATTCAATTGTAAGCATTTCCATTCCTGGCTACAAGGGAGATGAAACTATTCCTCTAGTGTTGCAAAGTGTTTAAGGTGTCTCTCTCTACCTGAAGCTGATCAATCTTTTGAATCCCCTTTGCCTGCCATGACTCTCAAGCTACGGGTTTACCCCCTACCTGAATCTGTATGTTATGCCAAATCTGTTCCCCGGTATGGATGCAAGTGTCGCCTAGAAACAATTTATGTAAATGCTGCCAAGTCAGATTAGTTATGTGAATGATTGGATTTGTGAGCTGCGGGGCTGTTGGTTTCTGGCTGTATAGTATTTGAAGGTCTGGGCCTCTACGTTATCATCTGTTGAATGTCCTACCAAAACGAAGTATCCGAATGCGTCGGCCAGAGGTATGGTAGCTGAGATAAATGGAGTGCTGTGGACTAGTGTTCTGCTCTAGGAAGGCCCAATCCACCTTCCGTTCTATGGGCTATCATTCTAGGCTTCATACCTCTCCACACCAACATCTTTATCCCCTTGTCAGTGCGTCTCCGGATGGAGATCTTGACTGCAAGCAGCAGCGCCCGTAAAGCATATGTGAATCTGGGGACTGTGACCATCTTGACAGCCCGAACCTTGCCCCAGAATGAATGGTTCGACTAACAATGCTTTCCATATTCTGCCTCAGTAGTTTTCACAAGTGGCTCTATGTTTTCTGCAACCATCCTTTGCAAACCCTATAAATGTAAATCCCCAAATAATTACAGAGTTTTAACTTATAATTTGCCATAGCTGCTGTTTTCATTATTCTGGACGGCGGTAGTAGCTCACTTTTATCCCAGTCGATCTTGTAGCCAGAGATGTCAGAGAAAGCTGGTATCAAGGACATCACAGAGGGCAACGAGGTGGCCAAGTCTGTCAAAGCAAGCAGAATGGCATCTGCATAAAGAATAATTTTGGACGGGCCTGCTGGTGTTGGAACCCCTTGATTTGCATATTCTTTCTTATAGTTGCTGCCAATGGTTCTAATGTTACTATGAACAAAAGGGCTAAGAAGGGGCGGCTCTGACTCTTATCACCTCGCACCAGGAGGGAGTCCGATAGAAAACCCCCACAGTTAGCCTGAGCCATGGGGCGATATAAATCCATCTGACCTTGCCGATTAGGTCATTGCCCAACCCAAATCTACTAAGTGTACAATACATGTGCTCTCACTTTATCCTATTGAACACCTTTTTGTTGTTGATAGATTGCGACCCTCTCCAAATAGGAAGAATCGCGGGGCAGCACCCTTGATGGCTGTTTGACTACAGTGCAACCCCAATGTAAGGTGAGGTCACACGTGGAGTACAACCTCTCCCAGAACGGGACGGAGTGATCATGCGAGACACAAAAGGCCAAGTTAACTAAGGAGCAGCTATCCGCCCTTATTCAAAATAGTTCAGTGAAATTCTCTTACTATTCCTTGTTCCAGGGGGTAACCATTCCCGCCCTGAAGAAAGTCCAGCACCCTTTATGGGGCAGCAGCGGACTGAAACCTGCTGGTAATAGGGCCTTAGGACCATAATATCCCTTCTGACCCATTTTTTTCAGTTTTTAGTGTCCCTGGCAGATCCAAGAATAAAGGGAAACTGGGATCTGCCTGAGGATTTTTAATCTTTATCCCCCTGGCCAAAAACATCTCATTAAGTGCTCCCTGAAAGATGCTCGAGCCCTCCCTGACTTCTAGGCGTCAGGGTGTCCCAATGATGAAACATGACACCACTAGCGTGTGTGAGGGAATATAAAACAAAAGGACGTGCCTCCTTTCCCACTCGGGACTGGTGCAACATTCATATCTTCACATAGGATTCTCCACCAAGTGTTAGTTCAGGAATTGTTCCTAGAAACGTAATCATTTAACATCGGTTAAATAATCAGGGGAGCACTCTTGGTGAAATAGTGTTGATGGATAACGCCATCCGTTCCTCCAGTGCATTCTTTGAAAGCCACAAGACATGAGCTAATGTACGCAGATGTTTGCATGAGGTTCTGCCCTGCACAAACCCTACTTGCGAGCCATGTACTAGAGTAGGGATAACCTTTTTGAGATGCGAGACCAGTATCCCCTCCTTACCTGTATATCTACGTTCAGCATGCAGATCGGGTGGTAGCTGCTACATGGCATTGGGTCTTTCGCTTCCATGGGGAGGACTGTGATCTGCTCCCTACTGGAAAGAGATTATAGACTGCCCTCAACCTTAGTCTCATTGTAGGCCTCTTACAGGGAATCTACAGCTTTGTTTCTTACCCATTTATGACATTTTCCCAGACATCCATCTTCCACTGGTGCTTTGTTGCAACAGGTGGTTTGTTAAGGCCTGGGAGATTACATCTTTTGTTTTCTCCCTCTAGCAGGCTCTTCCTGCTTCTTTAAGGCAGGGTAACCGAAGACCATTAAAAAAAACTGCCCTCTTTATAGCACAGTTTAGAGCTATATAACTCCGTATAGTAACTCGCAAATGCTCAGATACATTCTAAGGCTCAGTGAGGATTTTGCCATTTGGTGTTCAGTTCGATTTTGCTCTTTTTAAGCTGGCTTCTAGTATTCTTCGTGGGTGTGGAATGGCGGTCCCTCGTCGTAGTTTGGATATTCCGTACTGAGGACGCTTGTTTGTCGACTTGACTTCTATTGGCAAGGGCTGCGTCCCTCATTAACTATCCTCTGATTGTGGCTTTCCCTGCACCCATAAAGTCTGGGATGAATGGCCTGAACCCCTATTGTCCGCAAAGTAAGTGGTAAAGTAAGTAAAAAAGTAAGTGGTAAAGTGAGACATCAGTAGCATTTTTTCCTGGGGCATTTCAAAGTACAAAAATATAAAGGGACCTCAGCTTTCCATAGGGCTTACGAAAATTCTAATTCAGCTGTATACCGGTTGTAATAGAGGGTCATTTCCTAAATATTGCTACCCATGACTGTTGGTATCACTGCATGGGAGAGCAGAAAATAATCTGGCCTCGATCGTGTATCATGGTCATGTGAATGATGAGTGGCTGTACAAGGCGCCAGTGTCAGTCCGGCCATTGCCATCGCTAGCATCGGCCAGTCTATTTCATGAACCCTGTCGGCAGGGCCCGTCTTGTCTTTTATTAGATTGGGATAATGTTCCCGTCCCCACCCAGAATCAAGTGGAAGGTCCCCGTTTCTGTTAGGACTCTGTTGAACCGAAGAAGACATCGCTCGTTACTCCCGTTTGGTGCGTAGATGAAGCCCATACTCTACCACACACCTTGAGTTTCACTATCACATACCATCCTTCATCACCTGCCCGTGCGTGTAGTACTGTGCAAGAGAGTAACTTTATAAGTGAAACAGCAACTCCACATTACCTAGATCTGGAACCACCGGGTGTTCCCCCAATCTGTTGTGAGGGAAGTTTGCAGCTGAAACGAACCCGGCCCACCCAATACTTTTTAGTGTGGAGGATTCACTCTGCGATATGTGCATTTCTTGGATGAGTGCAATGTCTGTTTATTTGGAAACCGGGTACAAGACGATCCTCTTCTGCGTTATGTACTGTTGAGGTATCTGCTCCAAGCAACCCGAGGAGACACTGATCCATGCTGCACTTTGATTGGTGGGCCTCCCCTCTAGCGATACCAAACTCCTCAGTGTTTAGTAAAGCCATCTTCGAACTGTGGAGTTCGTAATGACAAACTCCCAGCCCATGTACTCCATATGGCTTTTACTGCATTTATAGTGTCTAAGAGTGGACTTAGACTCTGTAGGGGCATATTGCTGCCCTCCCCTGCAGTATAATACACCCTGCCTTGGGGCTGTGAGGCCTGCTAGAGAGGTGAGTTAATTAGGACTCAGGCAGTGGTTGTGGGCATGGCACACAGGGGTGTGTGCCATGTTGACTCTTGTGTTTTGCCTGCACTAAACCAAACCTTCTGCATCGGCTGTGGATATGTGTTAGGTGAGGGGTTGCTGAGGGTGGCACAATTCATATTGCAGCCCTTAGAGACGCTCTCAGGGCACAAGGCGCTTTGTACCACTGGAACCTTTTACAAGGAGCTTACATGTGGGCCAGAGGTACCATTTGTGGGAAAAAAAGGCACAGTTTTGGGAAAGAAAGTAGACACTGGGAACCTGATTTGCAGGGATCCAGTGCACACTCCGTCAAAGTGCATCAGCAATCAAGCAAAACGTGGTGGTAACCGTGCAAAAATGGTCTTTTCCGACAGGGAATGAAAGTCATCAAGACTCCAGCCTCAGTGGCTGTGGTCCTACTGTAGGAAGGTGGATATCTGACTATGGTTACCCCAAACTTTTTGCCTGGTGTTTAGCTGGTTTTTGACTTAGTTGGCCTGGGATCCTGATATTCAGGGCCCCTGGCTAATTGCTCTCTCCTTAAAATGGACTCCATGTACCTTAGGTGCATACACAATTGGAACTGGTTCTCCTTATAGGCCCCTGTAACAGTCTACCATAGGTACCCAGGGCATAGGTGTCACCAAGGCCTACCAGGGGCTGCAGCATGTATTGTGCCACCCCTGGTCTGGCCTCCATATTTGACACAACTGGCTGATCACTCAGCTGGGGTAAGTTGGTGTAATCACCTCTTACTTAGATATAGTATATCTATATCTAACCTTTCTGGACACATAGTAACCTATAAGTCACTCCTATGGCAGGCCTTAACAATCCTGGAGGCAGAGTGCTTGGTTTTTTGTGAGATGGTGCTCTAGCATGAGATGAGCCTGTCTGCAGCTGTTGGGAACAACTCCTTTAGCTGTTCCGGGATATTGCCATACCATATACTCTTACGTGCATTATAATCCATCGCGGTTATGTGCTAACTTTGGTTTGGCTTTATCAAAACATGTCGAGTAAGGTGTCATACGAATTGGGATACTACCCCCTCGCCAATTCTGGCGACGGGGGTAGCATTCCACCCTTCTACAGGGACACGACATGTACTTAACCTGAACCCCGGTTAAAGTTAAACTCGAGCCTCAGCATCACAACATGGATGCTGCCACCACAGACACAAGTCTGACCTCCTGCTGCTGGGAGTCCTTCCAGCGAGGGAGGCTTGGACAAAGGGTTTCCTGCCTTGGGAGGTGCTAGCACCACCCCAGACAGGATTTTGTGTATTGGGTAGAACAGGGCTGAATAGTATTAGACATGCCTGGGGCACACAAGGTGTCCCCATGCATAAGCCAGTCCAAACCGGCTTTCCTGCCCCAGTCCTGGCGCGAAGCTGGACAAAGGAAAGGGGGTGTAACCACCCCCCTTCCTGGTCCCACCCAGAGGAGGGACCTAGCGGGTGATCCGGCCCCCAGATTGAGAATAAGAGTAGAAGCTGTGTCCCAAGACTTCAGATCATCCCGAACTCGACTTGAAACTAAGAAGAAAACTGGACTTCGGCATTCTGCTGCACAGAAGACTGAAGAGCATCTCCCTTGTGTCCAAGGAGTGACCACCCTGTGAATACAGGCACCATCCAGCAACTCGACGTCTGCTTTGCCGCCGCCTCCCGCCAGAGCCCGAGCCCAGAGCCCGACAAGAACCTGATTCCCAGACATCTCAGAGCCCGATCCACAGTCCCTGAAAAGAAGAGACCTGTGGAGGCACCGAGAGACGTGGTACCGGACCTCTTGAAAGACCCCCGAGAAGCTGACTGCGCCGCACCCGAGGCACCCTCGATGCTGTGCTTTGGGGTTTGAGAAGCCCCACTACCGAGCAGCATTTGCACTGAAGATCAGCCCCCCAGCATCTCCACGATCTGCGGGGGGCCCTTTTGCATTTTGCCATCGACGCGCCATCCTGGCCACTTGCCACGTGGCTAGCGGCAATCTTGGCGATGAAACCTACAATCAACACCGCTGGTCTGGTTGCTCCAGACTGGCCCTCGCTCCCCTGAGAAGGAGCACCCGCTCTGACCTTGCTGGTCCGAGTGAGAAGCTTGCATCGATTCCTGCGTGGCTTGCTTTGGCCAAGGCCTGTTTGCTCCGATCAAGAAGCTGACACCGCCATCAGCTAGAGCCTTAGTGGGACAGCTCGTGACGGACGTCCTCGACCTCTTCGTATTCACGTGGCTGCAGAGACAATCTTCACCTTTTCACCTGTTTGCGCCCGACATTGCCTTGTTCCCTCCTGGTTCCACGGTAGTCACTGGCTAGTGACTTTGAACATTGTCCCCTCTGCTTTCAGGTCTTCACCTCTTCAGATCCACCCTTGGATCCACCGGAACTCTCCACGACGACCCGCCTGCAGCATCTTCATCTACAGGCTCCATAGACCAGCACGACGAAACCCGACACACTTTGAGACATATGCACCCGCTTTCTGTGGGTGAGGTAACCCTGGCACTCCGGTGCTCCTGTGTAGCAATACACCTCTAGTGTCTATGTTCCAAGTTGCTATGTTCTAGGTCATCCGGAAGGTTCCCTTTTCAGTAACTTTGTAACTTTTACGCACCATTGACTTGCATTGGTGTATGCGTGTGCTTTAAGCGCTGCACCCGAGTCCCGCGGGCCTTTCCCGACTTCTTCTTCTTCACTGTTAGTCCCGAACAGCTCCAGCGATTCCCCAGGCCCTAGGCCTACTTCCTTTCCAACTAGTGACTCTTATACCACTATTTTAGTATATGGTTTAGGTGGCCCCTGGGGCTCATCCATATTGTGCAGCTTTTGTATATATAAACAGTGTTTTGTTTTAATGCATTTGCTTCTGTGCTCATAAAGAGTATAGGGGATACTTGTATTAAATAAATATATATATATTTTCAATATATATCTGTGTGGTGTCCTTTCATTTGGTATTCAAGGGGATTGTGTATGGTAAAACAGCTTGCTTCACATGGGAACTGGACCACACTGCTTTGTCCACGCTACCACTAGGATAGCTGGTCTATAAGGTTGACTTACAACCAATCATCATAAGGGTTGCTTGGCATGGTACAAGGTGATCACTAGAACTAGTGAGCATCATATACTAGGCCAACTACTCACACCTACCATGAATTGATAAAAAAACATACAGAGCTCCAGAAGATTCCTCGACACTCCAAGGCAAATTCTGTAATATCCCGGGCTGCACACAGATGATCCAAAAATCCCTCGACACCGATTGCCACCCATCCTGACAAGGTGTCAAGAATTCCTGTCATGTGAGGGGAGGAAAACGGTAACCAGCGAAAACGGACTACATCTCCCAGGATGCTTAGCGGTTGAGAGGTTATGTAAACAGGAGAGCTGTTACATAACTCAAGGAAAACACGCCCTTATGTAAACAGGAGAGCTGTTACATAACTCAAGGAAAACACGCCCTTATGTAAACAGGAGAGCTGTTACATAACTCAAGGAAAACACGCCCTATAAAGGGAGGAACCGGGAGGTACAACGCTGTCGGATATTGTGTTTACACCGACGTACCTGCTTCGTGAAGAGCAGCGTTCCGGAGTGGTGCTCCAGTAAGGCAAGAACGGAGGTAGGTCGAGTCGTTACTCCCTGGGCCGTGTCTTGCCCCATCGTCACCTGTGAAGGACCCGGAAGCTCTACCGGTCAACCATTGAGCTTCGCTTTTTGACTCGGCTGAGTCAAAGCGCAGTGGCGCTTATGCTGGTTGGAGTCGTGACTCCCAGCCCGACCAGAGATACAGGGACTGCCAGCTGTAACGCACACCAGGAGGTGTTTGCCGCGTTACAGACTCGGAAGTCCACAGGATCGATCGAGCGGCTGCTCTCGGTTCAGTCTTCTTGCTTTTGATTGGGGTATCGGTGACGCATCACCAGGAGGTGACTCCGCGTCCCGGTGCAGTCTGAGGAAGAGGTTGAGCGGCTGCTCCCTTCAGGTAGAGACCCCGGCTGGGTGTTTCCCTGACTCCTCGATTCTCCCCAACACTCTCCGTGCCCCTCACAGCCTACCGATTGGCATTGTCGGCCATTTCATTTCTGCCCTCTGTTGGCATACGCCGGGATCGGCGTATATGCAGAGGACGGTTAGGACCATCCGTGCTGTGGGCTGGTAACGTACGTAGCCTGGAGGATTCCAGTGACTATAACTTTTGTTTACTCTTTGTATTATTTGTGCCTTCATTAAAATAACTAACCCTTCACAAGTGGTTGCGTCCTCATTATCGTGTCTGTTAAACGATCCTGAGACGTTCAGGGCGTTACAAAATATCCGACCTTAATAACACTAACTGTCTCCCGGTCGATAACAGACATGGCAACACTTGATGATGTGCTGGCTGCTTTAGCGACCGTGCAAGTTGAATTGGCTGCCTCTAGGCAAGAAACAGCCGATGTAAAAGCCAGACTGGATGCTATCCAATTGGACCCGCTCACGCCCAGCACCTCCCTCACGAACCAGACCCCTGCGGTAGTAGTGGAAATGCCGGTAGCCATCCCCTTGGCAACACCAGAGAGGTACAGTGGGGATCCTAACACAGTGCAGGTATTCCTCACACAAGTGGCGCTACATTTATCGTGCAAACCAAAGGCGTTCCCCACGAGTCAGGCTCGTGTGGCTTTCCTTATTTCCTATTTGGCTGGAAACGCGGCACAATGGGCCGTACCTCTGGTGAGCAGGGACGACCCCATCTTATGTGATTGGGGTGCTTTTCGCGAGGAATTCCTGAAGGTATTCGACAGAAGGGCTGACTCGTACACGGCGGACCGTGAAATGCTTGAGTTGAGACAGGGATCCAACGACCTAGTGCAGTATCTCAACGCGTTCCGAAGGCTGGTTGCGGAAACCAAGTGGCCTGTTGCTAAACAGACGGCGCTCTTCCATCAAGGGCTGTGCAATGAGCTCAAGGACGCCGTGGCTCATATTGACCCTCAACCCAAGACATGTGAGGGCCTTATCAACCTGGTATTACGGCTGGAACATAGGCTAAGTGAAAGAAAGGAGGATCATGGGAGAAAAGGAAAATCCCTTCCATCCTTTGTGACGATGGGAAGTCCTGAAACTTCCACCGCATCCAAGGGAGAACCCATGGACATCGGCGCAATACGAGCGAGCCTCACAGCCACGGAGAAAGAGTCACGCCGTAAACAAGGATTGTGCCTATATTGTGGCAAAAAAGGCCACTACGTACGTGAATGCCCTGCCAAACCGAAGACGTCACGTTATCGGGCCAACCGGTCGGTAACAGCCGTGGTGGACATACCGGCGGAAAACTAGAGGACTCCCAGACCAAAGAAGGGGCATCTCGGAGTCACTCATCCATCCCTTCACTTTCCAACTCGGTCACTAAGGGACAACGACACCTGTTTCTCACGGTGCACGTGGGAGTGCATGACCAGTGGATACCCGTTGTGGCCATGGTGGATTCAGGGGCCACTGGCATGTTTATGGACCACAACGAGGCATGCAGGCTAGGGCTAGTGCTTCTTCCCAAAGCTGTACCCGAAGACGTCTATGCTGTAGACGGAAGGCGATTGGTGACGGGGCCCATCGGGCAGCACACGGGGGTCCTTCCGATGAGATATGGGAGGAACCATTTGGAACAAATCGATTTTAACATCATCCGAGCGCCCCAATATGGCGTCATATTGGGATTGCCGTGGCTACAGAAACACAACCCCTCTGTGGATTGGCCAACACATCGCATCGAAATGACGTCACCGTATTGCACCCTGCATTGTGGAATACGAACGGAATCCCTTGACGCAGATGAGAGCGGGAGTCAGACGGTGGCTACAGCGGCAGAAAAAAGATGTGGCTCTCCCCCAGGCTTATCACAGTTTTGAGGATGTATTTGATGAGGTGAAGGCGGAAGTGCTACCACCACATAGACAGTTTGACTGCCAGATCGACCTGGTGCCAGGGGCCAGCGTTCCCAGCGGCAGGCTGTATGCCCTGACGGAGCCTGAAAACGTGCATCTCCGGGGGTACCTGGATAAACTCCTCAAGCTAGGATTCATCCGCCCGTCCAAGTCTCCGGCCGCCTCGCCACTCTTTTTCATCCCGAAGGCTAATGGGGAGCTGAGAGCCTGTGTGGACTTTAGGGCATTGAATGCGATAACCATAAAAAATCGGTACCCCTTGCCTCTCATCAGTGTACTTCTGGAACAGGTCAAGAAAGCTCGTATCTACACCAAGTTGGATTTGAAAGGGGCATACCATCTGGTACGCATGAGGGACGGAGACGAGTGGAAGACCGCCTTTAAGACCAGGTTCGGCCTTTTTGAGTACCTCGTCATGCCGTTCGGTCTGTGCAACGCCCCGGCAGCCTTTCAGTACTTTCTGAATGAGGTATTCAGAGAGGAGTTGGATATCTACGTGGTCGTATATATAGACGACATCCTCATCTATTCGTCCAGTGTGGAGGAGCACGTACACCACGTCAAAGCTGTGCTCCAAAAGCTGAGGGAAAACATGCTGTTTTGTAAACTCAGCAAGTGTGACTTCCACGTCACATCCGTGGAATTCCTCGGAGTGATGCTGAGTGCAGAGGGACAGGAGATGGCAGAACGAAAGATCAAGGCGGTGAAAGAATGGCCGGTGCCCCAAAGCGTGAAGGACGTCCAAAGTTTCATTGGCTTCGCCAACTTTTACAGGCGGTTTATAGATGGATTTTCAGGATTGGTGGCCCCAATCACACAGCTACTGAGGAAGTCCAAGGAGTTTGTCTGGTCCCCTGAAGCGAACACAGCCTTTGAGGCCCTGAAAAGCGCCTTTGGTAAGGCGCCGGTGTTGGCTCACCCCGATCCGGATCTCCCCTACGTGGTGGAAGCGGACGCATCAGATGTGGCGCTGGGGGCTATCTTGTCCCAACGCAACCACGACACAGGGGTGCTTCATCCCGTTGCATACATGTCCCGCAAACTCAACGACGCCGAACGCAACTACCATATTGCGGAGAAGGAGCTTCTCGCAATCAAGGACGCCTTCACCGAATGGAGGCATTGGTTGATGGGGGCAAGACATGTGGTATCGGTGTACACGGACCATCGGAACCTACAGTTCATGACGGCCACAAGACACCTTTCTCCCAGGCAGCTGCGGTGGATGATCTTCTTTGCGGGGTTCAACTTCCGCATCACATATCGGCCGGGGACGGAAAACCGGAAGGCGGACGCCCTGTCCCGTCAATCTGCAGTTAAGGAACCATTGCCTGCGACCGAGCATTCCATCATTTCCCCAAAGATGGTATTGGGGGTTATCCAACCGGATACTTTCCTGAGGGGAATAAAGAGAGGGATCAGGTCATTCGCATGGCGGAGGTGGCTCCTCAGTCACAGAGAATGGCAGCTGAAGGACGGGATACCCCTGAAGGGCAGGTGCCTATTGATACCCACGCCTAGGCTAAGGAAACAAGCATTCATCTGGTGCCATGACTCTCCATGCGCAGGTCATTTGGGCTTTGAAAAAACGGTGGCTAGCATGGGACGGCATTTCTGGTGGCCAACCATGAGAGTGGATGTCAGGAGGTGGGGACAGGAGTGTCCTACGTGTGCTACCATGAAGGCCGACCATGGCCGAACCCAAGGGCTCTTACATCCACTTCCAACCCCGGATAGACCATGGGATAGCATATCACTGGACTTCGTGGTGGGCCTACCGGTAGACCAGGGGATGACGGCAATACTGGTGGTGGTGGATTACTTGACGAAAATGGGGCACTTCATCCCCTGCAAGAGAGTCCCTACGGCCGGGGAATTGGCGTCACTACTCCTAAAGAATGTGGTACGACTGCATGGATTACCTGGGGTGATCGTGTCGGACCGGGGGTCGCAGTTTACTGCGCAATTCTGGAAGACTTGGTGCACTGCACTGCATGTTAAGACCGCCCTGTCCACCAGCATCCACCCTCAAACGGACGGCCAAACCGAGCGCCTGAACCAAACGCTCAAACAGTATCTGCGATGTTTTGTGGACCAGGGCAGGGAAGAATGGGTCGACTTGCTATGGGTTGCAGAGATAGCCTACAACAACGCCACTCACAGCTCCACCCAGTCATCTCCGTTCTATAGCAACTATGGCCAACATCCCAGGTTCTTGCCATTTCTACATCCGTTCGGAGAGGACAGGATTCCCGCCACAGCGGACAGGGTGGCACACATAAAAGACACGTTGATGCGCTCAAGGGCTGTCCTAATAGAGGCCAAGAGAAGATACAAGGCTGCGGCAGACAGGAAGAGAAGGCCCGGGCCACTGTACCGCACTGGAGACTATGTCTGGATATCCACAAGAAACATGAGGTTTCGAAAGAACAGTGTGTTCCATCCCAAGTACATGGGCCCCTATCGAATTACCAAGTGTATGGGTCCCGTGAACGTGAAGGTGTGCTTGCCCCAGTCATTGCGGATACACCCTGTCTTTCATGTATCATTGCTCAAACCAGCACCCTCCAAGCCGTCTGGGACACCTAGGCCGGTATGCGTGGAGTCGGAGGTGGAGTATGAAGTGTCGGGCATACTGGCGTCCAAATGGCGCAGGGGGAAGCTGTGGTACCTGGTTGCGTGGAAAGGCTATGGCCCGGAGGAGCAATCATGGGAACCGGCTGAAGGGGTTCATGCTCCGCGCTTGGTCTCCTTGTTCCATCGGTGTTTTCCTGCCAGCGCTGGCCCCGTGGGGAGCCGCTGAGAGGGAGGATGTATGGCCCAGGGAGATTTCATCATTAGGATGTACACATCTATGGATGGCTGGGGAGGGCCTCCAAATCCAGGGCAAATAGTCCTCTTCCCAAAGAACTAGGCACATCAACAGCCTGGAATTGAAGCTCTGCAAGCTTTCCTCCTAAGGATCAAGGAAATGTTAGGGCTGGGTTGTACAAACAGCATTTATTACATCAACAAACGGGAAGAAACCAGAGAAGCCCAAGAGCTCTAGCATTGGCTGACAGATCTTGGCATATCCTTGAGAGCCGAGCATGTCTCCGTCTTTGCAATACATTGGCAGACACTTTCCGCCAGACAAGGTACAGTTGTCACAAGTGGGAACTAGACCAGCATCTACTGAACTAAGTCTTTTCACGATGAGGAAAAACCTCTTGCGATGGACCTCTTTGTGATGAACTGCAACAGAAAATGCCAGTTTTATGCCAGCAGATTCCCTCGCCCAGGTCATGGGGAAAGTCCTTTCGATGCAATAGTCTCTCCGAACTAAACCCAAAGGTTGCTTTCCAGTTTCACCTTAATGAACCAGTCATGCCCGAACTTTCTTTCCTGAACTGGCCACACAGTGCTGGTGACTGAACCAACCATTGCCAGATGAATCTCTGCTGTGATTCAATTGTCACATCAAAGCTGACTAACCTTTATCAGAAAAGGCCAAGGCACATTCTATCAGCGCAGTCTCCACATCGTCTGCTCTTTTTGCTGTCATTCCACTGGATAGGATATGCCATGCTCCGACGTGGAAGAGCATGCAATGCAGTCACGCAGCACTATTGCCTGGAATCCACACAGCGCAATGACACAGCTGTGGGTCAAGTGGTTCTCTGACATTCATTCCAATAAGGTGAGTCTCTAAATAAAGGTATTTTTTTCTTGCCTGCATTAAGTATATAGCTGACCAATTCTGTTAGTTGACATTCACACTTGAATGCTTGTCGTCCCTTTGTCATTCTATAGAATGCTCATGCTTACATATTTTCTGCATTTACGTATTAATCTAATATGCCCATTTATAAATCTATGTTTTATTCTGAAAAGCTTGCTCAGCAAATGCATATTATTGCTCCCCACCATCCGCTAAGGATAGGTACATCTCTGGGATACTGCTGGCTACTCTGATTCAGGCATGTGAATCTATGAAAGATAACCCAACACTGGATAATAAAATAAGTTACTTACCTGTAACTGCAGTTGTCCAGTATTGGTGTCTTTCATAGATTCACATGCACCCACCCTCCTCCCCTCAGAGGTTCCCCTTATACCTGGGATATTTCTCCCACTTGTACTGGAAAACCAGAGGGACTCGGCCTCTCGTGGGAGTATTCTAGAGGGTGCTGGTAGCTGATTGTTATAGGTCACGTTTTGGTCCTTTTTTAAAAAGGACATAGGCTATTACATTTATGGGCTAGGGCTATAATAGCCTATGATAGTTTTATCATACTGCATAGTTATGGTATTGCTGAACTCCCTCTGCGATGGGGAATGATTCAAGCATGTGAATCTGTGAAAAAAACCAATACTGGATAACTGCAGTTACAGGTTAGTAACTTATATTCTTATGTAACGTCTGCACATGAGACATCGACAGAGGCCTAGGAAGACGGAGCCCACCCCATAGGCCGCAGCATCCAAGTTGTCAAGTGCACAGGCTGAGTAAAGCCAAGCTGAAGGAGTACCAGCATTAGATGCTGGCGTAAACCATAGCACTCACAAGATACCATGCACCCTCCGTCTCACAGTCTCACAACACTTGTCTAATTTGCGTTGTACAGATGTCATGGGGAATGTGGCCTCAGTTGTTGGGCGCTCTTGTTTTTGTCTGAGATGATCGGAGAGTTTTCTCCCACACTGCAGTCCAGTTAAAAAGACTCGAGCCTCTATTCTTTCAATTATTTTACTCCAAGTATTAAGCTTAGGGGCAGCAGCCAACGTCATCTGTAAGATTCTCCCCCTACTGTCATCAGTTACGCTGTGTAGTAATCTGTTAGACTCTTTAATTGAGGAGTCCACTGGGGAGATCCCTGGTGAGTCTGGAGTAGGCTGAACAGACGATGGGTTACACACCTTTACCTACCATGCAAATTCTATCATCATTCCATCCTACCGTCAGCGTCACCGTGTACATTGAATGGTAATATATCCATACCTCTGGAGTTGAAGTAGCGGAGTCCCTGTATGGGTAGCATTATTGACTTGCACATTGTTAAGTAATTCAAAACATGTTTATTTTCATAAATATTTTCCTAGTTGATTGAATTTGAATTTGTTGGGAAAAGACTTATTTCAGCTTACCCAGTATTTGGCCAGAGGAGTGTCGTCCTCCACGAGATACAGTTTGGGTAACCACATAACACTTGACAGCATAAGACAGTGTGTGTGCAATGCTGACTTTCCTAATGCACCTGAAACCTTCTCTTTTTTCCTTAGGTCTCTTGCTAGACATCCTCTTCTCATTGGGGAATGGCATCGCTCCCACGTACGGTGTCTTTGCCGTCACCCGCTTCCTGGTGGGGGTGATGAACGGAGGCATGTCCCTTGTGGCCTTTGTGCTGCTGAACGAGTACATCGGTGCCAGCTACTGGGCACTAGCAGGTACGGCTCCACTCACCTTTCATCCTTTCTGCTTCCTCTGTACGTGTGATCAGAGCTGCATCTCCCTTTAACCAGGTTGAAAGTAGACTCACCTTTTCCGATTGAAATGTAGTTCTTTCCTGTTGCACTCCTGTCCTATATGCACTGTTTAGTCTGGTGTGAATTCTAACAAATGGAATCACTTTTATTGTTCAATTCATTTCTATTCTGAGTGGTTCTATTCTACCTCCAAGTGAGGACAGAGACAGTTTTGCTTGTAAAAATTTCCATTTTCACAGTCAGATTGTAACTTTAAAAACTTTTAAAATACTGCACCTACACCAGCCTGTAGTTCTGTTTGTTTTTTTCTTTTTTTTGAGGCGGTAGCTGGAATATTGGTGAGCGTGTGTGTGGGTGAACCTTTGCCTGATACGAAGATGTTTACTTCATGTCTGCCTTGCTAACCATAACGGATTCTCTTCACCTGTTGACAACCTCTTCAGGTTAATTTGCCTCCTACAGCGATCTGTGTGGGACCTGCTGATTATTTGGGCATTTTCGGTTCAGAAGCTGAGCTCTGCAATTGCCTTTGGAAGGACAAACGGCTGAGAAACATCAAATTACAAGCACCCCATAGAGGGAGTGGCATACCGGGGAGTAGGAACACTACAGTGTCCCTCGATATTGCGAGCAGGGTAGAGGGGGCAACCCTGAGAAGCTACGCCTGACTGAGGGTCCCGGGGTTCAAGCCACAGGTTCACGCTTCAGTCATTAATATCCCCTTCACAGTGGACGCCATCTTCAGCCCAGCAGTAGAAGAGGCCCTGCAACAGATATAAAAGGATAACACAATCACTAAAGCAGTGGGGGCATTGCAGTTTTGAGGATCTTTGAAAAGGGGAGCCATGGCTGCCAGAAGATATTGGCATTGAATACATTTTAACAGTGCTCAAATACCTATGGCGTCATGGCGCAAGCGTCAAAGCACTGTCTAATGAGTTCTTCTAGAACTTTGGCCTACAGGATAGGCTTATCATATTGGACCAGCAAATAGCCATGTTTTAAGCTCCTTCCTAAGTAAGCAGATTAGGCTCGCTGCTCAGACGTTCAGGGAGACTGTCCTCTGTTGAGCTGCAGTACGGAGGAAACCTGTGCCGCCCTAATTCTCTCTTTTGAGTTTGTCGACGATTACTGTCTGGAGTTGGTTGATCGCAGCATCCTATTAGAAACATACCAGGAAAGAGTCTTTTTCGGGTACCCTGGAGCCTTCCCACACAGGGTTTTATGAGCTAAGCGTAATGCCTTGAACGTGACTCTTTGCTTGACTGGGAGCCAGTGGAGTTCTCCAAGAGTCTCTGCCGCTGGATTGAATAGGGGAATTTTCTTCAAAAGTCTTGCCACAGCATCGTGTAAGACCTGAATTCTTTCAATGAGCGCTGATGAATGCCCCGATGGAGGGCATTACAGCAATCTAGCCTCGATAACACTAAGGCTGTGACTACTAATTTCTGAAACTCAAAGGGAATAAATCTTGCTCATCTTACACACAAAAAAAAACAAAACGAAGTAAGCATTTTAGTTTGAGTCTTAAGGGACAGATCAGAGTCAAAGCTAAGGCCAAGGTTTTTGACAGTGGAAACCGGGGTGATGGGTGACTGAGCATCCGAGTCCCCCAGGATTGGTCCCAAGAAACCGGAATTAACGAATAGGAGGTCCTTGGTTTTGGCTAGTTAAGCATGAGGCTGTTGGCATCGATCCATAGCTCAATGGCTGAAATACAGCCCTTGAAACAGTGTGCCATCTCATCAACATCATTTGTGAAAGCCACCGCAATTTGTGTGTCGTCTGCATAAGCAACTGGAGCAGAGTGAGAGGACCAGATTTGTTTTGCGAGGGGGGTCACATATATGTTAAAGAACGTGGGGCTCAAAGAGGACTCCTGGGGAACCCCACTTGGCAATGAAAAAGACTTGAAGAGCAGGCCCTCCAAAGCGACGGATTGCACTCTGTGCATAAGGAATGATGGACGCAGCTACAAGGCAGATCTTTCGATTCCTATTTCCTCCAGGCGATCTATCAGACCCTCGTGATGGACAGTGTCGAAGGCTAACAATAGATCAAGCATGATCATTGCAGCCTTACCTTCACTGTCTAAAACCCTTCTCAACTCCTCTGAAGCCACAACTAGCGCCGACGCCGTATTATGATTCGGTTTAAAGCTGAATTGTGCTGATTCTAGGAGCCCCTTCTCTAGAAATTTGGACAGTGCCAAATTCAAGTGGTTTTTCAAGGACCTTAGCTGGAAAAGATAACCTGGAGATTGAGTGAATTTTTTGCCCCTTTAGGGTCAAATGATTGTTTCTTCAGCAGTGGAAGAATGAAGACTTCTTTCCACTCTGTGGGAAAACAACCAGATTTCAGAATCGATTTGAGCAGCAGAGTGAGGGGAGGCGCGACTACCCCAGACATCTCGTGGAGTATTTTAGGGGGACAAGAATCAAACGGGGAGCCCCCAATTTAATTTAACCTATGGGTTCGGCTACTCTGTCCTCTGTAAGCAAGGGAAATTTGTTCAGGTTCAGTTTATCTGACACAGAGCTATGTGGTTCCTTAGGCAGAGGTAGGGTCGAACATTGATATTTAATTTCCCATGGATTTCCTCCACCTTATTTTTAAAGAAATGCGCCAGTTGATCACAGAACCGCTGACGTGGAGCCACTGTGCTGGCTGAGGATAGGCTAGAAAGAATCTCCATGATTTAAAGAGTTCTCTTGAAGAGTTCTTAGCCGAGTAGATTTTCACAGAGAAGTATTTAGACTTTTCATTCACAATCAAATTTTCATTTTCGTGATTACATTAATTGTACTGCACGTTTTCTGGGGGAGGGTGTGCCTTGGAGGCCCGTGGCGAAAGGGACTGTGGGTGAGCCTGAGGCTGGAACCACCTGGTCATGCTGGACTGAGCTATCTGCCCCGCCCACCTGAGATCCTGCCTAGCGGGCGGCCTGGAACGAGGCCTGCTGCGACTGTGACCGGGGCACAGATCAGGAGTGGAGCCCATGGGCCTTGGCAGCGCTGTTCCGGTCGGCGGCCAGAACGGGCCACGAAGCAGCTTGCATCGTGGGCGGGGAGAGACTGCTAAAGACACGCTGTAACATACGACTGGGCGGTGAGCCTCACCTGCATCTGCTTTGATTGACCTAGACCGACTGTGGTGGGTCGCTCTGGGATGCAGAGGGGAGCGCCTGGCCCGAGTTGATGTTGAAGAGTGGGGCTGGTGTGGTCTTTGCTCCCCTCCCCCCAGACACCATAGTCTGCTGTGGGAGCCCACTTTGATTGCGGCTGAGATCCGGGCCCGCCAATTGACCCTCCATGCCCCCCGACTGGGGCTTTCTTGTGTGTGACCGGAGGCTTGGCCTCCGGCGGGCTGATCCATCTGACGCCGCAGGGGTGGTGGTACATTCTGGACTCATCAGCGTGCGGTGGCTAGCCTGGACTGTGCCCTGCGACCTGGTGGCCCTCAAATTCTTCCTGTGGCTCTGCTCTGTGAGTACCTCGGCATGGGACGCATTGACAAAAGCATCGGAAACTGCCCTTTGTGCGCACTGGTGAGCGCAATGACACGACTGGGCCAGCCGGGATGGTGAGAACGGTGCTGGAGTTCACACAGCCGACCACAGTGGAGCCCGTCATGGCTTTGAGGGCATGGACGCGAGCAGACTTGATGGGTAAATGAGTGCCTGAACCGTCACCAGATCAGGTTGGAGGACGCGGAGAAACGAGTGTCCACACTGGAGGACGTGCCTTCGCCATAGTGAAATGACTTGAAAAGTTGGAACAGCAGGTTAAGACTGTGGCAACAAATATTAAAGACCTGGAGGTCAGGTTGCGCCTCAACAACCTCTGCATACTTGGCATTGTGCAGTCGACGGCCAAGGGAAAGATGGATCAGTATGTTGATCTCCTTGAGGCCCATTATCACCTGCATGCTGAATTTCTGCCACCGGGACACTGCACTGCACGTGAGCGGGCATGATCCATTACTAGGGAAGAACCATCTCCCTCTATCCCTTACTTCACTGTGTTGGTTGAAGAGGCCCATTGTAAGTTCCTGGGAGTGAGGGCCTCACTGAGTTTAATAGGCTTCCGATACGGCATGTTGTACCCAGCTCGTCTTTGTGTGGATATTGGGGGCAAGGTACGAACTTTCAACACCCCTGTTGAGGCCCAGGCTTTCTGCAAGGAGCGCCGCAGCTCATCAAGCACCCCTCCTGAGCACTCCGTCCCCAGAAGTACATGCTACGAATAGCTCAGATCTCTTCCCAGCGGACAGAGGCGTTGGGTGCATTATTCCATGTTATCTCTGGAGACTGCACTCCTTCTCCTGGAATGCTGGAGACAGTGGTGGGCTGCCATAGATCCTGTCTTCTATCACTTGGTGGTCCCCTCTGACCAAGTCGAACCCCCTGAGGTGGTTGTTCTGCATTGACCGGAGGGACTTTGAATTGTGTCTTGGACTGGGAAGGATCTGCTGGTTTGGAGTGCCCCCTCTGGCTCTTTTCCCATGCCACCCTCGGTGGCAAGGGTGGGTTATTATCCCGATTTCTGATAGTTATAGTAATATACCACTGGGAGGTGCGGACAAAGCGTTGCCTTGCCCCATAGTGTGTAACACCAAGTCGAATTGTTTGTGTTGTATGTTTATTTTGTGTAATGTATTATTGGGTTGCCTTTGGGATTGGGTTAGCCCAGGTTGGGTGGAGCGAGGGAGCTGGGAACGGGTTGTTCAATGTGTTTGCATGTTCACATCACACCATGCAGATGACTGCATTACCACATTCTTCCATCCTGCCCACCGACAGACATGCAGTGCCCCTGAATTGTGATATACGTGCCGGTGGCCTGGAAATTCCATTCATGTCCTGGAATATCAGAGGCATCAACTACACCCGTAAGGGTGAGTGCGTGATGCAATATTTGGTGCGCCATGGGAAAAGAAATGCTTCTCTTCAGGAGACCCACTTGTCCACTGGATCTGCCCCGTCATATGCCTCCTCTTGGGGTCAAAATAGATACTTCTCCAACTCCTCCCAGGGTGGTTTGTATTCCGATACACCGGCCACTCCCTTTCTCACTTCCGTCAAAGGTGATAGATGCCGAAGGTAGAATGTGGCAGTGGTTGGCCACCTGGCAGTTCACATGATCCTGCTGTCGAATGTATACGGGCCCAACACTGACTTCTCCGAGTTCTTCCATACTCTATCCTACCTTATGGATAGGGTTATATGGACCACGTAATAGAAGGTGGAGACTTCAACCTATGGTTTGATTCAAGGCTCGATTCCACTGCGACAGGCACCTGCGGCAAGCCCAGGGCAACACAGGTGGTGTGCGACATTTATGACACCCTCTATCTCAGGGAAGCGTGGTTCCGCCAGCATGCCTCGGTGCCGGGTCACACCTTCTATTCTGCACCCCATGGTATGTGGTTGAGACTGGACTACTGATTTATTTCAGTCTCACTGCCTTACTGGCTCGGAGAGGTGAAGTGACCAAGCCATACTCAGTCCCGTTTCTGGTAGCTGGGCCTCGCCATGTTGGTTTCCTTGCAAAAAGAACAATTGATGGAAAGAATGCAGCGTGGGTCCCATGCTCGCCATCAATTATTTATTTTGCACATGTTGGTTTCCTTGCCACACACTGCTTGATCTGATTGTTAGTGACCGTCTTTGCACTGCTATTTCTGATTACTTTGAGCACAACACTGGATCCGTAAACCTCCCACTCCCCAAAAAAACAGTAATTTACCTTTTCTTCCTCCCTATGGTGTTTCCCCCCATAATTTTTATTGCTGTCTGTATTTTAGTGTTAATTCCTTGAGCTGGGGCGGAGGGGGCGGACCAAGGGGTGGAGAGTCTGTTTCTGTAGTTTTTAACAATTTTGAGTGGGGCGAGCTCTATGACTTCAGCTTTCAACCACTGAGGCAAGATGCTGCTGTTGGAGCGGAACTTTTCAAAAACTGAGATTGGGAGCGGTCAAGCTCTGCTATTAGTTGTTACAGACTTTATTCCAAGCTTGGACTTTTATTTTACTTGCATATGTTTTTTTTTTTTACGTGCAAAGTAAATTCTAAGCTAACGTTAATAGCTTTATGATCTGCCCATATAACAGGAAGGATACCATTAACTTTGAGGTCTTGCTATTAGAGAAAACACCATCCAGAGTGTAACTGGCTTAGTGAGTGGAAGTGGTGACTCATTGGCTGGGATTAAAACTACTTCAAATGTCCAGGAAATGTTCTGTCTCTTTATTGTTGCCATCTTCTAAATGAAAATGTAAGTCCCCTAGAATAGTGAAATTTGTATACTTCATGTATGGTTCCACCATAGCTCCCAGGCCTTCGAGGAAAGCTATTTTTGGACCTGGAGGCCTATATATCAGGAGTCCGTTAAATAAGGATTGGTTTGCTAGCTTACAGCTAAAATGCCTTACAATTGTTCGCTGTAAGAGTAGCACAGTGGACCTCAAGGTGATCCTGATACGCCACCGCCAGGCCTCCCTGTCTTGCCAACTCGGTTAGATCTAAGTATAGAAAAGTCGCCTGGTCGGGCGTCGGCCAAATCTGGGTCTGAGCTTTCATCCACCCATCGAGGATATAAGATTTCTAGATGGTTTAAGACCGGTGCGGCCAGTTCAGTTAAGAACGGTGGGGTGGGGAGGGACGACGACTGAATAGGGAAAATAAAATAATAAAATAATAAAACCACTTACCTTGCGCTCGCCGCATCGTCAGTCACCTTCCCTGCCCCCACCCCACTGATTGTACTTGAACCGGCCGCACCTGGTTTTAACATTTCAATTTTATGTCTAATAAGGGACGGTGTGTTTAACAATATGCATTTTAAGCTTGTACTTAACTCATCCAGGAAGCAGGTAAAGAGGGGGACTTAAGTGTTATTTGCCCATAATTTTAAATCTGCCTGGCTCGCCATTTGCAATGTTGATAAGCAAGAGTGATAAACAAAGGGAGTGTCCATCCAAAAGAAGACACAGAACAGCTGCAGTATAACAAGTCCTCACCAAGATCAGCAGCTTCCTCCCCCAATGGCAGTACCCTCCAGTGCAGCCCTTTGGGGAGCGGAAAAGGCCAAACCTCAGACGGAGCGGAACAAGTAAACAAGTGACCCCTGCCTGCATACCAGTAGGGGGCAGGACAGGTGGATTCCATCAGGGATGGAGGCTAATCACTTTGGACAATAGGCTACTAAACATAAAGCATGGCTTTTGCATCACGTTTCTCAGGAAACCCCATCCGATACCACCAAGCAAGAGGTGACACTCAAAACAAGAGTTACTCCAGCTGTGACATGAAGAAAAGGAGCTCATCAAGAAACTAGCAATGGAGAAAGAAAGCTCAGAAGAGGGTCTACTCGTCATGCGTCCGCGGCCTAAACAAGATCAGTCTTTGAGACCAACTTAAGGCCGCCAAACAAATACATTACAACTCGATGCTTCATGGGGGCAATGTTAGAAGTCATCCCACTCCTGAAGAGAAGGGACTACAAGGCCACAGTAGATCTAAAGGATGTCTAGCTACTCGTCCCCGTGAATCACAAGCACAGGAAATACCTCAGATGCGTGATAGACGGGGTACACTATCATTTCAAGATGTTAACCTGAGGCATAAAATCTGCATCAAGGGTTTTTACAAAAGGCCTAATGGCAGTAGCTGCACGCCGAGGGAGACCGGGCATACTTGTGTGCCCCTACCTAGACAACTGGTCGGTAAAATCAAGTCCAAAATACCAATGTCAGCAGAACGCTGCACGTACTAGGGTTCACAGTAAAGCTAGAGAAGTCATCTCTATTTCCAGAACAAGAGAAGTCATTATCAGGATCGTAGGTTGATTCAGGAAAGTTGGGGGCCTACCCAGTCCCCAAGAGCTTCAAGGTACAAGCAGCCCAAACCCACCTGTATTGGAAGGGACAACCTGTGACCGTGAAACCAATAGTGATGTTAATGGGTGTGATGGCCTCCTGCAACCCACTCATACCACACGTACTGGAAGGGACGGCCTCTGACCGTGAAAGCAACAGTGACGTTAATGGGTGTGATTGCCTCCTGCATCCCACTCGTACCACAAGCACACGTACTGGAAGGGACTGCCTCTGACCGTGAAAGCAACAGTGACGTTAATGGGTATGACGGCCTCCTGCCTCCCACTCATACAACAAGCATTCAATCCAGGAATGGCTGCACTGCAAATCGACTTAGCCACGGGGAGTTGGGAAGATCGAGTGATTGTCACAGAAGTGATCCAGAAGCAGATAACATGGTGAAGCACCAATGACGTTATCGTATGACAACCTTTGAAGATACCAACTTCCACAGAGACCTTCAGCACAGATACATCCCACACAGGTTGAGGGTCACACATGAGGAAGTCAAACACATAAATCTGTTAGAACTCAAGACTGTGTTTCTTGCACTGGAGGCCTTCCAAGCACAAGTAAAGGGCAATGCAGAGAAATGTTCGATACAACTACGACGTTCTCCATCAACTAACAGGTCGAACAAAATACTACCTGCTGTCACAACTAGCCCGGAGCAGATGGAAATGGGCTAATCAGAGGGAAAAACAGCAGTAGCAGTATAACTACAGGCATTCAAAACGTAAGAAGCAGGCGAGCTTAGCAGACAGGCAAATGCATTAGAGGGATCTAAACAACAGACTTTAAACTAAATTCTTCACAGATGGGGCACCCCAGATATATATCTATTTGCAACCCCAGGGAATGTAAAATGTTGAGATGTTGCGTCCAGCTACCCACACCAATAATTCAAGGGTAATACTGCATATTTAAGCTCAGCGGGGACATTTGTTTACACTTGACCACCAATTCCGCTGATCCTGATGGTAGTAGACACATTAAGGCACTCAAACGTGACCTTGACTAGCCGTACAGTGGTCCAGACAGATGTGGTTCACTGACTCAGTGGCTGTCTCACAGGGAGCCTCCCACAAGGGCAACACCCACTCACAATGCAAGGGGAACAGGTTTGCCACCCAGAACCAGTTAGTCTCTGCCCCGCGGCCTTGCTCCTGAATGCCTGGAGTTCAGTCACCTTTGTCTCCCACATAGAAGCATGAAAACCCTCAAGGAGGCCTGAAGACTAAGGAAACTCAACCCTACACTGCAAAGTGGAACAAATATATACACTGGTGCAGGAAACTAGGTTTGATAGAACTTCGAGCCCCACGGTCCAACTTTATCTAAACCACCTACTAGGTAACCGCTTATATATGCATTCCCTAAAGTCCACCGGGCTGCCACTGTGCCCCATACTAGAGGACTCACAGGAGTCAGTCACTTTGCCCTCTCTGGAGCAGTCTCTTTACCCTGTCTCCTGTGCTCTGCTTGCATTCTCATGGGCCACTGCTGTGTTCCGCCTCCAAGGTGTGCGAGCCCTTGTATGCCTCTTAGGAGCAATAGGTGTAGCCCTGCCGATGGGGGCACCATATTGACCTTGAATACAGCACTCATCATCTCAGATTCCCAAAATTTACAACAGCCGTTCTAGTAGCCGTCACTTCAGTACGTATGTTCAGCAAACTCCAAGCGCTCACAATTCTAGACCCTTACTTACAAATTCACAGCGTAGTTATGAGGACTAACCCCCAATTT
Organism: Lissotriton vulgaris; assembly: GCF_964263255.1. Taxonomy (NCBI): domain Eukaryota; kingdom Metazoa; phylum Chordata; class Amphibia; order Caudata; family Salamandridae; genus Lissotriton; species Lissotriton vulgaris. The sequence continues at coordinate 304,618 of NW_028249799.1, forward strand.
CTCCCAAAGGTGTTGTCACATTTTCATGTTAACTAAACTATACAGCTAGCAGCTTTCTTGCAAAAGCCAAAGATGCGCGCTGAAAGAGCCCTAGACCTAGGGCAGCCATGCATTCCCTCTAAGATACTTCAAGTCCAAGATAGGAGAGTACATTTGTTGTCTCCCTTGCATGGACAAGCAAGAGGAAGCCAGTAACCCACTCGAAGGATAGAGTAGCCAATTCAAACCTGCTTTACAAATGCGGGGGAACCAAGGGCACACTCCACAAGGACAAAAGGAGCCATCCAGGCCTTTCTGACAAACTTGCCCATCAATGGATGACATGCAAATTGCAGCTACATGATCATCCATACAGACCTCCACAAGCAATTACTATGTGGACAAAAAGTGCAGGTTGGACAAACAGTACTAAAACTCCTCTTTGCTGATTCAACCGCCCTTGAACCCAACCTCCCCAAGAAGGCAGCTACCACTACAACATCAGTGCACCGCATGTGAACCCAGAAAAGATTCATGCTGCAAAACCAAATGCTTACTTAACTAGAGGAGTAGTTTTGCATCTTGAAGTGTTACATCTTTTCTTTATAATAGGCGTCTGGATTCACAACAAGTTGCGAAATAACAGCCATATTCATCAACCTGAATTGCGCTCGCAAATGGCCAGATTCTGAGAATCTGGCCATTTGCGAGTGCGATTTTTGCATTTGGGATTCATCATCCCAAATTCAAAAATCGCTATTTGCGAAATCGCATATTTGCGAGGAATTGGATTTAAGGAATCTCTAATAGAGATTCCTTAAATGCAATTCATCACCCTATTTGAAATTGCGAATTCGCAATATTTGGTCGCAATTTACCACGAAATCTGACTTCGTGGTAAATTGCGAAAAAAGAGTAACAAGCACTGGCGTTGCCAATAGGTCTCGCAGTAGGAAAGTTTGAGCTATTGGTTGTGTAAATGACAAAGCCCTTTATGTATTCAAAATGATAACAACAGTGAAAGGCATTGTTATTTGCCATTGTAATAGTTCCACCTGTCGTACTGCGCGATCTATTGGCAAGGTGAGTGTTTTTCGTGTGTGAGTGGCGTTGTGTGTGTGAGTGGCGTTGCGTGTGTGAGTGGCGTTGCGTGTGTGAGTGGCGTTGCGTGTGTGAGTGGCGTTGCGTGTGTGAGTGGCGTTGCGTGTGTGAGTGGTGTTGCGTGTGTGAGTGGCGTTGCCTGTGTGAGTGGCGTTGCCTGTGTGAGAGGTGTTGCCTGTGTGTGAGGCGTTGGCTGTGTGATTTGTGTTGCCTGTGTGAGTGGCGTTGCCTGTGTGAGTGTGGTTGGCAGTGTGAGTGGCGTTGCATGTGTGAGTGGCGTTGCATGTGGCAGTGGCATTGCATGTGTGCGTAGTTGAGTTGCGTTGTTGAGTGGCGTTGCATGTGTGAGCGGCGTTGCATGTGTGAGTGGCGTTGCATGTGTGAGTGGCGTTGCATGTGAGTGTTGTTGCGTAGTTGAGTGGCATTGCGTAGTTGAGTGGCATTGCGTAGTTGAGTGGCGTTGCGTAGTTGAGTGGCTTTTAGTAGATGAGTGGCGTTGCGTCGATGAGTGGTGTTGCGTAGGTATGTGGCGTTGCGTAGGTGAGTGGTGTTGCGTAGGTGAGTGGTGTTGCGTAGGTGAGTGGCGTTGCGTAGGTGAGTGGGCAGCGTTGCGTAGTTGAGTGGCGTTGCGTACTTGAGTGCCGTTGCGTACTTGAGTGGCGTTGTGTAGTTGAGTGGCGTTGCGTAGTTGAGTGGCGTTGCGTAGTTGAGTAGTGTTGCGTCTTTTCGTGGCATTGTTGTGGATGAGGGGTGTTAGTATGAGGGAGTTGAGGGTGAGGGTGAGTGTGAGGGGAGGGGAGGCAGAGTGAGGGAGGTTGAGGGGGTGAGGGAGTGTAAGGGAGAGTGAGGGTGAGGCTGAGCGGGTGTGAGAGAGTCAGTGAGGGAGTGCGTGAGAGGGTGAGTGAGGGGGTGTGTGATGTGGTGTGTGAGAGCGTGATTGATGGGGTGTGTGAGGGGTGTGTGAGAGGGTGTGTGAGAGGGTGAGGGTGTGTTAGGGTGAATGAGGGTGAATGAGGGGGGGTGAGGGGGGTGAGGGTGGGGTGTTGAGGGAGTGAGTGTGAGGGTGTGAGGGGTGAGGTTGAGGGGGTGAGTGTAAGGGGGTGGGAGCGTTAGGGTGTGTTATTTTTAGGGTGTGTGAGGGTGAGTGAGGGTGTGTGACTTTTCTGGTGTGTGACGGTGCTGAGTGATGGTGTTATGGTGCTGAGTGGTGTGGTGGTGTCCCTGAGTGGTGTGGTGGTGTCCCTGAGTGGTGTGTTGGTGTCCCTGAGTGATGTGGTGGTGTCCCTGATTGATTTTGTGGTGTACATCAGTGATGTGGTGGTGTCCCTGAGTGCTGTGTTGGTGTCCCTGAGTGCTGTGTTGGTGAGAGATACTTTTTAAGGATTGGAGCAAAAGCATGGGTTATCCTTTTCCTCCATTAGATTCAGAGTCTGTTGATGAGGCAGGGAGTGTGTTGAGTGATGGTGGTGACACCATTTTGGATGTCACAGCCATGATTTACAAATGTGTGATGACGATGGTGCAGGAGGAGACATGTTTAATCGGAGCTGACAAAGAGCTTTTAAGAGGTGTAGATGGGGAATAAAAATGAACTTATAAGAGAACAGAGACACAGAATCTTCTTTCTTAGAGGATATCTGGAATTAAGCAGTTGAAGGTATAAGGACAGGCATGGAGAACGTGGGTACCCTGGTGCTTGGGGAGGAATTTGATTCTTCTTGAGGCTTCTGTGGTAAATCTGGTTAATTTTCTCTCTGAGTTGTATAGTAACGGATTGAGTTCTAAGACTGTGACTTGTTATACGTTCACTGTAGTGGCCAGTCATTCTTTGCAGATTGCGAGAAAAGCGGGATTAGGTAAAGGAAGATCCCGGGAGGCCGCAGACAAAATGGCGCCCCGCCATGCAGAACGAGTGCTGAAGTCGAGAGCCCGCGGGCAGAGTACTCAGTGAGATCGGAGGCGTGGAGACGGCGCAATCACAGCAGCGAAGGCGGGCTGCAGGGAGTGCACTGGATGTCTGAGTCCAGAGGTAATAACGGGGGTAGGGATTCCAGATATCCCCAAGACGCGCAAGTATAGGAAGAGCTGAGGAGGTTGTGATGAATGGGAGAACGCGAGTGGTGCTTGAAATGGAGAGGTGTTGCAGGTGAGCTGGAGCAACCACAGGCCTGAGAGAACTCATGGCCCTGCCTGCCACGCTCTGCAGCCCGAAACAGTGCAGGGATCACAAAGAAGGCGCAAGTGAATAACGTAGTCGGAAGAGGAGCCTAGGAGCAGAAATAGAGACTCTGCCGTAGGATAGCAGGAGCTGCAAAGTGCACAGGACGGCGGTGGTGAGGGGCCTTCAGCAGTTCAGGTGGGAGGCGACTCCGCAAGTGGAGGACTGACCTTCATCCGGAGGGATGAGAGGGGGCACAATAGAAGACTGTAGTGCAGCCTGCGGAGGGGGATAGTGGGAAGCGCCCCAGGGCCAACGATTGCAGTCGCATGCTGGTAAAGCATGGAGAACCCCGGAGAAAGAGACTGTGGAGGGGAGTGAGAGGGCCCACGACAAGCTCAAGATACAGACCGGGGAAACGGGTAATGAAGGAGACAATTCAGACACCATACCGGCCAGTGCGAGAATGGACGGAGTGGAGTGTGAAATTGGAGAACGTGATGGTGGGAGACCCAGTGTGAGCCCCAGGCATCAACGGAGGAAGGGCCAGGCTGAGTGGGCTGGACGGGTCCGGAAAACACAGGAGGTTTGAGGGAAGCATCGGGTGGAGCTCCCTGGTGGGACTGAGGAGTGCAGAAAGAGACAGGGGGCTGCCAACCATCCCCCATCCAACGTCCAACCAACAGGGAGGTGAGGCCGTTGGCGAATATGGGCAGGCAGATTACGAGGGAAGCCGGATGGGGGCGGGAAAGCCTGGTGGGAGGCGTGAACGCCGGATGGGGGCGGGAAAGCCTGGTGGGAGGCGTGAATGCGCGAGGGGAGGCAGGCGGATTGGGAGAGAAGCCTGATGGGGGCGGGAGAGCCTGGTGGGTGGGCGTGGAGGCGTGAATGCGCGAGGGGAGGCAGGCGGATTGGGAGAGAAGCCTGATGGGGGCGGGAGAGCCTGGTGGGTGGGTGTGAATAAGGGGAGGACTGGGCTGGGCTTGCATGCGATGCGCGTGCATGTACACGGGCACTGCATGAAAACCGCGGGGCTGAAAGCCCTTTGGTTTGAAGATGTTTTCGCCACATGAATTCTCGCTACGCTTGATGCGCTTGCGCGCATCGATAGGTCGCGAGACCTAAAAAGCACTTTAGTGCATTTTTTTCTTTTGCATGTTACACACACACATGTCCTCTGGACATGTGTGTGCGCAACACCTGTTCAAATGTGCATTTGAGGGGTGCTACAGGGTGTCCTTTGGACACCCCTGGCACCCTTCAAATCGCAATCTTATTTGCGATTAGCAAATTGCTAATCGCAAATAAGGAATACTCCCCATTCATTCCTATGGGCCTTTTGGCCCATAGGAATGAATGGGGAGTTTTTCCTTATTTGCGATTAGCAATTTGCTAATCGCAAATAAGGAATCAGTAGGAATCGCAATAATTTTTGCTAATCCTACATGAATCCCGTTTTGCGAGTCCTTAATAGCGAATCGCTATAATTCGCTACTAGGGCCACGCAAAACGGGAGATTGATGAATATGGCTGATAAAGAGGTTCGAGACTGGAGTTTATTCTTAATGCACATGTAGCCTTCCCGTAAATGAGAGGGGCCAAACAGTCAACAATACAGTTAACAAAGGGGATGTTCAAACACCAACAAGTCATCAGGGGGAAACAATCTGAAGATTGCGACCACATGCAGGAACTTCAGGGCGCACATCTGACATCTCATGGGGGCGAAAATACCACCAAATGATGGTCTACGATGCCCATGATTAAAAAAAACCAAAAAGAGAGACAGAAGACACAATTGTGGACCCAACCACTAGAAAGCGGAATAATGCACAGCATGTCCATCCATTAAACTCTAGAAACTACAAAACTACTCTTTCAGGTAAATAACCATTGCCTTTCCATGAGGAGGGGGTTGCTACTGATTTGCACTAGGAGGGTCTCTGTCTAGAGTGGCACTGTGGCAGAAAAACAGTGGGTTAGAATGCTATCCAGAGGGATTGCTATCCAGAGGGATTGCCAGTGGCTAGACTGCACACATTTCCTCCGACACCTTTTGAATGTTTGTTGTACTGAGATTTCTGCCAATACTTGCAGATTGGAACAGAAAGGCTGTGAAAACTGCACAGATTTAGGATTAGTTTATGGGAAGAACAATGTGTAAGGAAATCAAAAGCATAAATGTAAACAAAGATTACAAGACCGTTTCGGACAGCAAGGTAAATAAATGTAGGTGACTTTACAGTACAAGGAGCCTGAATGTAAGGTGAGGGAAAATCGGAAATCAATGAAGATCTGGACAAGACAGGAAATACTGGAGGCAACAGTATGTGAAAGAGTGATCATGTTTGTGAAATTACAGAAGCAGCGCAGGTCTCAGTAGTACGCGGTAAACATGCTGACCGGGCACGCCCCGGAGTGTAGAGTAAATCTATTTTGAGAACTGTACCTACTGCAAGGTTTCCTGTGCTTTATTGTGGGGTCCTTGCCAAATGTTATGCTGTGTGAGATCCTCGGGCAATGCCCCCTGGTCAGGTCCTGAAATGTTTTCAATAGTTGTTTGGTTATGTGAAATGTGATGTTGGTTACATGTGCAGGATTTTATCCTTCAGGGTGCGGCACAAAACTGTTCCATGTACCCCTTATGAGCTTTAAACATCTGTCATGTTTCTCAGACTAGATCAGCCTTTCCTTTCTAGTTGTGGAAAAAGATTATTTTTTTTAACTTGGTAGAGTTTCTCACTTTCTTAACTCTGGTTTAGAACTTTGCCACATGACCCAGTTTAAATTGAACAAAGATGAGACCCAAAAATATACAATGAATACAAAGTTTTCAAACAATGTGCCACCAGCCCTCCGACTGTCCAAGTTGTATGATTATTTTCGTGAAAAATACCAACGTAATCATCTTTCACACAATGCCAACTGACAAGTTACCTTTGAGTTGTCCTTGTACAGGGCTTTGGCCTCCTGTCTGCTAGTGGGTTGATGTACTGCATAGCACACCTGTGATTTCTACTTTAGGCCCCATCAGTGCCCTAATGTCGGTGATGTGTCTAATGTTGTGTGTATTAACCCATCTCTCTGTCTCCTTCAGGTTCTATCGGTGGCCTTTCCTTCGCGTTAGGAATAGCGCAGTTTGCACTAATGGGATACATCATTCGATCTTGGAGGGCACTTGCGCTCGTAGGAAATGTGCCAGGATCACTTATCCTTCTTCTTTCTGTGTAAGTGGAAGATTCCTGTAGGTCCCTCTTTCCCTCTAGTCTCATCCACACAGAGTGCACCTGAACATATGTTTGGATATAAGTTTAGCTTCTATTTCCTGGTTATGATGTGTGAAACTCCCTAGAATTAACCTATTTTTGTTGTTTGAAAATGGAGGTAATACAGTCTGTCAGTCTAGCATGAACTCATCTTTCTGCTGCCCACAAAAAATCCAGTTCTAAAGATACCCGCGTGTTCCATTGTGTTGACCCACTGAACTATCTTGGGCACCAATTTGAAATCTCCCTGCCTCTGCCAGTTCCCAGAGCCTCCTAAAGGTAAACAGCTCTGTACTCATTGGCTGTGCCTCAGCCTTTAAGTCCTAAGGTTAGCAGCTCTATATATATTTTCCAGTCGCCCGAGCCATCCAGTGCTGGGACTCCGTCTGTGTTTTATGAGCCATACAGTCCAAGAGGTCATAGGCCTGTATACGTTTTCCAATCCAGTGAGCCATGTAGTGCCACCGGTGGCAGGCTTAGTACCCGTGTGCCAGGCATGTGAGCCATGGAATGCCCCAAGTGGTAGGCTCTGTACCCATGTGACAGGCTCATGGGCCTTGCACTGACACTGGTGACAAGCTCTGCTGTCTTGTACCAGGTCCATGAGCAATGGAGGTGATATGCTCCGTATCCACGTTCTAGGCCCAGGAGCCATCCAGTGCTTGAGTTGCAGACTCTGTTTCAACATGACCATTCTCTCAGCCATCCGTTGCCATGTGTGATCTAGTCTGTACCTATTTATGAATCTCTGGAGCCCTCTAGTACTACAGGTGACAGACTCTGTATCCTGTGTGAGTCCCTTGAGCTCTCCAGTACCAGTGGTGAAGACACACGAAAGTAGTCGAGGTGTAAGACTCAATATCCGTTTGGCAGTCCCCTGAATCATCCCGTTCTGTGTCTATATAAAAGTGTGACTCCATTGAGCCCTCCGTTACTAGGAGAGACACACTCTGTAAATGTAAATCCAGTATTTGTAAAGTGCACAGCTACCCGGAGGCATCCCGGCGCGCTCGGGAGGCGTCGGGAAGATTAAGCGAGCTATTGCCCAGAGTCACATGGTGCTGGGCAGACCCCTCCCGCCGGTGCCGGGGATCGAACCGTGATCCCCAGCGTCCGGCGTCAGTCGCCCTGGGCGCTGCTTCACACTTCTTTCCACTCTGGATCCTGTGTGAATCCCTTCAGCTTTCCAGTACCAGTGGTGAAGACTCACGGAAGTAGTCGAGGTGTAAGACTCAATATCCGTTTGGCAGTCCCCTGAATCATCCCGTTCTGTGTCTATATCAAAGTGTGACTCCATGAGCACTCCTTTACTAGGAGTGACACACTCTGATTCATGTGTGAATCCCTTCAGCTCTCCAGTACTACCTGCTGGCTTTGGAACTGAGGACCTAGGTTCGGGTCTTGACGTCGGCTCAACATCCTGTGAATCTGGGTAAATTACTTAATCTCCCCCGCCTCAAAAAATGAAACAAAATGAATGCGACCTTGTGTAATGTAACTGGAGCTTATGTAGAGCGCTCCAATACCTTTTGGTCTTCTTTGCACTATTAAACTGCAAAAAAAGAAGAAAAATATACCATCCCCCACTACGGAACATATTCGTACTGGCATTTTTGAGGGCCGGTCATGTGAGAATTACTCATGGGAGCTGGGCTAAGGCGAATGCATCCTTACAATTCTACACTAAATTCTACAATAAATGCAACCGCAGGTTGCTGTGGTCAGATCAACATAGGATTTGCAACCCCATTCTCCTGTGGGACCATGAAGAATTGCAACAACAAAACGGTGGGAGGGGACCTTGGGGAAGTTTAAAGACCGAGCTCTGGGTACTATACCCGACAGAACCAGTAAACAACAAAGGTACCAGAGGGTCTCAGGTAAATGTGCCCATAAAGAAAGAAAACCAACCAAGAACTCACCCTTGCCCCCAGGTTATGTCACAGAGAGCTCTCCATGGATGAGGAAAAATACCCATCAGTCACCATTCGGATCCGCCCTTCATCATTTGGGATTTTATCCGTACCACCCGTCAGAGATTGTTGGTACTCTCTTAGGAAGTCAACCCGGTGGTAGGGGGTGTCCTCAATTGAGTAAAGAGACAACAGTGTGGTATACCACTCGATGTTGGTGAGTGGTAGAAAAGATGGGACTGGGGTGTGCAGTACAAAAGAAGGTGTGAGAGGAAAAAACCAAGAGAAGTGAGTTTAAAATTGGTTTAGAAAAAGCACCAGACAAAGGTTTATTTCAATTGTGCTTACCATACCAATATTAAAAACAGTGCACCCGCTGACTATCTGTTAATTTGGACAGTCTCAGGTCAAAAATGGTGGACTAGTTTCAGCAATTAAAGGACTAATTTTGTCATTGCTTTCTTCAGGACCAGAGTTAAAATAAATGCTACTACACCAAGTGAAAAAAAGTTACACCCTGGAAACACAAAACAAGTGCATACAGTCACCTGTATGTTCCGGGTGTCCTTACAGTCTGTGAAAATCACTCAACATGTAAGGTCAGCTGGCCTCACCCCACCTGGCAGTGGCTCAGGGGAATATGAAGCACCGCTCTAACCGTCGGTACTCCTGGCCGGCGTCCTGGCCATCTTCCCCAGATGACGGGTGGTACGGATAAAATCCCAAATGATAAAGGGCGGATCCGAATGGTGACTGATGGGTATTTTTCCTCATCCATGGAGAGCTCTCTGTGACATAACCTGGGGGCAAGGGTGAGTTCTTGGTTGGTTTTCTTTCTTTATGGGCACATTTACCTGAGACCCTCTGGTACCTTTGTTGTTTACCATGAAGAATTGACCTGTTCAGCTGCCAGGCCTTCAGTTCTGCTTAGAAAGTAACAGTGGTGGGCGCACTGTAGGATGCAGTGCCGAGGCTCTCCTGAGCCATTGACTACACCCGTCGAAGACCGCATCAAAGAAATATATTCTGATAGAGAAATAGGATGCAGAGTCCAGAATGTTTGTCGGCAAATGGATCCAGTTCCAAAGACGGTCTTTCTCCAGAGCCCCAGTGAAGAACGTTGTTAGTGGAGAAAATACCAATCCTTTGGCTCACAGTGAACCCCTCTCAGCATTCGTACCCCCTCTGCTGGACTTGGCCCTTTTGGCAGGTTCCCCCCTAAAACCTTTTGCCTTTTCTGTGACCTGATGTTAGTAGTTTTTGGCCTCTGCGCACTTTAGCATTGTGGCCCAGTGTAAAGTGTGTGTGCGCTCTGAATGTGTGTTGGGAGTTTGGCCTGCCCTCCCATAGGAATGCATGTTGGATATGTGTGTCCCTGGTAATTCCTGGTATGAGAGGAGATGATACATCACCCATCATGCAGTGGTCAAGCAGATGATACAACTCCTACCATGCAGTGGTCCCGCAGATGATACATCTCCTACCATGCAGTGGTCCCGCACATGATACATTTCCCACCATGCAGTGGTCCAGCAGATGATACATCTCCTACCATGCAGTGGTCCCGCAGATGATACATCTCCTACCATGCAGTGGTCCAACAGATGATACATTTCCCACCATGCAGTGGTCCCACAGATGATACATCTCCTACCATGCAGTGGTCCAGCAGATGATACATCTCCTACCATGCAGTGGTCCCGCAGATGATACATCCCCTACCATGCAGTGGTCGCACAGATGATACATCTCCCACCATGCAGTGGTCCCGCAGATGATACATCATCTACCATGCAGTGGTCCCGCAGATGATACATTTCCCACCATGCAGTGGTCCCACAGATGATACATCACCTACCATGCAGTGGTCCTGCAGATGATACATCACCTACCATGCAGTGGTCCTGCAGATGATACATCTCCTACCATGCAGTGGTCCCGCAGATGATACATCTCCTACCATGCAGTGGTCCAGCAGATGATACATCACCTACCATGCAGTGGTCCTGCAGATGATACATCACCTACCATGCAGTGGTCCAGCAGATGATACATCTCCTACCATGCAGTGGTCCCGCAGATGATACATCTCCTACCATGCAGTGGTCCAGCAGAGGATACATCTCCTACCATGCAGTGGTCCTGCAGATGATACATCACCTACCATGCAGTGGTCCAGCAGATGATACATCTCCTACCATGCAGTGGTCCCGCAGATGATACATCTCCTACCATGCAGTGGTCCCGCAGATGATACATCTCCTACCATGCAGTGGTCCCGCAGATGATACATCTCCTACCATGCAGTGGTCCCGCAGATGATACATCTCCTACAATGCAGTGGTCCCGCAGATGATACATCTCCTACCATGCAGTGGTCCCGCAGATGATACATCTCCTACCATGCAGTGGTCGCACAGATGATACATCTCCCACCATGCAGTGGTCCCGCAGATGATACATCTCCTACCATGCAGTGGTCCAACAGATGATACATTTCCCACCATGCAGTGGTCCCACAGATGATACATCTCCTGCCATGCAGTGGTCCCGCAGATGATACATTTCCCACCATGTAGTGGTCCAGCAGATAATACATCTCCTACCATGCAGTGGTCCAGCAGATAATACATCTCCTACCATGCAGTGGTCCAGCAGATGATACATCTCCTACCAAGCAGTGGTTCCGCAGATGATACATCTCCTACCATGCAGTGGTCCCACAGATGATACATCTCCTACCATGCAGTGGTCCTGCAGATGATACATCACCTACCATGCAGTGGTCCAACAGATGATACATTTCCCACCATGCAGTGGTCCCACAGATGATACATCTCCTGCCATGCAGTGGTCCCGCAGATGATACATTTCCAACCATGTAGTGGTCCAGCAGATGATACATCCCCTACCATGCAGTGGTCGCACAGATGATACATCTCCCACCATGCAGTGGTCCCGCAGATGATACATCTCCTACCATGCAGTGGTCCCGCAGATGATGCATTTCCCACCATGCAGTGGTCCCACAGATGATACATCACCTACCATGCAGTGGTCCTGCAGATGATACATCACCTACCATGCAGTGGTCCTGCAGATGATACATCTCCTACCATGCAGTGGTCCCGCAGATGATACATCTCCTACCATGCAGTGGTCCAGCAGATGATACATCACCTACCATGCAGTGGTCCTGCAGATGATACATCACCTACCATGCGGTGGTCCAGCAGATGATACATCTCCTACCATGCAGTGGTCCCGCAGATGATACATCTCCTACCATGCAGTGGTCCAGCAGAGGATACATCTCCTACCATGCAGTGGTCCTGCAGATGATACATCACCTACCATGCAGTGGTCCAGCAGATGATACATCTCCTACCATGCAGTGGTCCCGCAGATGATACATCTCCTACCATGCAGTGGTCCCGCAGATGATACATCTCCTACCATGCAGTGGTCCCGCAGATGATACATCTCCTACAATGCAGTGGTCCCGCAGATGATACATCTCCTACCATGCAGTGGTCCCGCAGATGATACATCTCCTACCATGCAGTGGTCGCACAGATGATACATCTCCCACCATGCAGTGGTCCCGCAGATGATACATCTCCTACCATGCAGTGGTCCAACAGATGATACATTTCCCACCATGCAGTGGTCCCACAGATGATACATCTCCTGCCATGCAGTGGTCCCGCAGATGATACATTTCCCACCATGTAGTGGTCCAGCAGATGATACATCTCCTACCATGCAGTGGTCCAGCAGATAATACATCTCCTACCATGCAGTGGTCCAGCAGATGATACATCTCCTACCATGCAGTGGTCCAACAGATGATACATCTCCCACCATGCAGTGGTCCCACAGATGATACATCACCTACCATGCAGTGGTCCCGCAGATGATGCATCTCCTACAATGCAGTGGTCCCGCAGATGATACATCTCCCACCATGCAGTGGTCCCACAGATGATACATCACCTACCATGCAGTGGTCCAACAGATGATACATCACCTACCATGCAGTGGTCCCGCAGATGATACATCTCCCACCATGCAGTGGTCCCACAGATGATACATCACCTACCATGCAGTGGTCCCGCAGATGATACATCACCTACCATGCAGTGGTCCCGCAGATGATACATCCCCTACCATGCAGTGGTCCAGCAGATGATACATCTCCTACCATGCAGTGGTCCCGCAGATGATACATTTCCCACCATGCAGTGGTCCCACAGATGATACATCTCCCACCATGCAGTGGTCCAACAGATGATACATCTCCCACCATGCAGTGGTCCCACAGATGATACATCACCTACCATGCAGTGGTCCCGCAGATGATACATCTCCCACCATGCAGTGGTCCCACAGATGATACATCTCCTACCATGCAGTGGTCCAACAGATGATACATCTCCTACCATGCAGTGGTCCAGCAGATGATACATCCCCTACCATGCAGTGGTCCCGCAGATGATACATCTCCTACCATGCAGTGGTCCCACAGATGATACATCACCTACCATGCAGTGGTCCCGCAGATGATACATCACCTACCATGCAGTGGTCCCGCAGATGATACATCTCCTACCATGCAGTGGTCCCACAGATGATACATCACCTACCATGCAGTGGTCCCGCAGATGATACATCCCCTACCATGCAGTGGTCCCGCAGATGATACATCCCCTACCATGCAGTGGTCCCGCAGATGATACATCCCCTACCATGCAGTGGTCCCGCAGATGATACATCCCCTACCATGCAGTGGTCCCGCAGATGATACATCCCCTACCATGCAGTGGTCCCGCAGATGATACATTTCCCACCATGCAGTGGTCCCACAGATGATACATCTCCCACCATGCAGTGGTCCAACAGATGATACATCTCCTACCATGCAGTGGTCCCACAGATGATACATCACCTACCATGCAGTGGTCCCACAGATGATACATCACCTACCATGCAGTGGTCCCGCAGATGATACATCTCCTACCATGCAGTGGTCCCACAGATGATACATCTCCTACCATGCAGTGGTCCCGCAGATGATACATCCCCTACCATGCAGTGGTCCCGCAGATGATACATCCCCTACCATGCAGTGGTCCCGCAGATGATACATCCCCTACCATGCAGTGGCCCCGCAGATGATACATCTTCTACCATGCAGTGGTCCCGCAGACGATCCATCTCCTACCATGCAGTGGTCCCACAGATGATACATCTCCTACCATGCAGTGGTCCCACAGATGATACATCTCCTACCATGCAGTGGTCCCGCAGATGATACATCCCCTACCATGCAGTGGTCCCGCAGATGATACATCTCCTACCATGCAGTGGTCCCGCAGATGATACATCCCCTACCATGCAGTGGTCCCGCAGATGATACATCTCCCACCATGCAGTGGTCCCACAGATGATACATCTCCTACCATGCAGTGGTCCCGCAGATGATACATCTCCTACCATGCAGTGGTCCCACAGATGATACATCTCCTACCATGCAGTGGTCCCGCAGATGATACATCCCCTACCATGCAGTGGTCCCGCAGATGATACATCACCTACCATGCAGTGGTCCAGCAGATGATACATCCCCTACCATGCAGTGGTCCAGCAGATGATACATCTCCCACCATGCAGTGGTCCCACAGATGATACATCACCTACCATGCAGTGGTCCCACAGATCATACATCTCCTACCATGCAGTGGTCCCGCAGGTGATGCATCCCCTACCATGCAGTGGTCCCACAGATGATACATCACCTACCATGCAGTGGTCCCGCAGATGATACATCTCCCACCATGCAGTGGTCCCACAGATGATACATCACCTACCATGCAGTGGTCCCGCAGATGATACATCTCCCACCATGCAGTGGTCCCGCAGATGATACATCTCCTACCATGCAGTGGTCCCGCAGGTGATGCATCTTCTACCATGCAGTGGTCCCACAGATGATACATCTCCTACCATGCAGTGGTCCCGCAGATGATACATCTCCTACCATGCAGTGGTCCCACAGATGATACATCTCCTACCATGCAGTGGTCCTGCAGATGATACATCTCCTACCATGCAGTGGTCCCGCAGATGATACATCTCCTACCATGCAGTGGTCCCACAGATGATACATCACCTACCATGCAGTGGTCCCGCAGATGATACATCTCCCACCATGCAGTGGTCCCGCAGATGATACATCTCCCACCATGCAGTGGTCCCACAGATGATACATCTCCCACCATGCAGTGGTCCCACAGATGATACATCTCCTACCATGCAGTGGTCCAGCAGATGATACATCACCTACCATGCAGTGGTCCCACAGACGATACATCTCCTACCATACAGTGGTCCCGCAGATGATACATCATCTACCATGCAGTGGTCCCGCAGATGATACATCTCCCACCATGCAGTGGTCCCACAGATGATACATCTCCTACCATGCAGTGGTCCCGCAGATGATACATCTCCTACCATGCAGTGGTCCCGCAGATGATACATCTCCTACCATGCAGTGGTCCAGCAGATGATACATCTCCCACCATGCAGTGGTCCCACAGATGATACATCACCTACCATGCAGTGGTCCAGCAGATGATACATCTCCTACCATGCAGTGGTCCCGCAGATGATACATCTCCCACCATGCAGTGGTCCCGCAGATGATGCATCTCCTACCATGCAGTGGTCCCGCAGATGATACATCTCCCACCATGCAGTGGTCCCACAGATGATACATCTCCCACCATGCAGTGGTCCCACAGATGATGCATCTCCTACCATGCAGTGGTCCCGCAGATGATACATCTCCTACCATGCAGTGGTCCCACAGATGATACATCACCTACCATGCAGTGGTCCAGCAGAGGATACATCTCCTACCATGCAGTGGTCCCGCAGATGATACATCTCCCACCATGCAGTGGTCCCACAGATGATACATCACCTACCATGCAGTGGTCCAGCAGATGATACATCTCCTACCATGCAGTGGTCCCGCAGATGATACATCTCCTACCATGCAGTGGTCCCACAGACGATACATCTCCTACCATGCAGTGGTCTCGCAGATGATACATCTCCTACCATGCAGTGGTCCCGCAGGTGATGCATCCCCTACCATGCAGTGGTCCCGCAGACAATACATCTCCTACCATACAGTGGTCCAGCAGATGATACATCTCCTACCATGCAGTGGTCCAGCAGATGATACATCTCCTACCATGCAGTGGTCCCACAGATGATACATCTCCTACCATGCAGTGGTCCAGCAGATGATACATCACCTACCATGCAGTGGTCCCACAGACGATACATCTCCTACCATACAGTGGTCCCGCAGATGATACATCATCTACCATGCAGTGGTCCCGCAGATGATACATCTCCCACCATGCAGTGGTCCCACAGATGATACATCACCTACCATGCAGTGGTCCCGCAGATGATACATCTCCTACCATGCAGTGGTCCCGCAGATGATACATCTCCCACCATGCAGTGGTCCCACAGATGATACATCACCTACCATGCAGTGGTCCAGCAGATGATACATCTCCTACCATGCAGTGGTCCCGCAGATGATACATCTCCTACCATGCAGTGGTCCCACAGACGATACATCTCCTACCATGCAGTGGTCCCGCAGATGATACATCTCCTACCATGCAGTGGTCCCACAGACGATACATCTCCTACCATGCAGTGGTCTCGCAGATGATACATCTCCTACCATGCAGTGGTCCAGCAGATGATACATCTCCTACCATGCAGTGGTCCCGCAGATGATACATCTCCCACCATGCAGTGGTCCCGCAGGTGATACATCTCCTACCATGCAGTGGTCCCGCAGATGATACATCTCCTACCATGCAGTGGTCCCGCAGATGATACATCTCCTACCATGCAGTGGTCCCGCAGACAATACATCTCCTACCATGCAGTGGTCCCGCAGATGATACATCTCCTACCATGCAGTGGTCCCGCAGATGATACATCCCCTACCATGCAGTGGTCCCGCAGACAATACATCTCCTACCATGCAGTGGTCCCGCAGATGATACATTTCCCACCATGCAGTGGTCCCGCAGATGATACATCACCTACCATGCAGTGGTCCCGCAGACAATACATCTCCTACCATGCAGTGGTCCCGCAGACAATACATCTCCTACCATGCAGTGGTCCAGCAGATGATACATCTCCTACCATGCAGTGGTCCCGCAGATGATACATCTCCCACCATGCAGTGGTCCCACAGATGATACATCTCCTACCATGCAGTGGTCCAACAGATGATACATCTCCTACCATGCAGTGGTCCAGCAGATGATACATCCCCTACCATGCAGTGGTCCCGCAGATGATACATCTCCTACCATGCAGTGGTCCCACAGATGATACATCACCTACCATGCAGTGGTCCCGCAGATGATACATCTCCTACCATGCAGTGGTCCCGCAGATGATACATCTCCTACCATGCAGTGGTCCCACAGATGATACATCTCCTACCATGCAGTGGTCCCGCAGATGATACATCTCCTACCATGCAGTGGTCCCACAGACGATACATCTCCTACCATGCAGTGGTCCCGCAGATGATACATCTCCTACCATGCAGTGGTCCAGCAGATGATACATCTCCTACCATGCAGTGGTCCAGCAGATGATACATCTCCTACCATGCAGTGGTCCCACAGACGATACATCTCCTACCATGCAGTGGTCCCACAGACGATACATCTCCTACCATGCAGTGGTCCCGCAGATGATACATCTTCTACCATGCAGTGGTCTCGCAGATGATACATCTCCTACCATGCAGTGGTCCCGCAGGTGATGCATCCCCTACCATGCAGTGGTCCAGCATGCGTCAGACCATCAGTCAAACCCCACGCAGTGCAGAAAGAGGAGGACTGTCTCACCAAAGCACACTTCGATATATAGCGATCTGTACTGTACCTGCCAATGCTCCAAAGCATGTTGAAATGCTCCAATGAAAATGTTAAAGGCCCCCCAGTCAAGACCAGGATGGTCACACTGCGACAAAAAAGTATAAAGATGTGCCAGTGGAACCCCTTATTAGGGGCCATATGTCACCTGATTCACGTGTGGCCCGTTAGGCAGTAAAAAGGGCTTTCACCCAGGTCCAGGGGACACCACACCCCTTACAAAAAAGAAAGCGCATCAATGCTGGTGGGGTAGCTGTGGGTTCTACCACTCAGTGACTCATAACCAACACGTTCAGACTTCTGGCACAATATGGCGGGTACCACTGGAGGGCGATGGAGCAGCTAACAACACACTCTACAGAGGCTCACGGAAAGTGAGGAAAGTATATCATCCTGGACGGTAAAACCTTTCCTAAAACCAATGACTGGTGTTTACTGATGCCTGGCACCTTACTCTGCCTTCTTACAAACTAACACCAGGCGTGCCTGGCTGAGGGCATCCACATTCTTACCAGAAGTCCAGCAACTCCTCCAAAGAGTGCTTTTTGATGGAGACCACCTTTTCTTCGCCCTCAGTTGCCCTCAATGCTAGAAAATATCAAAAAGGTC
Source organism: Lissotriton vulgaris (assembly GCF_964263255.1). Lineage (NCBI taxonomy): Eukaryota > Metazoa > Chordata > Amphibia > Caudata > Salamandridae > Lissotriton > Lissotriton vulgaris. The sequence continues at coordinate 322,640 of NW_028249799.1, forward strand.
ATGACACAGCCAAAGCAACAGAGGGACTTCAAATCCAAGCAGGGTTTCGGCGGCAACGAGGGAGAGCTGGAGCCAGTTCAGACACCATTTCACCACAGCCTCAAACAGCCACTGTAGGCCTTTCACGAGGGCCTCGCAAACAAACCTTCTGCCTGCGGAGGCTTTTGGTGCAACAGGCGTGGTAAGGCCAATGGTTCCCAAAACAATAGCGTCTCTGCTTCAAATCTGTGATCATCCACACATTCCTGGGAATCACACTGCACCTGTCAGAGGATTTAGAAGGTTGAATGCCTCCCCATTGGAAGAGAATAACCTTGAACAAGTGGGAGGTTTCTATTGTTGCCCAAGGCTACTACCTGGAGCTTCAAACCACGTTTTCAAAATCCCACCGTGCCACCAAAGCATCATTCAAGGCCATCAAAGGTTGCTGCAAGAGAGAGTGATGTCAGACCTGCAAAGAGGAGCAACAGAACCAGTCCCACCACAGCAGCATGGACACAGCTTTACTCCCTCTACTTTCTCATCCCTATGACCGATGGCTCCCCAAGGCCAAAACTCGGCTCTGCCACTAGTATATCATTTCAGAACACTTAGAATGACAGCTGTGTGTCAGGATGGGACACACAGCAGCCCTCTATCTGGAGGCCACTTGCTTCCATGTACCCTTCCACCCGACACACCACCGGTGCCTCAGGTTTGTTGTAAGTGGAAAGCATTGGCAGGTCAAGGTACTGGCGTTTGGGGGTCACAGCTGTACACAAAATGGCTGGCAGTGTTTGCTGCGCACCTTTACCACAAGACTATTCATGTCTTTCCATACCTGGATGACTGTCTGGTAAAGAGCAGCAGCCGAGAGCATGGCCTTGTTCCTACTCCACAGGTGGTGTGTGTCTCTTCTCACACATTAGGGTTCTCTTCATTGCCAAAAAGTTTCCCCTCTGTCCCAACACGCGCAGCAGATCTTGGGAGCTCTACTAAATACAGTAACCGGCAAAGCCCACCTCAACGAGAGAGTGAAGGCATTTCAGAAGCTGTTTCCCTTTGATCAGACGTTGCATCCTCAGACAGTGAGAGTGATAATGAAACTGTTAGGTGATGCTGTCTTGTGTTTCTCCTGTGCCAAGGCTCAGTTGCACATACTCCCTCGGCAGGAGTGTCTTGTCTTAATTTGTGACCGATCTGTGAGAGGCTCTAGTGTTGGTAGAGCCCTGAGTTCAGTGCAAACTGTTATGTAGAACAGGAAGAACCTGTTACTGGGCAGTTCGTTCGAGTCCCACCCTCAAGCGACCCTCAACACGAGTGCGTTGCTCGCTGTGTGGGAAGCCCATCTGTACCACCCGACAATCCAAGGCCAATAATCTCCTCAGCAACAGAGTTAGCGCAACGACGTACTGGAACTAATGGCGGTTCAACTGGTGCTTAGACATTTCAGAAACCGTTTCAAAACCAAAGAATGCTCATTTACATAGACAACATGCCCCCACCGCACTGCCTTCAAACATGGGCATGCATTCACTCACCACAGCTGTCCAAGGCTGCACAGACAATCTGGCTTTAGCTGGTTCACCAACAAGTCCTTTTCCTAGCACACACATCCTCAGAAAAGACATCAACTTTGTGGACCTGCTCAGAAGGATGCATCAGGGAACATACAAATGGGAGATCAACATTCAGGTGCTTTAGTAATCCTTCTCTGCTGGGCGGGGGGGGGCTCAGAGTCGATCTCTGCCATTCAAGATTACTCGAAATGCCAAAGCTTTGCCTCCAGGTACCCACACCCTCAATCCCCGGGCTATGCTCTATGGATGAACGTGTCAGGATATTTGCTTACACTTTTCTTCCGGATCCCACTCCCACATATGTAGCCACAAAAATGAAGCAAGCAACCATGAAATTTACTCATAGCACCCACTTGGAAGTTACTGCTTCTGGAAATATCTATACAGAACCCCAAGAGGTACTGCTACCTGCAGACCTCACACAACATCACGGTCAGTTGCAATACACCATCTGAATCTTACAATTATGCACCTGAGGTATCCGAGTTTTCGGTTTCTGCAACTCCCAGAAGAGTACATGCAAATTCTTAAAGAGGCTTGTAAGCCAACAACAAGGGCATATTGCACAGCCAAATGAAAACGATTCGTCACTATAGCTCTAGTCATGGCAAGCATCCCCTAGAGACCTTAGGGCAGGATATTATCTGTTAATTGTTGCGCCCTTAAAGAAGAGGGCAGGCTTTGCATAGACTTCAGCTGACACATTTAGCCTTGTGACAGGTTACTTGCAAAGTGGACAACAGCTATCAATATTCAAAATACCAGTAGCCAGAGTTTCATGGAGTGCCTTTGAAGACCACTCCCTCCTAGAGCGCCACCAGTCCGCTCTTGACGCTTCAGCATTGTTCCTAGCAGGTTCCTGGAGCCACAGTTAAAGCCTTCATATTCCTGCCTTTTGCAGTGTCTTTCCTGGAAGATGGCCTTCCTCACTGTTATAACCTCTTACAGTTAGTGAACTCCAAGCTCCACTAGTGGAGAAACCGTTAACTCAAGTGCGCAAAGATCAGGTTGTACTTCAAACAAATTCTTGTTTTCTGTCTAAGGTCATTTTGTAGTTTCATCTCATCAGGCCATTGATTTGCCAGTTTCTTGCCCCCAAACGCAGTTGGTTGTGGAAATGGCCTTAGAATTTCTTCATGTCAAAAAGCTTTGAAGTACTGTCCTGACCAGGCGGAAGGTCTGAATTAAAGTCTGGCGGGCAGATACTCCATTACAAGCATTACTGATAGCTTGTCTACCTGATTACAAGGGATAGAATTCACTTGTAATAAGGCGGATGGGACATCCTTCACATTTGAAACAGAGTAACCAGTTCTTAAGCAGGACCCTAAAATCTTTAGAAAGACAAAGCACATGATATACAGCAGCACTACTGAAAATGAAAAGTTCTACTCACCTATAACAATCAGGAATCCAGAAAGGAGAATGCTGTGCAGTTCCTCAAACGCCCTCCGTCCTACCCCTTACTCCAGCTAGAATATGCTGTCTGTTTTTCTATGAGGGAGCCTTTAAACCGAAATCAATCTAAGACTAATTATGCCCACGGCCTTGAAAGGGTTCATGCAGCTGCCATTTAAATAAGATCACCGCAATCCTTTGTGCAAAGGCTGCAATACTAAGAAGTGGTGAAATAATATTATGATGCCCTGTATATGTTCCAGGAGGCGGGTGGGGAAGGACAAGGGAATCCATTAGGACTGTCTTGTTGGGCTGTCTGTCATAGAGTGCAGGCCACTTGGCTTCGATGTACAGCTTCCTGCATAACTTTCTTTTTTGCTCATTTTTTCACTTTCCTCATGTACTCGGTGTTTGTTTTTCAGATTCATTCCAGAATCCCCTCGCTGGCTGTATGCTCAGGGCCGGCTGCCTGAGGCTGAAAATGCCCTCTACCTCATCGCCAAAAACAATGGAAAGCAGAAATATAATATCTCGCTGACTCCGCGGCCATGTACCACAGACCGCAGTGCCGGCCTCAAGGATGTATTCTGTCACCGGATCCTTCTGTTTCGCACAGTAATCATGATGTATATCTGGTACTGATAATCAGAGATGGATTATATATGGTACTACTGGGGGTTGGGGCTGGGGAATAGCGAGGTGAAGGTTGTAGTTTGGCCAGGCATTTAGCTGTTTCTTCAGACTCCTACGTGCACTGTGTACACTCAACATCACCGAAATTCGTCACATGAATGGTTTATCACCCATTTCTTGATGACTGGCCTTTTTCCTTGGACAGGGATGATTCCTAGGGAGGCATCCTTTGACGTAGGCATGGTTGCTTCTAGGATGGATGGTGACAGTGGCTCCTTGTATTGGGAATTATTTACTGGCATTGGATAAGTGGTGGACATGGTACCTGGATCTGGGATGAGGGGTAAGAGCAGATACTTGAAGTGGGGTGTATGAGGGACAGGGTTTTCTGTGGTGGGATTAGTGTTGGGGGTGGCTCCTTAGAGTGGGATGAGCATGGGGAAAGGTTGGGAGTAGGTGGTTACTTGGAGCAGGATGAGTGTTCAGAATCTGTCCTTGAAGAGCGACGAGTGGCGGGTTTTCTCCCAACCTAGGAATGTTGGGTGCAACTCCTTGGAGCTGGAAGAGTTGGAATGGTTCCCCAGGGTCCTGTAGAGTGGGTTAAATGATGGAATTGGTTCCTTGAAGTGTGAGGAATAGTGGGATTGGGTTCTTAGAGCAGGATGTGTGGGATGTGTTCCCCAGAGTGGGAACAGATGTGAGAATATTTCTTTGAAGTAGAATGAATGGTTTAATAAGTTCCTTGGAGCAGGTTTGACAACAGTTTCCTGAAGTGGGATACATGATATACTTTGATTGGGGTATTGGTTACTTTGAGTGGAATGATTGGTGGGATTGGTTCCTTGGAGTGAGATGATTGGTGGGATTAGTTCCTTGGAGTGAGATGATTGGTGGGATTGGTTCCTTGGAGTGGGATGATTGCTGGGATTGGTTACTTTGAGTGGGATGATTGGTGGGATTGGTCCCTTTGGAATGGGATGATGGTGGGATTGGTTACTTTGAGTGGGATGATTGGTGGGATTGGTTACTTTGAGTGGGATGATTGGTGGGATTGGTTCCTTGGAGTGGGATGATTGGTGGCATTGGTTCCTTGGAGTGAGATGATTGGTGGGATTGGTTCCTTGGAGTGAGATGATTGTTGGGATTGGTTCCTTGGAGTGGGATGATTGGTGGGAGTGGTCCCTTGCAGTGGGATGATTGGTGGGAGTGGTCCCTTGGAGTGGGATGATTGGTGGGATTGGTCCCTTGGAGTGGGATGATTGGTGGGATTGGTTCCTTGGAGTGGAATGAGCATTACCAGTGGTCTCGCGGAGTCCGGTGGCATGAGTGATTGTGGTTTCCCTAAGAGTCAAACATTTTTTATTAACTTGTGACTTTCATGTGAGAATAGACAGCTACTCCCAACTTAGACCATCGAACTCCAACCATCTGGGATCCCAACAGCCATCAAATGCAGTAGAATTGTGTTTCTGTTTCTCCTTTGAAAACTGACATCATCTTCATAACTTCACAATTAGTCAGGATCCCCCTGTAGGGCTTCAGTGGTAGGCGTGCTCTACTCTCGGTGTCCTTGTACAGGTGAGTGATCTAGCGTCATCTGCAAAGAATTCCAACTGTGGGGCCATCCTCGTCACAAACGTTTCCCTTTTTCTTGCCATATTCTCTGTGATATCGTCCATCCGATGCCACAGTTTGTGATGCAAATCCAAAATGATCCGTCTTCAGCCACCTTCCTAGTAAGGTGTGTAAGACGGCAGCAGTTGTCAGTCCTGTGTCGCCTCTCGTTCTCCAGCTCTGCTGAGGGCCTTTAGCCTGGGATCCCTATACCCAATATTTTGGAGATAGCTCAGGACCCTATCCCAGAGGCCACATCCCAGACGCCACATATCATGGGCTTGTCCCAGAGAATATTTATTAGGATGCTTTTTCTCCCTCACTCTCTCCATCAAGCATTTGACTGTCTTTTTCTAAAATAGGTTATAATATTTATTGGGGTGTAGCGCCACCTGTAGACTATTTTGGAATTCCACTCAAGCCCCCTAAAATGTATGACCACTCCACACAGTCCCCTTTATGCAGCAGCCCCTTCCTGCCTGCACATTTGGTAGTCTACTGTGTGTTATAGAATGCCCATCTAACGTGTGGCTCCACCCCAAGTAGGACCTCATGTATACTGGAGGTCAAGTGCTTATCTGAACCTACTATCTGTAGCAGCATCTCGAAAGGTGTGAGCTCTCCTATCGCCTCTGCTTTCACTGTGTGGTGCAGCTGGAAGTTGTGCATTGTCTTCCTCTTTTTGCAGTGTGAAGTCCCTTTTAATATGTATAATGGATTTAATAACCCCCTTTGTAACAGCCACCCAATTCCTAATATCCATTTCTCTCCCAGTACTAAAATGGAGCGCCGTGCAACCCCAGACTGAAGTCTGACTTTCCGAACAGTGGGGGTAACTCATTCTGCCTGTAGTGATATTGATTGTGTCCTAGAGTTTCAGGGTCCTGCCCAGGTTCTTCTTTTGGTGGGAATGGTTCTATGTGGTGAGATCCTTAGCAGTCATGGCTCCCTTGAGTAGGAAGGGTAGTGGGATTGTTTCTTTGGGGTGATTAATAATGGGAATGGTTCCCTGGAGTTGGACGAGTGGGGAGTGTGTTTCTATGGAGTGCAGTGAGTGTTGGAGATCGGTCCTTGACGGAAATTAGTTTTGGGACTGGTTTCTTGGTTGTGGATGGGTGTTCGGGCTGGTTTCTTGGTACGGGATAGGTATTGGGACTGGTTCCATGGAGCTGGAAATGTTTTGGGATTGGTTTCTTGGAGCGGAGTCAGTGTTAGGACTGGGCCCTTACAGTGGGATTATTGTTGGGAATGATTCCCTGGAGTGAGATGAGTGGGGAGTGCATTTCCTTGGAGTGCGGTGAGTGTTGGGGATTGTTCCTCAAAGGAGAGGTGTTGGGGTTGGTTTCTTGGTACGGAGGGGTGTTGGGGTTGGTTTCTTGGTGTGGAGGGGTGTTGGGGTTAGTTTCTTGGTGTGGAGGGGTGTTGGGGTTAGTTTCTTGGTATGGAGGGGTGTTGGGGTTAGTTTCTTGGTATGGAGGGGTGTTGGGATTGGTTTCTTGGTAAATGATGGGTGTTGGGGTTGGTTTCTTGGCACGGAGGGGTGTTGGGGTTGGTTTCTTGGTACGGAGGGATGTTTGGGTTGGTTCCTTGGTACGGATGGTTGTTTGGGTTGGTTTCTTGGTACGGAGGGGTGTTGGTGTTTGTATCTTGGTACCGATCGGTGTTGGGGTTGGTTTCTTGGTACGGAGGGGTGTTGGTGTTGGTTTCTTGGTACGGAGGGGTGTTGGTTTCTTGGTACGGAGGGTTGTTGGGATTGGTTCCTTGGTACGGATGGGTTGGTTTCTTGGTTCGAGGGGTGTTGGATTGGTTTCTTGGTACGGAGGGGTGTTGGGATTGGTTTCTTGGTACGGATGGGTGTTGGGGTTGGTTTCTTGGTAAGGAGTGGTGTTGGGGTTGGTTTCTTGGTACGGATGGGTGTAGGGATTGGTTTCTTGGTACGGATGGGTGTAGGGATTGGTTTCTTGGTACGGATGGGTGTTGGGATTGGTTTCTTGGTACGGATGGGTTTTGGGATTGGTGTCTTGGTACGGATGGGTGTACGGATTGGTTTCTTGGTACGGATGGGTTTTGGGATTGGTTTCTTGGTACGGATGGGTGTTGGGATTGGTTTCTTGGTATAGTTTCTTGGTACAGATGGGTGTTGGGATTGGTTTCTTGGTACAGTTTCTTGGTACGGATGGGTGTTGGGATTGGTTTCTTGATACGGATAGGTGTTGGGATTGGTTTCTTGGTACGGATGGGTGTTGGGATTAGTTTCTTGGTAGGGAGGGGTGTTGGGGTTGGTTTCTTGGTACGGAGGGGTGTTGGGATTGGCTTCTTGGTACGGAGGGGTGTTAGGGTTGGTTTCTTGGTACGGATGGGTGTTGGGGTTGGTTTCTTGGTACGGATGGGTGTTGGGAGTGGTTCCTGGGAGTGAGACAAGTGGGGAGTGTGTGTTCGTTGGAGTGGAGGGAGTTTTGGGGATGGTTCCTTGAAAGAGATGGGTTGTGGGAATGGTTCCTTACAGTGGGATTAGTGTTGGGAATGGTTCCCTGGAGTGGGACGAGTGGGCAGTGTGTGTTCCTTGGAGTTCAGTGAGTGTTAGGGATTCTTCCTCAAGAAAGATGGGTTTTGGATCTGGTTCCTTGGAGAGGGATGAGCATGGGAGAGGTTCCTTGGAGATGGATTATTGTTGGTAATGGTTCCCTGAAGTGGAATGAATGAGTGTTGAAGGTGTTTTCCTGAGGGAGATGGGTGTTGGTGGTAGTTCCGTAGAGCAGGATGAGTGTGGGCTTTGTTTCTTGAAGGGGTATAAGTGTTGGGGGGTATTAAGTTAAGCAGAATGAGTGGAGGGATTGGCTCCTTGCCATTGGTTTCGTGGTAGACATGGTTCCTTGTAGAGGGATGAGCAGAGAAAATGCTTCCTTTTAGTGGGATGAGTGTTAGGAATTGTTTCTTGCAATTCGATAAGTGACGGGAATAGCTCTTATGAGTGGGAAAGTGTTGGGAAAAGTTAAGTGGAGTTCAATGAGTGTTGAATTGGTTCTTTGGAGAGGGATGAGTCGTAGAACTTTTAGGAGAGCTATCATACTGGTACAAAGATGGATGAGGGACCTGGAAATGGGAGGATCTGTGGAAGTTTATGAAGTCCTGGAGGAGTATGGTTGACACAAGTATTCCTCACCGAGGGAGAAATCCCAGTGAGGGAAGAAGCAAAATAGTTGAGGCTTGAACTTGAACACTGTAGAGAAGATGTTATGGGGTAAATGTGAGAACACTCCACACAGTGGGTTGAGGTGTAGTCTTTCCCTCACTGTCCTCTCCTTGTTTCTCTTTCTATAGGTTTGTCTGTAGCCTGGTTTACTACGGTCTGACACTCAACGCAGGGGACCTTGGTGGCAGTATATACATTAACCTGGCCTTGAGCGGATTGGTGGAAATCCCCTCCTATCCCATTTGCATCTACTTTATCAACCGCAAATGGTAAGTGTGACCAGCACTAGGAGTAAGGAAGTTGGCAGTGAGTGATGCAATGTCTGCTGCTGAGGCATGCTACATACATGTGCATAGTGCAATGACGGGTAAGGGCACCAAGCCATTTCAACCGATCGAGACCTATGATAGAACTGTTAGTCCATCAATGGGGGAAGATGATAGGGCCATAAATGTAATTCAAGCACATGTCCTTGATTTTTATAATAGTTCTCATCAGTGCTCCTTGCCACCCCAGAACCCCTTCAGGATAACACATGTTTACATTAGTTCAGCAGATCTTCTAGCAGCCACAAGGGCACACACCATGAATGTTTCAGACAGACTGGAAAGTAAGAATTTGTTCATTCTCCACCTTCTTGAGAGTTTTTCTAATTCCAATTTATTACATGAACCATTCTTCTTAATTTCAGTTGGTATCCACAGTACAAATCCCATTCACGGCGGTGTATATCACACAAATCCCTACACTCTCGGGGACTGACGTCCTGTCTTCAGGGGAACAGTGTTTCATTTAATACAATAAGGGCCAGACGTAGCAAAAGAGCATTTTGCTATTCCCAAATAGCGATTTTTAGAGAATTTTCCATTTGGGAATTACAAAATGCTACGTATGTAGTAATCGCAAACGATGTTGGGATTCCTTAATATTACCTGATAGCAATTCGGTAAATAGTGAATCGCTATTAGGTAATGTGACTCCATTCGTTCCTATGGGCCTAAAAAAGGCCCATAGGTGCAAATGGTTTTGCATTTGCTAATTTGCGATTACCTAATTGGTAAATGCAAATTAGTGAATGCAAAGCCAAAGGATGCAGAGGGCCTAAGGCCCCCCTGAAGCACCCCCAAAATTTTAAATGTGCACATGTAAAGTTCACACTTTCCCTAGGTGCATTTCTGCAAAGCGTGGCACTTTGAAAAATGCATTTTTGTGCATTTTTCACGATTCGCACATGGCTATCATCAACTTGAAGTTGATGGTATTTGCAAAAAAACCTTGGCACTCACAATATTTCACATTGAGTTAAATATTATAATTTGTCTAACCAACAAAAAGCACAACTATGAGGAGAGATTCCTCCTATTACAGGAAACACAGACAATATAATCAACTGATCATTCATTGGTTTATTTCATAATACAAAAAGGTTACAAGGACTAGCGCATGGTAATTCATCAATTCTCTTATAACGATTGTTGCACAATGTGAGTAATAGTCCCGTCCTAGTTGTGAAGAACACAGGAAACAGCCAACGCGTGTTTCGTCACCACCGTGTCTCTCAAGGCTCCACGTTATCAGTATTCACGCAGGGTATTAGGACTGCTGACCTGGCATGATCGAAGAGATCCCATTGGATTTGCATTCAGAATTCGATTGTAAGAATGTCTACTTCACTTCGATCTCCGGTCCCGCGAATTATTTTAAAGGACCTTTCCTCATAGAGGTTCATATGTACATATTATGTTTGCAACATAGATTCTTGGTCGCGTTGTCAATTGTCAATCAAGCAGCTGGGGCACTATAATAAGTCCTTCATTTTCAATCAGTTCATACACAACAACCGTCTCCACCGTCTCTGCTACTGTGATGACACACAGTAGCAGAGACGCGAGGAGAGGAAAAATCATTCAGATTAGTATGTCTTTTTTCAAAAATAAAAAAGTGGACACTGTGCACAGTTTTGCAATGTTATCCTCTGGAAGGAAAAACAAGTTCTACAAACAGGTACAGTGCACAGTGACTTATGGAACCACTCTTCAGGAGTTGAGGTGAGTGGTGGGCAAGGTCCAAAATAGCACCTACATTACACCACCAGCGGCATGAGGGCGCGCAGGGTGCAGGGTGCAAAACAGCCTCAGGAAACCAATAGGTTTTTATGGAGATTGGTCATTGCAAAAAGAGCTTGCACAGCTTGGTCAGGAGGTCAGTCTGGCTGAACCAGTAAGTGGGCTCAGACCATGAGATGCTCAGGCACAGGGGAGCACCTGTGGTCCTCTTCTCCAAGGCCCAGAGGCGTCCTTAGGCTTCAGGTTTTTATTTATCGGAGCAGTCGCAGTTGAGGGGGGCTGCGTGCAGAGGCGGTCAGTGCCCAGCTGTCAGTTCCCAGAACCACATTATTAGCTCTTCATTGACAGGTGAAGGTACTTCAGCTTTAAGTGGGCTGAGTCCTGCCGATGCTTAGTGTTTAAAAGCCGGTGCTGAGACAGGTCTCAAACAGGCTTTTTATTTTTGCCTGGGTAAAATAAAATCTCAACTCTGCAGCAGTGCAACTGCTCAAAGCCTTTGGTGTAACTTCAGAGGACTTTTTATAGTTTTTTCACAGTCTGATCATTTCAGAACGGAGGCATTTTCAGTATTATATTCCTCGAAGCCATAGTTGATGCTTATTTATCTGCAACAACCATTGACAAAGTCAATAGTCCTGGCTTGTTGTAGGCATAATGTTACTTGTATTATATATCTGGATGCAATGACAGAGACAGCACAATAATTGTCGGGCAGCACACTATGCTAAGCAAAGATTTTTAGCGTACGTGTTTTTAAGCCACGCCCTTAATTAGATCAGGCACACCTCTTTGGTAGACTCCACAGTTTTTTCATGCCACATAAAGCCCTGAGCAAGCCTAAAAGCACCACATATGCTTCCAGAATCACTAACATCTATTAGTGACTCTTAAAGCACATATGGTTGACTTCTATGTACATTCCCCCCCTGCGTATCCAGGAAACCATCTTCAGAGCTGATAAGTGAACTAATGATTATCAGTTTCAAAAAGAGGTAGAACCAGCTCTGATCTGCAGAGAGTCTTGCCCTGATGACCTTGAATAATTCTTAAACAGATTATTGTAAATAGCATTTTCCTTTCATTTATTAGGTCTCGCCTTAGCGATGCAGCGCATGCGCTGCTCGCCTTGGCGAGACCTATAGTCGCCGGTTTGTCTGCCGAAGGGAGGCGGGAGGTGGCACGCTCGAACAGGAGATGTTAACTCCGTACGCATGCACATCTCCTGTCCGCCCGTGCCAACTCCTGTCTCCCTTCAGCAGATAAACCGGCAGCACAGCGCGTGCATCACGCACAATGCATCCTGCACGAGACCCCGCCCGCCGTTCCAGCACACACATGCATGTGCGGAACACTCCTCTCAGTCACAGTGCCTAGAGTGTGCGTGCACTCAGTCCCAGCACCCGACCCACACACACTGCATCTACCGCCACGGCCCGTCTCCATTCTTTGGTAATCATAGCTGCCTCTGCCAGTATGACAACAACAACAGAGTCGGTGATTGGCGAGCGGCGGCCGGGAGCATCCAGCGCAGCTACTGAAGGCAAGGGAGGCAGGAAGGAGGGAGCTGCTGGGGAGCCGGGAAGCTTGGGAGCTCCAGCGCGGCTCTGCGCATGACCCACCTGACCACTCCTACCCGGCAGCCGGCCAGGGGGCTGCAGGACGGACTCAGAACTGAATGTGGAGTCTGGCTGCCCCGTCACTAAAGACAGGTCCCTACTGTGAGAGAAGTCACTGTGAATACCTCAGTCCTTATCTTAAAAGTGCATTAACTCAGTGTAAGATAGGCTGCTACAAAATGTGCAAATCCTATTAAGACCTCATTGAGCCGAACGTGATTGAAGAAATCCTTGGTGCTTTCGCATTTGGATGTTGCTACTTTCATTAAAAAAACAGCTGCATAGGAATGGGAAGTAAACCATGTGGTGAAAAACAGCAACACACCAGGATGAAAACCACCGACTTCAAACCAAGCATGTAGACTTCTTAAATGTGTGGTCGGGGGGCGCAGTTAGGTTTGACCTGCCCTTTGTTTATCCTCTTCCCCAACCCCCTTGATAAATGTGCTTGTGACCCAGCTGAACTGTACAGCAGAGTGAAAGCTCGTGGGAGGCACCCTTTATATCGACAATTGTTTCAGACATTTCAGGTTGTTTTATTTAATATGCTTAGGCGCCGTGGCACCCACTTTCATAATGACTTTGTTATTGCCAATTACCATGATCCCCTTCATGGGTGCTGCGCTTTAAAAGCATTAACATTTTCTAGTATGATGTCACAGTCTTAATACCTGCACGATTTAAGCTCGGTTCCGAGGAAGGATTGGTGGGGAGGCCTTTAGGGGTGGCGCAGAGTGGCCAGATGACTCCATGACACCTGATACACATTTTAAAGGTCAGAGCTTTAATGTAAGAAACATAGGTGCATTCTGGGAGATGAAGTCTTGGCGTTCATTTCAATTGAGCCCTTCCGATCAACACACAATAAAATGTAAGAGCGTCCAGGAGGGGGAAGTGGTGGTCTGACCACCCTAGCAGTCTCACACCCTCATGTGGGATATGAATCACTTGGTGCAGTTTCCTCGCCCAAGTAAGCTAGATGTGAAGTGAGTGAACGCTTATCGTGTTGTCCCTGTGTCAGAGAACCGCACTGCTGCTAGTTGAAACCATGTCTCCTCACTGACGAGGTAAGTTTTTAGTCTTGTGATTTCTTTGGAATTAGTCCATAATTGGTGGGCACCCTCTCCCCCACCCCTTCCGCCGGTATTCAGGTCTAAAATCTCCTGATGAGCCTGGGAGGTACTGGAGGTATTTAGTGGTCGATGGGTGGTGTAGCACTTCAAGGGGGAACCCGAGGGGTATCCCATCTTGGCTATAGTAGTATTCATTTCTAGATATTGAAGACGTTTGCTGCTAATACATTCCTTATCATGACTAAAGTACAAATCCGGTGAGTTCTGACGATGATCCTCTGAACAAGATACAACTGGAGATTTAGTGTTAAGGATCTCTATAAAACAAAGCTTTTATAAAAACTTCATTCAAGGAACTTGAGTCCCCAACTCTAAAGCATAAGGAGCCAATGAGCTTTGAATCCAATGTTAACCCAACCCTCCATAATGATTCTGGTAATGGTAGACCGAGATCCCCCCAACCCCCCCGTTTCTTCCCCTTTCTTCCTCTCTCTCCCTATCTCGCTCTTTCTCTTCCTCTCTCCCCCCCTCTCTTTTCCCTCTCCCTCGCTTTCTCTCTCCATCTCCCCTCTTCCTCTCTCTCGCTACCTCTCCTCCTCTTCCGCCCTCACTCTCCGCCCCTCACAACTTCTCTTTGTCCCCCTCCCTCCCTCTCTTTCTCTCTCCCTCTCTCTCTCTCCCCTCTTCCTCTCTCTTTCCCTCTATCCCTCTTCCTTTCTCTCTCTCTCTCCCGCTGCCTCTCATGCTTCCTCTCTCTCCCTCACCCTCTCCGCAAGACAAGGCAACAGTCTTAAAAGCATTTGCAATGCAATAGGTCTCGCATTACTAAAAGTTTGAGCTATTGGCTTTGCTAATAATAATGCATGCCTAATGCTTTTAAAAAATGTTTATAGCACGGGGGCTGAATGCATTTGCAATGCAATAAGTCTCACATTTGCAAGAGTTTAAGCTATTGGCATTTTTTTCATCTGGGTAATCTGTGAGAGTCTGTTACAGACATTTTATGACAAATGTCTTTTTGTGTCATGCATCATCCATATTTTTATTTTATTTTAGATCCAAACAGGATCTCAGCTATGAGAAGTGGGAGGATGTCACAGTGATTATTTGCAGTAGTATTAGTGAGCTCCTACTGTGTTAGAATATTGGAAAGACTATAAACACATTTGGAATTTGAACCAGAGTGTCTGTGCACTGTTTGTGATCTTGCGAAAAAAGACACCAGCGAGCTGAAACTGGATCATAAATTCAAAGCTGATCTGCACAGAGCCCCCCAAAATACGTTTGGCCGAGGACGCTCAAAGTCCTTAAGTGGTCCCTGAGCCACCGCTGTGTAGTTAGTTAGGAAAGAAGAGGTTCACTGGTGCTGTGGAATGAGGCCGGTTGTCCCGGTTTCCTAATATAAATTAGTGTAGCTTTGTCGTGGCTGCAGATGCTCTGCACTGCACTTTCTCATTTCGAACATGACACAACCATTGTACGCCAGTCACCAATAGGAAGGCCACCCCCTGGCTGTGCTGGTCTAGTAGGCATCGGGTGTTTGCCTGTGAGGCTGGAAGGGTAGGGGGCAGCTTTGGAGCAGTGGGGGCCAGTTTTGTTACTGGGGGCAGTTTTGCAGCGATGATGCAATATGGGCCCTCAGTAACAAAAGCCCCAGTGCTGGGG